>NW_026136708.1:16320042-16920042 GCF_905237075.1 Dicentrarchus labrax
ACTGCATGGGATTAGCGAAAAGCGGGAATATCTGCAAAAAACCGGAGACTTTTGTTGGCCAATCAGATGTCAGGGGTGCCACCTCAGCCCCCCCCCCAGTCGGGAAACGCCCCTGCTTAAACATCCAGTGTGTAGGATGTAGTGGCATATAGCGTTGTAGTTGCAGATTGTAACTCCCTTGTTTTATCCTCCCCTTCCAAGCGCAAAGGAGAAACCATCTAGTGTTTGGTTTGTCCCTTCTCGGCTACTGTAGAAACAGACTCCATGGAAGGCAACATGCAGCAGCTCTAGATATAAAAGGCTCGATTCTAAGGTAACAAAAACACAACAATTCCTACATTCAGGTGATTATACACTAATGAAAACATTTCATTTCTGCCAATAGATCCTCCTAAATGTTCCACACTGGACCTTTAAGGTGGGGTGAGTCCCTCTGGAGAAAGATAGCTGATTGAAGAGTCTCGCTCCCAGCCAGGGCGTCAAATACAGACGCTTTGGATTACGGTAAATGGGAAACAAACAAAGTGACTCAGAGCTTTAGTCACTCTGCCATCGGAAGCAAATGTATTAATTTTGCACACATGACCTTAAAGGTCCAGTGTTTAACATTTAGGATCTATTGGCAGAAACAGAATATAATATTAATAGGTATGTTTTAATTAGTGTATAATCACTGAAAATAAGAATCGTTGTGTTTTTGTTACCTTAGAATGAATCGTTTTTATCTATAGACGCCATGTTGAACTGACGTGTTCCTACAGTGGCCCGGAACGGACAAACCAAACACTGGTTCTAGAGTTTCAAGGCCACCGTAGTTTCTCATTACCAGGTCGTCAAATACAGATGCGAGCGGTGTTCAGTTAGTTGCAATCGGCATCTTCACCGTTAGATGACACTGAATCCTGCAGACTGGTCCTTTAAAGTCCACACAGTGAAAGATATACATTACTTATATAAATGAATAGTACCTCATGTAAAACATCAGATAGAAGCATATTATACACATGTAGCCCCAGTGTTGGGAGCCAACAATAACCCCCGGCCACCCCTTGGCGGTGCCACTGGAAAAATGAGAATAAATAAATACAACAATTTAAATATCTTTCCAATCAGAATGAATTCCTGGTAAAGCAGACATCACTCTGTCATACAACTGTTTAATAAACGAGCGCAATATTTTATGAAATATCCCAAAAGATCCAAATGATTGAAAACATTTAACCAAATGTAAAGATCTCCTGTAAGCTGTCCCATGTTCAGTGTTACTTCCACCCTTCAACTAACTGTTTCCGTGTGCTGAGCTCGAGCCTCCGCTCTCCGGGGCAACCCGGGACAGCAAAACAAACGCACACGGATACAGCGATAGGAGTGGCCAGACAATCGGATTGGATAACAGGATGTGAGTTGAGCTGTTTTGGGGTGAGGCGGTGCGTTCTCGGGGTGCACAACTTTCTGCGTGTTTGCGCAGTTTCGCAGCTCTTCATCCACTCTGGATAACCCGAAAAAACAGTGAGCGCAGGTCGCGCGGGGCTCTGCGGCGCAGTGCGCAAATCTGCGAAAATACCCGAACAGGCCGCTGCACGGCAGAGTTCTCACACAGCCACCGTCTCATGTGTGGTTTTACTCGTTGATGCGGGGAGAAAGTTGTGGACATGTTTTCCTGAAGTGCACGGTTTTGACGGATACAGTGTGCAACATTGTAACCGCCGCGTTTAATGAGCACTTCCAGCCTCTCTCCGGACTTTGGATTGTGTTTTCGTGGGCTTGTAAAGTCGCTCGTTCGCCATATTGCGCGCTGTGAAACTCGAGGGGAAAGTTGTCAAGAGAGTTATGACATTTGCTGCGCACAATCTCTTCATGGGGCTGCATGCAGTCGACTTTGATCGAAACCAAAGTGGCTCCATGGAGCTGGCCATGGGGAGCTCTGTGCACCATTGATAAGGTACATACACTCTGTTTAACTTAATGTCCACTAATCTGCTGTGTTGCCTAATAGTACTCTTGCTCTTCGGGCGCTTCCTTATTGCTGATTTTTCTACATAACATCACTGGCTATCGCTCGGGTGATTGCACGAGTCCCTTCGTTTCCTGTATTTCTTGTTGTGCCAAATGGCAGCTGCACTGTAGGCGCCTCCTTGTTGCTGTGGCTGCTCCGCTTCCAAACTTCTTCTGCTCATAACGTCCTCTCTTGCACGCACCTGGACGTAATTATCAAAATATATAGGTTTTGCTCCTCCAAGCGCTTTACACCCAGAGACATGCTCTCTGACTGGTTTTCACTTTTACTGACAGGGCTATTTGCTTGTGTAGGCCTCGATTTCCTCTTTGCTGCACACGACTAAAAACTTTTGTATGCTTGTCCCCAGAGAAAAAGAAAGTGTCTAACCCCTCCTTTCTCTCACAAGGTCCGGCACCAAAAAAGAGGATGAGAAGAATGGACAGCAAACCTCATATTTGATTCTGGAAGGAGGGTTGCTTTCTCCCCACCCTGCACTTTCCTTTGGGATTTACATTTCCTCCCAAATACCTCCGTATACACAATTAAACAGAGAATTCCTCAGCCCCAGGCATTGAAAGCACACTACAGAGGCAATAACTGAGCTGTTTGCATACTCACAGATCAAGATTGAGAGCTCTGACTCCAACATTTTTGTATAATATAATATTACTATGAGTCTTCCTCCTCAAGTTAATACTGACAAGAGTGGTAAGCATCGGGCTGCAGCCATGAAGGAGCCTGTGCAGCACTCAGGTGAGGTTTATTATGGTATGGGACCTCCGGCTTTAGAGTCAAGCCACAGTGACTCTGCTAGCAGCTCTGGTGTTTACAACCCCGAGAAAGGGCCCCAAAGTCTACCGCACTATCAACAGGCTGCTCCAGTAAAGTGGATGCACCAGGACTCCATACAGGCCCCCGGCTGGTCTCAGGAAGCTCCTGTGCCAGCCTGGGGCCAGAACTTTGGCCCCTATGTGAGTGGAGTGAATGTCAGGGGTCAGATGGTGTTCCACAAAGGAGTCCATGAGGGTGTAGCTCTGCCGATGGGGGCAGAAAATCAACTGCCAGGGCCAGTTGAGGCATATAGAGATGCCACCCAGGCCCAAGCTCAGGGGAGGGGGCTCGAGTGGGAGCAGCATGCTGCGGCTGCAATGCACCAGACTCAGCTGCAGGCCTATCAACACACACACAAAGGTGTGGAGATCCAAGGTCAGCCCCATGTACCTCCTCACGCTTTGCAGGGGTCCATGCTGCAGCCCTTCCAGGCAACATTTAGACCCAGCAAGCAGCAACAGTTTTCATCCGGTTATTACTCTGTTTTTCCAGGCAATAAGGGCGTGCCGAGCCTGGCGTACAGCGAGCAGCCTAAAACTCAACAGCAACTGCTCCATCAGATGCAGCAGCAACAAATGCATCACCATCACCAGCAGCAACAGCAGATACATCAGCAGCACCACCTTCAGTTCCAGCAGCAGCAACATTTGCAGCAACAGCAGCAACAAATCCAACAGCATCAAATGCAACAGCAACAACTGCAGCAGATGCATCAACAGTATCACCAGCAACAGCTACAAGAGCGGCAACAACAAATTCAGCAAATGCAGCAGCAGCAGCAACAGCAGCAGCAACTGCAGCAACAAAATGCACCACAGCAAGAAACAACACAACTTCAGGTGCAACCCAAACAGCAACAGACCCAAAACTTTGTGACTTATCAGCCTCCTGAACACTGTCCTCCTGACACTGTGCCTAAAGAGGAGGTTGTCCAGTCTGTGGAGCCACAGCAGGAACCAGAGGCTCAAACCAGTGATACATCATCCGTACCAGGTCCGTGCCCCGAAAATGACGCCACAAATCCCGCAGAGCCTTCCGATGCACTGCCGGCTGCACCCCGGCGCTCACGCCGTCTTTCCAGAGACGGACAGTCCCCACTGGGTCCCCCTTCGACAAACATCTGGTCTCAAGCAACCAAAGAGCCTCCACCGCCCCAAAACGGAGTAGCAGGCGTTTCGGCTGTGAGAGGAGGGGAAAGCCAAGTCACAACAGGAGTTATCAAGGTCACCAGTAGGAGAAGGAGGGCGTCTAAGGAGATCAACTTGGAGACTCTGGCCCAGAAGGCATCAGAAATGGAGAAACTTGTCAAGGTTAAGAAAATCACTCATTACTCTGCTGCTGTACTTTTCATTTCCTGCTTTTTTACAACAAAATATCAATTTAAATACTCGCTTTAGGCTTTACTTGAGGAAGAAAGGCAAGATCAGCTAATCCGTGCATGTACGAGCACATTTACTCATTTGGCAAAGTTGGCAAACAGCTGTACAAAGAGGAAGAGCCCTGTTTCTATGCAGAACTTCCCTATGGTTTACAAAACTCTTTTCTTAGGTCTTTTTACTTGATTCCTACAACTGTCAAAGTGTCAGCTATAGCAGGCTGTTTTACAAGTATGCAGACATACCATACAGTACACTGTCGTACACAGATACTGGCGCAACCTGAAAAACGGCTATTATTGAAGATTCCTCATTTTTTATTTTAAATATTGTATACTCTTGTTTAACCGCCTGTAATAAAAGGCAATCCACTTTAACCTTGTTATTCAGGATTTATGAAGTTTACAGTCTAAGGAGCACACCCACTGCAACTGGCTTCTTTATTTACTCTTACTTACTTCACTCTTTGTTAAACAGAGACTAATCACAAATGCAACTAAATTCTGTATTTTTTTCTTAGAAAAGGGCACTTAGCGCTGTCCCCTTGGGGGGTTTATCATGCTCGTCATATGTTTTTGTGCAGAGTGTGCAGTGCATGCTAGATTTACAGTTGAGGCAGCTGCATGTCTGCACACCTCCACATTCCTCAGACTCTTTCCCAGTCATTCAGCAGAGCCAGGGAGGGGCCAAGCTGTCAGCCTGCACAGCCACACACCTACACTCCCCGACACACACCAAACAGGTTTAATATTGCCATTCACAACCCGGAGCTGCTGTATTGTGGTTAGCAAGCACTCCACTTACCTTTTGCCTGAAGTATAATTCATAAAACTGATTTATATGTTAAACTGCCCTTAGTAGACTTTAGGAAAGCTGAAAATGTTATCGGCTTGACCAGAAATACCAAGGAGGCATGTGCACTCCTTTCAATGGAAATATGTGGTAATAAAACTGTAACATTACTGCGGTAATCTGTGTAAACTGTGTTATCCTGATGTTACATTTGACAGAGGCAGCCCTGTAGATTTTTGAAGTTAAAATCAAGCAACTTTTTACTCAGTAAATGCAACATTAAAAGTAAAGTAGCCACTAATGAGCTATTATCCATTGACAGCAAACTAAATGACAATCATTTTGATAATCGATTGATCGTTTCAGTTGTTTAGTCAGCTGAAAATGCCAAATCTTTGCTGGGTGAAGCATCTTAAGTGGTAGGATTGGTTGCCTTTTATCAGTTTTATGACATTATAAATTAGAAATCTTTGGGTAACAAGAAAATTGAAGATGTCTTGATAAATTAATTATTCCTAATTTGCAGCCCTAATGTAATTTATTATGAAATACAACATATCATCATTCAGGGAGAAAACGTCTGAATGTTGTAATGGATTTAAAAATGAATCTGATCTAAAATGCCTTGATGTGTAGACAACCATGTGCATTCACACAATCCCTTTTCCATTTTTCCAACTACTTCCCAAATTTTTCTGCTGCTTTCTCTTTTCCTTCTCTCGTCATCTTCTCTTTGCTTTTGTGCCTCAACAGGAAGATGGTCCTTCAGGCAGACAGGCCACTATGGTGCCTCTGGTCATCCCTGTATCCGTTCCGGTGCACAGGGCTCAACCAGATCCTCAGGGCAGCTGGGCTCTGGGACGGCTCGGCCCGGGCGAGCGGCTTGCAGGACAGTCCGATCGCAAACCTTCTGTCATTGTGGCTCGTCGGCGATCGCTCAGAAACTCCATGACTGAGAGTTTTGGACAGGTTAGTATTGTAAGGAGAGGACATTTGCATTGTTTTGATTGTTATTGTTAATATCCTTTAGTCAGTGGTGAAACAGTAGGGTGATTTTAATCACACTTATCAGATATGTTTAAGTTGCGATACAATTAAAAAGAACTCGCCTTTCTAAGTAAAAGTCCTACATTAAGATTTTTTTATTTAACTCAAAGTATGAAAGTATTATCAGAAAATTATCTTAAGTATTAAGTTTTACATTAATTATCTATAAGTGTGTGTGTTATGCAGCAGAATGTCCCATCGAGTAATATGTTACATTATTGAATTAATACGGATTTATTAAGATGTGAACAGAAATTTTATGTTGTAGATGTACGAAAGGGGGTTCATTTTTAACACATTCGACTATTTGATTTCATGCTGAGAGTTAGAGGAGAAGTTTGACCTCATATCTGTCTCATAGCTCAATATGAAGCTATTGTCAGCTTAGCTTAGCATAAAGAGCTAGCAGCTAGCCTGGCTCTGTCCAAAGGTCCAAAAATCTGCCTGTCAGCACCCAAAAGCACCTAAAGCTCACTAATGACAACACATTAATGTCTCTTTTGTTTAATTCGTATGGTTATGTGCTGTATTATTTCCTGTTTCCCCCTGTCTTTATGTTCAGCTAAGCTAACTGACTGCTGGCTTCAAATGTGCCACTAGAACTGTAGGTAGCATAAAATTAAAGTCTTCAGATAAAGTATAAGTGTCTTGTATAATGTTACTTAAGTACAATCCTTGAGTAATTGTACTTAGCGTCTACAAAAGTCATAGTTGTAGATGTTTATTCAGACATTATGTAACTACCCCGTTGAAATGCAACCTCAGAGTTCAAGTTCTCATGAGTGCAAGCACCCTCAAAGAATCCGGCCTTTGAGATTTTAGACCGGAAAAACATCCACTATATGTGTGTGTGTGGCGTGGTTTAGACGATATCATGACTCACTAACTCTCCAAAATCCAAAGTAGCATGAACGGCTGTTTTTAAACTGGGCGTGTAGGTGGACAATGAAGCCTGATTCAGCAACTGCGCAATGGATGAATGTCATGGTTGTTAAAGTAATTTAGGAAGAAATGTGTCAGAAATCAGACGTGTAATAAGTGTGTTTAGGAAAGCCCCCAATGCAAGTGGTGCTTTGGTCCAATCAGATGTGGGAAAATGTCCATGTGAGCAAAGAAGAGTACATTTTAATCTCCTGTGTAGTAAAAGTAAAGGTTGTTTTAGTGACAGACGTGTTCACTGTGCGGTTTAATACTACAGCAAACATTTCTTGTGCAGCTACAAGATCAGAAAGCAACTATTCAGTCAGTTTACAGCACAACCAGACAGAATCACAGTGCTGCCATCTTGGCCATACTCTTAATTATGCATAACTTTAAGGCTTAATATGATATAAATTGGTGAGTTATATAAAAAAATATATACAGTTGTCATGAATGGCAAAATGACCTGTACAGACCAAAACAGCTTTTTGAACTAGGCTGTAAACATGTTTATTTGTAAAGTTAATATGGCGCCTTGTGGAGATTGATCACTTCAGTAGCCAGCCTCGAGTGGCCGTTTGAGGAACTGCAGTTTTTGTTACTTCTGCGTGACTCCATTTGCCAGCCACAGAGGTTGCTGCTTGCCTAAACTAAGCAAAACATTACACAATTAACTAACCTCAGTCTCAACCACCTCAACCCTTCTAATATCCAGGACGGGGAAAGCGATCCAGGGCTGGACGAGGACGGGAAATCCAAATGTAAACGCCGACCTCGGCCCGAGCCTCTCATCATCCCTACGCACAAACCATCCACCTTCATCCCTCCATCCCTCTACTCCAATATCTCTTCCTACCAGAGCAACCTGCGCTCCCCGGTCCGCCTGCCGGACAACCCCCTCACTCTGCCCCCGTACACACCTCCACCCATCCTATCTCCTGTTCGCGAGGGCTCAGGACTCTACTTCTCCACCTTCCTGACAAACATCGCAAGCAACCAGATCCTGCCCCCGCCGCCTACGCCCAAATCTGCGCCACGCAGTCTGTTGCGCTCCAGTAAGTCTTAGCTGTTGCAGCTACAGGTATGGCCTGAGACAAATTCTGCTCATGAGGCACTCTCAGATAAAATCTAACAGAGGAAATTTCTTTTGTGTTTTCAGCAAGTTCAGAAATCACACCTCCTGTTCTGCCCTTGATCACCGATGCCACACCTGTTAG
Organism: Dicentrarchus labrax; assembly: GCF_905237075.1. Lineage (NCBI taxonomy): Eukaryota > Metazoa > Chordata > Actinopteri > Moronidae > Dicentrarchus > Dicentrarchus labrax. Next base: position 16,328,226 of record NW_026136708.1, read on the forward strand.
CCTCGAACCGTAAGTGCGGTCACCTAAACAGGCCTCTCAGGTTATCAGTCATCTCTTTAAGTGGAGGATTTGATGAAAATAGCTTGTTCCTCAACTCTCTTCGTGTGTGTGTTTGTACTTACAGGCGCATCAACATTGGGCAGCAGTACCAGGCAGAAATTCCAGAGTTGCAAGATCAACTTTCCTCCCAGTTTGATCAACACAAGGCTGACTTGGTTTGGCTCCCTGTGGATGACTCCTGCCTCAAACCGGGTGATCAAGAGAGGAGTAAGTATCTCACATTACCTGTCATCCAGTGACCCTTATTGTTCTTTTCTTCATGTAAGCTTTTTGTCACCATCTCCTCCTCTTCCTCGCTTATTCTCTCAAACTGTTGTCATTTTGGTTGTTTTTTTTCAGTGGAGGATTTGATGAACATGGCTTGTTCCAGTGTGCTCAGAGGCGGAGGAACCAACCAGGAGTTGGTTTTACACTGTTTACATGAATGTGGAGGGGATTTCCTTGTGAGTACAGTGACTCATAATATCTCACTCCGCTTACTGCAGTTCAGTTTGCAGGATTTTAAAGCTAACTTTTTTTTTATTAAATCAGTTTCCTAAAAAATTATCAGCAGCAGAATTTGGCAAAATCTTAAGTTTTTTTAATATATATATATAATATGACCTTATATTTACTGTAAATGCATACTTATTATTGTTGTTGTATAGTTGAAGATTTATCATGTTCACTTTAAGGAAACACTGGGACGTTTGATGCTTCAGGACACAGTTTTCCCCAAAGGCCATCACCTGACAGGTTATCACTACTCAGGTTAGCATTCTTCATCTTCCTCCTTCTGTCTTGTTCTCTGATTTCTCACCTCTTGTTTTTTTTTTTTTCACATTTTTTCCTCATTCTCTCTTGTAAGCACACAATAAATTGCACTGCGTCTGATTTACTCAGGCTCTGACTGCTGGACTGCAGAAGAGAAGCGCTACTTCAATAAGGGGATCGCTGCCTACACGAAGGACTTCTTTATGGTGCAGAAATTGGTATGCTCGTTAGTTTCACCCTGCAGCACAAATGATTATCAATCAATGTAAATAAATAATAATTTAAAGAAAAATGTATTAAATGAGCTCTGTGTGGCAATTTAATGCCAATAAATCATTAACACATTAATTTTTAAGCATTAGTGTAATTGCTTGAAACAAAAAAAACCATTAAAATACAGATTTTTTTTTTTTTTTGCCGTTACTGGCTGCATATTACGATATGAAGTTATATTTAAATGCAATGTACAATGTCAAGACGAGGCTGCTCTTCGTCACAAACACCTAAAACTTAGGGTTAAGTTCCAAAACATGCAAAAAAAAAAAGGAGAAAAAAAAAGAAGAGAAACAAATCTTGTGGCAGGAAGTAACTGGATTTATGGTAAATGTGGTCTTCATTTTAAAGAAACAGTAACAACACCACTTCTAGCATCAGAAGTTGTTATTTAGATGATTTATCATCAGTATATTGTTGCTACAAATGCACATTGTAAGAAAAGGTTCATTAATGATTTTAAAATTCTGCATGTGTATGTTTGTTTATCTTTGGACTGGTTTAAAGGTGCAGACCAAGACTGTGGCTCAGTGTGTTGAGTTTTACTACACATACAAGAAACAGGTGAAGATCAGTCGCAGCGGGATTTTAACCTTTGGCCCTCCAGATTCACCAGTGGAGAAGCACACCGAGGCCGTGGTGGATGTTAAGGTAGACTCAAATGTACTATAATGATGTGTGGTAAAGCATCAAAGGTACTCAGTTAATATTAGGGTGATAACAGTATTGAGTCCAATACCGATCTTATGTACTCATAAAACTACTCTGATAGTGCACCCGATACCACTTTACGGTGGCATGACTTTACGTAACCTCTCGTTAGTTGAGCAGGGAGGCGGAGGAGGAGCAATGTCAGCAGTTTGGAGATATTTTAAGCAACTTTTACAACAACATTAGCAACATTTAATTAGTTACAGTCAGAAAGTGAGAAACATCTGATGAAAATAAGAAAAAAAGTGATTGTTAGAATTGTAATGGTATTATTAAGTACTCATGTCTGTACTCTGTATCGGGATATACCCAAATAAGTACTTTGAATGTATGTGCTAAACAGTATTTTCATTGATTGAGTCGGATTACGAGAAAGATGTGAATTTCATCTTTGAGGAGGAGGGGCAACATATGGTCATTAGAAAATTTAAGGATGGTTCTAATATTTGGTGCAGTGATGTGTATTTTTCTGGTGTGATTCATTACACAGAGTTCACAGCAGTTAAAATTGGCGGATGGAGACGAGAAGAAAGACATTTCTTACGACCACGAGAGCAGCCAGCGGGCGAGGGTCGCTCAGTCACTACAGGCTCATGACTATGTAAGTATTTCACTACATGTTCTAGTATCTGCAAGGCAGTTTGCTGGCTCATAGTACCCCTCACACAAGAGTTAAACACAACTCCAACCATGTTTTTTTTGTTTTGTTTGGGGCTCCAGGCAGGAACAATTCTCATTAAAGAGCCGAACACTGTGAACAAGGAGGCTCATCAACCGGCAGCAGCTCACAGGCCTCGGGCCGAGCCTGCAGCAAAGAAGAGCAGGGCGCCGGTGAAGCCCCCGCAGGATCCTGACGAAGTATTTCCGTGCAAGAAATGTGGCAGGTACGGACCAAATCATCACAGATGTTTACTCTCTTTGCGTTAATAACTGAGTGATGCTTCCTCTGTCGGTTACAGTTACAGAAGTTCATCACGTGGTTCACCTCTTGTGTCGATCTTCGTTAGGGTCAAAAATATGGAAACCCAAAGTTTTTAATGATAGATAGATTTTTGAATTATTGAATAAATAATAAAGAAAGAAATAGAGATAAGATTTGTGGTGTAATTAAAACAGACATTTTGGGGGAAAAAAGACATTTAGAAAAGAAATAAATTAAATAATATAATAAACTGTGTGAAATAACATTTTATAGTATGAAGAAATAGTTAATTAGTGATTATTTATTGAGAATGTATTTATTTATTTCACAATACCATTGTTACATATTATATTTTCGTACGATTTTATATGAATTCAGTGTTGTCTGGGGTTTAAACTGCTTTACTTGTCCTTGCCTTAATGATTCCCAGTGTCAGACACAATACTCATCCGAATGTGGACTTTGATTGATGAGTGAATTGGTTACACAACTGATGCATGCTGGGATATGTTCTAGCCTATGACTCCAAATAAGCCTGAAGTCATTACTTACAAGGAGTTTGCCAAGTGTGCCTTCAAAATTCAGTCCTTACACCAAAGTTTAGTCAACTTCACAATAATTTTCTTCCTGTGCCACAGGGTGTTTTATAAGGTGAAGAGTCGAAGTGCTCACATGAAGAGCCATGCGGAGCAGGAGAAGAAGGCGGCAGCGCTGCGTCTGAAAGAGGAGGAGGAGCAGGCGGCGGCTGAAGCTCGGGCCAGGAGGGCGGCGGCGGTGGCGGCAGCAGCGGCAGCGGCGGCGGCGGCTCATCAGGGAGGAAATGGAAACGGAGTGACGGAGCAGGCGGATGTCAGCAGCCAGGAAGACTCATCTGAGGCAGAGGATGAAAACGATGAAGACTGGCACTGAGAGACAAAGAGCAGGAGAGAAATCAATGAGAAGATGGACTGATGGGTAAAAGCAGAAAGTAGAGATGGAGATCGAATCAGAGAGGGAGGGAGGAAGGGAGGAGGGAGAACGATGCCCAACGGAAAGCAGATTGAGGTCTTCCTGTTAACCTTCACACTCCCCTGGCTGACACCGGCTCTCTTCAGCCGGGAAGTCACACTCCAGTTTCACACATTTGTATCTTTTAAATATTCAGAGGAAGTTTATTTTTTTGTAAATGCACTTATTACTGTACGCTTCTGCTTTTTTTTGGGCCAATATTGCCTTTTTTTTAATATGCTTTATTTAATTGAATATATGTCAAAATATTATACCATTTCATTGCGTGGACTTAATGGTTCTATGATATTTCATTCAGATAATCAATCAGGATGCCTGTTTAGCAATAAAACATCAAGATCAAAGCAATCTTTTCACTTTATAGTCGCAACCCTTTTAAATAAGTATAGAGTAAGAGCTTGTATTTAAAATCTTTTTCTTAGGAAAATAATGTGCTGAATTTTGCAGATTTCCATGAGACTTTTTAGGTTGGTTACACACTTATTTTTTACAACTAAGGGACCTTTTGAAATGAATATGTACAAAAAAAAAAGTATATATGAGATTGCCATATATTTATGATACTGCATTTTGCAATGATTTTGGTAATATAAAATCTAATCATGTCAGCTGCAATATGACTTGTGAATTGAAAAGTTTATTAAAAATCTCTACTGTACCGAGAAGCGTGTCTTTATTTGTCACTAAATGGTCGGCGTATGACTGTAAGACGTTGTTGCTCCAGCAGATGGAGGCAGTGATTCACTATGTTGAAGGATATTTTCTCTCACACACTTGGTGGTGTGTAGATATACATTTTGTTGTCGGTTTGGATTAAGATAAACTTGTAATTCTTAGTGGAGCCATTTGTCATTTTACCAAGCTACCTCCCTTAAATCTTAAATCTTCTTGCTTTAAAATGCTGTCCTTACACCAACATCTTTATCTACTAAGCAAGAAAGATTTACCACTATAAAATATAAATCTGAAATGCTGCATTCGTAGGTCTGATTCAGTATGCTGGACAGTCTCCACAGGCCTATCATTTTCAGATTAGGGGCTGGAAAACCAACTCGTCTTCAGTCACAGGGGGTGTGGTGAAATTTGGCATTGATCGGTGGTGACATAACTCAGCCATTTAAAGAGCATGCTCAGTAAAGGGAAATGTAGCCTGTCCCTCCTCAGGAGATGAGATGCAAGGCATATTGCCCCGAGATCACTGAGGACAATGCGGCCTTCTGTCTCCCACTCTTCACTTACAAGTTGGACCTTGACAGCTCTCATTTACTTTCCTGCTCCTGCAAAAAGTAGCTGGTGAAGCTGAATTACACACATACGTCACTGCTTGTGGAGCCGAGACCGAGAGGAAAATCCTCTGACCTTGCTGCTTTCTGTGGTCCCTGGATTTAATGATACTAATGGAACTTAAAGGAATAGGTGGCCACAAAATGGAAATGTAGGGTAGTCACTATCACTCTGTCGGGTTCAAATTACAATAGAAACATGCAGAGTTAGTACTTACCGTTACATCTTCACTGTCTCGTATATATTCAAGATAGTGGTGCCATCGCTTTAAAAAAATAAAACAGGTCTAACAGCTCTGTGAGGATGTGATTAGTGGAGCTAAATGCTGGACTGACTTGTCTAATAGACTCCAAGACTGCTAAGTTTGCCAAAATGTGGAAACCCTTTCTTTAATATGTAAATGTATCTGTCATTTGGATTGAGGTTTTTTTTAAGTATTTTTGGGGGTTTTTATGATAGTGACAGCTGAAGACAGTCAGGATAGGGGGGGCAGAGATAGGGGATGACACACAGCAAAGGGCCACACGTCGGATTCAAACCCTGGGCCGCTGCAGCAAGGACTCAGCCTTGGTACATGGGTCGCTAGCTCTACCCACTGAGCTAACCAGGCGCCCCGACATTTGGATTTTGACAAGAACCTTTATATGAAGTAGGCTCTATAAGATGCTCAGGCCCAACTACAGTATGGTGGTTGCTGTTGTGATATAACTGACTCAAAATTATGTGCAATGTGTGACAAATGTGGTTGTAGACAATATTTTTTTCTTAATTGTCTATCCTGAACTGTACAGTTTTGTGTTTCAAATAGTTTCTGTCCTTTTCTGTCTCTCGTTTGTTATATTGACAATCACAAAATTCAATAACATTTGGTTTTCTAAAGACATAAATAATTTAAGATGGAATAACATGAATAATATACATCTTTATGTTGCAGTTTTTGTTCCTTTATATTATTAAAGTGAAAGTAGTAATATATGTTGGATAGCGTTTAATCACTAATATACACAAAGACACGTTGGTGCTATTAGATACTAGTTGATCCGAGACAGGATTGTTGTCCTCTGCATATTGCAAAGACCCTCCCCTCACTCCACCCTAAACACAACACAAAGCACAACCCTCTCTCTTTTCTGACCCTCCCAATAATTTTAGTACAGTCCCTTAAATATTTTGAGGAAGACTGAGATTAATTTCAGGCGCCAACTAATCCTGCAAAACAGGAAAAAAAAAAAAAAAACTGAAGAGATTTTAATTCTATGTTGGTCTATTCTTCATGAAAATTGGCAAACTAAATAATGACACTAGGCCGTAACTTATGGAAATATATGGTTGTCAAACATAAAGTATGGCTGCTTATTATTGACACATTACAGATCGCGTGTTTGCAGTGAAATATGACCGACTGTGTGACGCATTCAATGTCCTCCGAGGGGTCCTTTTTTTGCCCCAGGGTTTGTGATGAAGCACTGGAGGTTTGTAGTGAGGATCAAATGTCTTCCCTGAGCATCGGGCCTACTAATAAGGCCCCATTAGAAACCAAGCTACATGGACACAGCAAAATAGGTTAGGGATAGAGGATACGATGAAGACATTACATAGCAGACTGGTGCGGAGCAATGGAGACAAGCACAAAATGCTGGATCAATGTCACTAAATGTCTGGAAGACAAATGTGAAGATCGATGGTTCTCCTTCAGGAGGGTTGAGGATAAATCTGATGTAAAGCAGAAATGTACATTAAGATTATTTATGATCAGCCACTCAGCTATAAAACTTTGATCATTTTCTGGGCGTGACCTGTGAGGCTGCAGGTCAATGTCATTCTTGCAGTGACTGCAGGGACAGAAGCACGGGGCACAGTATACGGCCTTAAGAGACTGCACATATAGATACGACATATAGACCTTACAGGCTGGTTCTGAATTTGTGGGGTTAAAAATAACTGAATTAATCATTGATACATTTAGGATTTACTGTTATATTTCTTTTTTTCTCTCTCTCTTCTCTATTTTCAGTTTTTTGATTTATATTTATGCGTCTTGTCTTGCAGTACTGGCATTTTATCTTTTTTATTTATTTATTTTTTTCTTAGTAATACTACATTATTGTTAAATGATCTGTGTGTATGTATGTGTGTGTGTGTGTGTGTGTGTGTGTGTGTGTAGGATTTAGCGGCATCTATCGGTGAAGAGCCGGTGTTTGGTTTGTCCGTTCTCGGCGACTGTAGAAACATGGTGGTTCAACATGGCGGGATCCATGAAAAGCGACATGTAATATGTATAGATGAAATTATCTGATTCTTAGGTAACAAAAACACAATGATTCTTATATTCAGGTAATTATATACTAATAAAAACCTACCTATGAATATTATATTCCATGTTTGCCAATAGATCCTCCTAAATGTTACACACTGGACCTTGTATGTAAAAACCTTTTGATTCTGATGAAAACGGACGCAGTGACAGACACATAACCAACCACTGTTCTTACCTGGCTTCTAATATTTACAGAAATCTGCCACATTTACTGCATTTAAACTAGAAGACCTTCAGCACATTCACCTTATAGAAGAGAAGCTGCTTCTCTTCACCTTCCTCTGAAGGCTTTTCGGCTGTGTGTAATGTGCGTAATCTCTCAAGGCATTGCTTACACTCAGCTGTCCTTGAGGCCGAACCTAAACCGCTTCATGTAATGACGATAGTGACCATATAACTGTCAAACCACTCAGCTCAATTTCAATGTACAGTCAATGGCCTTGAGGGATGTAATCTTCCGGGTTGACCTCTTGGCCTGTGACACCTCTCGCTTCGATTGGTTATCTGTCTGTCATCCTCATCCACTCCTCTCCAGCGTTTTATAGTCAGGTTCGGTGCAGTGAACATTAAAGAGCCCTGTGCTCTGCTGCAGGCCAGCCGCTACTCCAGCCTTACACAGTAGCTCACATAATGGAATTAAACCCATCTGTCAGTATTTTAGCTGGAGTCAGCACCGTTATGCAAATGGGCATCGACTGCGGTCCATTCATCTCCAGCGCAGCAAGGCTGTGTTGCTTTAGAAATACGAGCTGCTGGTGACTGACACTGGCATGTTTTGAGAGATCTGTATCACTGCTCATTTTAATGGAACATATAGATCTCCACCTCAATCTGCACCTTGGCGTGTTTCCTCTGCTTTTAAGTGAAGAAGCTCTTTACCCTGCTGTCAGCCACAGCAAGAGCAAATTATTACCTTGTCCAGGGTCCCAATTGGGATCCATCAAGTCCTCCCCTTTGGACATAATTGAGTTCCAGCGGCTTAAAGAAATAGGTAGACATTATAGGAATTACGCTTATTTACTTCTTGACAAGATCTAGATGAGAAAAGCCAAACAAATCTCATGTTTGTACGATAAATACAAAGCATGACAAACCAAACACTGGCACGAGATAGGGCCGTTTGTGTTTTTCAACTGCAATTACCACCACTGAATCCTACACACTGGACCTTTAAGATAATATATCTTGTTTGTTAATTATCCAGACAAAACCTAAAGAGTAAAAACAACATTTTGTGGTTTTATGAGGGTTATAACTTTAGTGGTGCTGTTTGTCGGATTTAAATTACCTATAGACAGAACAAGGCTCGCTGTTTAAAGCCTGTTAATTGTATCTTCATATTTATGGCATTAAAGGAGAATAACTCCTGGCTACAAAGAGAATAAGAGTATGTAAAATGTCCAACTATTCCTTTAAATGTGTCCTTGTGGAGTGCTGTAATGTGACGTGAAGAGAGGGCTGCTTGACATTTAATATAATAATGCAGCCACCAGGTGTGGAGGACGAGGGAGTGAGAACTTAATCTACCTTGAAGTAATTTAAACATAAGAATTATAATCACTGCAGCAACAGTATGAGGGAAGCTTTTTTTAATAATGGCACTTTTTGTTTATTACACAAGACTCTTCTTTTGTTATGACTCTGCAAAATAAGCAGCATGGGAGGCCACCTCGCTGAAATTTGAAATTATCCGGGCGGTGAAAGAGATGGTGGCTGTAGCCCTGCCAAGTGCACTCACTCACTGTAAGTGCTCTCAATTCAGTCCTCATTTCCTGACTTCTGCCAATCTTCCCATGAGAGAACAAGAGCTTTTGGCCCACCCTCACTGAGTCACCGCTTTAACAAAGACAGTCTGCATACAAGGACATTATTTATTGCTTACACTGCAATAAAACAAGCTTGCTTCACTATAAATGGGGGAAAACACCACAAAAACCACATTTGCATTGCATTTTGCATTAGTGTTTTATTGAAGTACGAACCTAAATCGTTAAAAGAAGAAGGAAATAATCTGTAGCTACTTCCCATTCAGAAAGAAAGTGCTCTCTCCTTTAAGTCCTCCTCCACTCAAAAATATGTTTTTTCTTCTTGTTGGATGTTTGAGTTTCGCTGCAGAATGATGTATGTGCAGAATTTGACACTAGAAGGAAGGTGGGTAGATGTTTTCACATTCATGTGCTGAAAGTAGAACGTTTATCCGTGATAAATTGTTAGTCTTGAAGGTTTTGAGACGCCGACGGTCTCTTGGCGTCCATGTTGCCGTTGCCTAGACTAGAGCAGCGTTGTTCTTCTGGCTTATCACTTGACTGCCAAACATAGTGTGTACACGACGACCCGTGTCATTATGGAGGACAAGAAATTAAAAAGTAGAAATAATTAAATAAATAAATACAGAAATAGAAATGTTTTAATACCAACATTTATTTTGATCTGCTTATGTAATTTTTGTCCTTCATGTCGTAACCTCGAGCTCACAAGTTCCATTTTAAGGCAGCGAATGTTAGCGTTGTCATTGTGAGTGTGATAGCATGCTGATGAAGTACAACCTCCTTGAGCAGCAGTCTTGGTTATTCTATATGTTTAATGCCTCATATAAAGCCCTGTGAATTGTTTTTGTGGATGAAATGTGCCATAGAAGTACGTTTCTTTACTCATTAATGTATCTTGTTTAAGCTTAATAGGGCCTTTCATTCAGCTTTAATAAGATAGTTAAGCTTGCCTATAAGATACAAAAATGTTGGTTTGACACATTTTTCCAATATCTCTCTCTTGTAAATCAGGTTGTAATGCGTTATAAATAAAACGTTAAGTTAAACAACCCTCAGGGTGTTTACAGTTGCATCCATCTTTTGATCATATTTGATGTGGAGAAATATGATAAATGACCCAAAACAAATAAACGCTCCACTGAAGTCACAGTTAATATACATAAACCACATCAGCATGTTTCTTTCTGCATGAGGATGTTTCCCTCAAAGCCCTGAGCCAACTGCTTTTTAGCCTTGGCAAATGTCCTGTTCCATCCTGCCGTGATCCATCACAAGATCTGATGGATCCTGAATCAGTCATCCATCATAAAGTCATCAACATGCAGCCTTCTCCTCTCAGAGGGGAGGTGATGTAGTGGCCGGGAGGCTCTGATTTATCTCTGTGACTCACTGTTTTTTTTCTGTTTGCCCTGCGTTTGCCTGCACTGTCTGTCTCACCTGCACACCACCCGTGATTAAGCAGCCCTCGTGTATCCAGACGTGATGGAGTGTCAGCCCGCATCAGCTGGGGCGTAAACTGGAGGATGGGTTCCTGATTTGTTGAAATCAGGAATTCTTCAGCATTACGGTCTGGGATCGATCCAGGCGTGCAGCCAGAGCTCCATTAGTGAACGAGCTGTACTGAGAGCAGCGTGATGAGGAACCAGTGCTGTTTCTCAGAGGGGCTTTCCTCAGTTCACCATTATTCATGAGAGTATAAGCACGGTTTCAGCATTAAGTTTTACATTAATGAGATTGTATATATATAGGCTTTCTTTTTTCCCCCTGTTTTATTAAAGAGGAATACTAGGAGTGTATGTATGTTATCTCTGTCCTATGGGGCACACTATACAACTTTAGATTAGTGGGGTGTTATAATGCTATAATTTTATGAAAAAGAAAATCTAAAGTACAAACAGCTTGAAAAAAATAACAATTGACAGTATAGTTAAACATCTTTGTTTACAATAGACTCATCAATATAATCAATAATATTTTGCATATTAATACTTGTTGTGATGCTATATATTTGAGTTTTATTATTTAAATAGCCTCTTATCTTCAGTCCTGAAGTTGTGATTTCTTTTGCATTCACACTAGATCTTCATGTTGAAGGCTAATTTAAAATTATGCTTTTAAAATTACTTTAGTTTTTACTCTGCATGGTACAAACAGGTGAATGTACCAAAAAACAACCTTTCTTCAGATTTTAATATATTCTTATAGTTTAACTGACTTTATTTACTATTATTACACATCCGGACACTTCCAGCCAGTATGAGTAACAACATGGTTATAGTGGTGTGTTTGGATGGTGGCTCAGCAGTCCTTGAAACTCAAACACAATTGCAAGATAAAGATAGTCCATAAACTATAAGACTGAGCTACAAATCAAACTTCAAGTGCACAGTGCAGCAAAACAACTGAAACTCGGTAGGATGGGGAAGAGTCCATCACGTAAAGAACAAGCTCAAGCCGTCCATTTTCCCACAGTGACAGGTGGTTCTTTTAGCTGCAGAGGTTTTGGACAGTTTGATGCCAGTGACAGCACATACACAAACACGTTAAGTCTGGGAACCCTGTCAGTTATTACTTCTTGTGTTATTTGTTCACAACGTGTACATTGTTACTTTAAACTACTGACAGCAGCTCTTCCAGTTGACACTGTTACAGTAGGGGCAGTGGTTAAAGACGTACTGGGATCTTTTACTTAACATAACAATGTAAAATTACGCCTGCATTAAAAATGCTACTTACATAAAAGTACAAAAGTATTTTAGGCAAAATGTACTTACGGTACAAAGTAGAAATACTTGTGATATTGTGAGCATTTTAATGTTGTGAAGCCAATTCTAACTACTTTATGTACTGTTGGTTCTTCAATCTGTAGTAATGCATCATATTTGAATTTGAGTTTTGAATATTTTTTTATAAAGCTGTAAAATAAATAGGTAAAAAGTATCCATCTAAAATGTAGTGGAGTAGAGTATAGAAGTATTATTAGATGAAAGTACTCCAGTAAATTATGTTAAAATTGTATTTAAATACAGTAAGTTGAGTAAGTGTTCTTGAATGTACTGTATATATTTTTTTCACATCTTTTAGGAGGATAATATTTTAATACTTTACTGGTGTGAATAATCTTTTGCATAAACCAATTTAGGGTTGATGGGCTGAAATCTGCAAATTCACCGATAACGTTTTTTAAATCAACCAAAGGCTTTATTTTTTTCCTCATCTGTGTGTTGGCTGGTTGTTCTTATCTGAATCTCTACAGCTTAAAGTCTTGTTCACTCAGACAGGAAGACATCCCTCCTCTTTCTCTGATGGTTTCATGTTTCAGACTCCATCTTTGTTGTGACTGGAGTTGCCTAGCTGCATAAAACACGACATGCTTCTTTCACAGAGCAACACAATCCTGGTTCAGACCTGCAGACGGGAGCTTTCTCATATTCTGACAAATTAAACTTCAGTAATTCAAAGACAACAACAATTTATGTAATTTACAACTTTACAGCACAACTTTTGGTCTTAGTATGCCAGTTTGTTTCTTGCATTTATTGGACTAAAATCAATAAAATGCATAAAATCATAAATTGTACTTTAATAGCAGACAGTATTTGGACAGCAGTGATTCACTGATAAACCAACATTCATCCTCATAGCCGTGGTTCATTTCTTTGTTTTGACACATTTGTATGCAGAAATGAAGACGACGTCACATAAATCTTCTCTTTAGTTACACATTATTGTGCATTCGATCAATAGTCACATTTTCTCTGGTGCCTGAGAACGAGCTAAATCAGACTTATTGTCTATTTAATGACCGCACACAGAAAGCTGTTATTTCAGTCTCTGCTCGGCGGCTGCATTCTGCACCCTGTGTGTTATTAGACGAGACAATTGTTCTGTCCAAGAGTGCTTTCTGTGTTTACATATTCAGGTAAATACACTGTCGCTGTCTATTACACAGAGAGACTCTTGTGCGGCTCTTTGGGCTTTTTATTTAAATTGAACTGACAACTCCAATAACGTCCACATCTGGGCTCCAACATAAACAACAACGCTCGTACGAAGATTTTGTGTTTGTAGCGGTGTATATGGATTTTGGAAACATGTTATGTAATAGAATATTAATGACATGAGGATGAATCCACGTTCAACTTCAACCTTGCTGATTAAATGCGTGATAAAGTTCACTGAATACCAATAAGCAGCAGCAGGTTGGTTGGTACACTTCTGTCCTGCAATAAATCTACCAGGTTATTTTTCCTCCACAGATATATGATATTATGGAGGAAAACAGGGTCATCTCTGTTTGTGTTTGTGTATTTAATAGACTTTGCTGAAGTCTGAGTTCAAAATTACATTAGAAACTATGATAAATTGGTTAAATTAATCAAGAAAATGTAAATCAATAGTTCGCTGACAACAGTGAAGAAGTTTAGTCGCTCTCTGATTTAGGTTACATCACAGGAAAACGAAGGCTCCACCAAATTAACTGATTAATCACTTTGGCAAGGTGCCCCCAAAAATAATTTTATGGATCATCAGACCAGAACAGCAGTCCAAGGGTGGCTTGTGCTTTATATTAAATGACACTGCTGTTTTCTGTTATCTAATATTTAAAGATAATATAGCAGGAACAAGAAAGTTTTTTGAAAGTACACAAACACAAGCAGAACTACAGCGAGCAGACTGAACTGCACACTGTAATTAGATGTACTTTCACCTTCTGCACATAAGATTTTGCAGTGAGATTAATCCCACAGGAAGGAATAAAAAAGTCACAAATCAATTATCAACAAGGTCATCTCGGGCTAATCAAAGCAATCACAGCGACTGCAATGAGGCTCAGCAATGCAGCGGTCAATTACTCACTGAATAATGCCCTCAGAGCTTTGTTAAGTGCTTTTGATCTCACAGCACAGCAAAGTCGATTTCCATTTGAATGTTAAATCGACAACGCAAAGCAACGCTGCTTGTAACTGACACTGACACGCTGATACCTGACATGGGCAACTCGACCTTGAGAGCTCGCTGTGTCATATCAGACTGCAGAAGAAGTAGAAGACAACAGCAAATTAGTCCGAGAGAGTTAGAGAAAGAGAGAAAGAGGGAGATGACCCTGTGAGGCCAACATGCCCCCAAACTTTAACACGAAAGGAACTTTTTCTTGGAGGTGTTGGAGATAATGGAGACGACATTTCTCCGTTCCATTATTACTGCGGTTAGTCGGGAGGTGCGACAGATGTACCTGATAGTTTGTCACCATTAAAGCTGTAAGGTTCATTCACTTTCACATTATTACTTTGTGATTTGTAGATCCTCTTTTTAGTGCCGCATTTCCACATTTATCACTAAATGAACAGAAACAGTGTCTCTTTCCACAGAATTCACACATTTTCCATTGTCAGATAGATAGATAGATAGATAGATAGATAGATAGATAGATAGATAGAGCCGCCCTCCTTTAAAAGTTACCTTTGCAAGGATTGAGGGCATTTGTCATAATATCAACATCATATAATCATATAGTATAACTTTAAAATATGGATGTTACCTTCTATCAGTTTAATCACATGCACTTCCAATAAAAAACCCTTTATAGTCATTCACCAGCGACACTGCAGCAAAGACAAGTGCACAAGATCTCAATGCATAAACTAGCTAATTAGAGAGAGAGATTGAAGCATGTTGCATAAACTACAGCTACAACAGAATTGAATAAAGCTGCTGATTCTTATAGATTTATAATTACAGACATTTATTGATGCTCTGAAAGGCTGAGTGGACACAATTACACATTTTATGGCACGGGCAGTTAACATCAGACGACTGTAAAATCTGCAGTCGAGGTTTAAAAAAAAAGACATGCTGCGGTAACTTTCAGGCTCTGATGGGTTTTTTTATGGATGCGTGGGTGCATTTTTAGTAAAACTAATAAAATCATACATCTGTGTGACGACTGCATGTTGGCTGATCGCCATTGGTTTTACCTTTTGAAATGAGTACTGCAGTGGCTGAGGGTCTTCAGGGTTTAACTGTAAGAGTTTTGTTGATACAAGAATGATTTTATGGCCTGGACAAAGTTAAAAAAAGTTGCAGTTTGGAATTTGTGTGTGGAGGGATGAAGGTTTTAAGGTAAACAAACAAAAAAAGAAAGCTTTAAACCTGCATTAAGTGATCTTTTGGCCACCTAGGGCAATGCAACAAACTGTAAACACATGAACATAATCACCTTATTAAGTTGTTAAGAAAACAATATTCACTCTCCTTTCAGCTCTGTCTCCATCACCTCCTGAGGGAAACGTCTGGTTCACCAGATGTTCACCAGCTAGTCACGGACTTTATCATGTTTGGACATTTGGTGCTGAACAGGTAGCGTACAGGGGGTTTATTAGCGCTGTAAGAGTGGACCAAAACAGTAAAGTTGGGGGCCATAAAACCAAAACAATGAGCTGAAAGATGTCCAGAATGCTTAATGGAGCTGTGGGATGTTGGGTGATAGGTATTTGGGTTTAAACTACACATAGTCATTTTTTCCATTGACAACTGGTGCATAAAGTGCACTGGTTGGAGCTCCAGTGCCGGGAGATTCCCTCCTCAGAGACCTGGATGAGACGTTGTGCAGTAACTTTCAGTACATATTACTTTTCAAACCATTTAAATGGACAGTTTAATTTGATTTCCTACATTAGTTACATTAGATCATCCTATAAAGCACGAGCAGATATTTCGGCAGTTGGTTTCAGCTGAACATTCTGTTGCTAGTAGCAACCACTACTGACACAGTTCCATGGCAGTTTAACTGACATTGTTACAACCGCCATTTTGTCTGCGACCAAACAATATTTGACAAGCACCTTTTATCTGCACTGCAAATGTCCTTGTTGGACCGTTATCTGTAGATATTCTTTTTAATAGCGTTGTTTTTTGCGATTGTTGATTTGTAGTTTGTTTATTTACTTTTTCTGTGATCAGTTTACTACAAATTAGCAAGCTAACACTAACTGTTCAATAGTAGCTAGTACAGCTAGTTACTGTTGGGCTAACTGTTATATATCTGTTTTTATTGTTAATCTTGTGAACTGTTTACTACCTACTTCATAAACAATCAATGTTGTATGAGGGACAATACAACTAATTTGATAGTTCAGTTTTTTAAAATCTAGTTTCCTAGTTTAGATATTTTATTTAGGTGTTTATGAGTCGACAGTCATAATAATATTCATACACCATTGTTTCTTTTCGAAGAATGGGGAGCAGAGCAAGAGAAAGCAGGATAAGGTTGCCAGCATTAATAATGAAATAGAAAATAATGCAGAAGGATAGAAGGACTCGGGATATTTTCTGACATTTGAAATAAATAACTCAACAACAATAAAGCAAACAGGAGGTGAGAAAGCGAGAGGAAAAAAGAGAATCTAGCTTCCTTGATACTGCAGCAACTATTTTTGTTATTGATTGTTTCAGTCTTTTTTCAAGCAAAAATGCAAAGATTGTAATGGTTGCAGGTTCTAAATTTATGGGAATTTTCTCCGTTTCATGGTCTTAAATTAAACTGAATATCTTTGAGTTTTGGACTGTAGTTTAGACGAGAGTCTGGGACACTGGGATGGACATTTTTCACAGTTTTGTGACGTTTTAGTGGCCGAGCGATTAATCAAGAAATTAATGAGCAGATTAATTGTTCACTGCAGCCCTGGTACACTAACTCATTTTTACAATTTCATTGGTGTAACTCTTGTTTTGTGGTATCTAATCTTTTCCTGATTTTTAATCACTGTGATGTGATTTTCTTTTTTTTTTTAACCCAATACTGTTTCACAATTGTTTCCAGTAAAAACGTCAGACGCCAACATTGGAAGTGTGTTTATCTCATGCAGCAATAAGCTTACATGCATACCGAGGTCAGAAGATTTTGAGAATCATGTTCGAGCGGCGCTTTGCAGAACATGCACAGCGTGTTTTCGTCCTTTCACCGGCCCATCCCTGTTCTGTTCAGTCCCCCTTCTCTCTCCCCATCTCCTCCTCCCTTCTTCTGATTCATTAGCAGGACTCGGAGCCCTCCTGCCCTCTTTTACTGCCTCCATTAAATCCTTGCTCTCTCCATTGCAACTCTCCATGGATAGCGAGTGCGTCAGTTCATCATCCGAGCTAAGAGCCGCAGCCGTGTACTCTACATTTTTCATCCTACCCACTTTATCTTTAGTTAGGCCCAGCCCAGCCCAGCCCAGCTCAGCTCAGCTCTTTGTCACTCTGAAACGCATTAATGAAATGTAAATTCAATTTTGTATAATGCTTGTGAACCTGTGATTAACCGTTGGAGAGATACACTTTATCAGGAACTCGTATAACAAGTTTATCTTTCCTTACTGTATAAACTGAAAAAAATATTTTTTATTTTATATTATATAACTGTATTTGTAAATACACACTGACTAAAGCGAATAATGAAGTGGGACTACAGCTAATAAAATGCCCTATAAACATCAACTGAGGAGCAGTAAATGTGCATTATTACCCATTTAATTTCAACTGTTGGGAGTGACTAATGGTTGGAAGTCCTTGTGCAGAGAGACTAATCAAAGCTTAAAAGTAAAATACTGCCGGGTCAGTCATTAAAGGCCCATTGGAGGAGGATCTACTGGCAGCAAATCAGTATAATATTCATAGGTATGTTTTCATTAGTGTATAATCACCTGAAATAAAGAGTTTTTGTTACCTTAGAAGAAGCTGTTTTTATCTACAGAGGGAGAGGGTCCTTCTCCACAGAGTCCGCCATGTTGAACCGCCATGTTTCTACATTATTTGTGTTTTTTTGCCAGTTGCGTGGCCTATGTACATTTCTCCTACACACTGGTCCTTAACAAACTTGCTGAAACAGATACAATTTTATTTTAAATTCTAGTTTCCAAAAATGTGGCCTAAACATTTCACAGTTAATGTCGTATAGCTTCAGTGAAATAGTCTGAACAAGTCAATGCAGAGTCTGTGTATGATACTGTCAGACAGTGTAAAATCCATTGATTTTAAAAACCATGAAACAACTTAAAGGAGCAGTTTGTAGGAGGAGTGTTTGGTTTGTCCATTCGGGGCTACAGTAGAAACATGGTGGACTCCACAGGTGCTTTTCATTATGCTAACGTGTCTCCTTGTTTTCCTCACTCACCTCCTTTCCTAACGTCTTAGCTCCTCCTAAGAACAATTTTAAAACCTTACAGAATTCATTTAGATATGTAAATTGTTTATTATTGACCATTTTAGCAGGATCATTTAATATTCATTTCAGATCAGTGTTATTTGTTAGGATTAATTTGGTTATGTAGACTATTTACTTGCATTATTGTTATCTGAACAATAATACACCACCATAAATTAAATCATGCCAAACATACAAACGGAGGTGTGGTATTTTGAGATCAGGCCTCTTGATAAAAGACTTCTGCGTAGGATTCACTGGCGTCTCTTCACTCTCATCTCTTCCAGGTGCATTTAAGAAATTGGAAGATCCTTCATGATGACGGAGGGGGAAAAGATTTCACAGGAGGAGAGAGGATGCAAGGAAGCTGCAAGTTAGTGTAATGAAAAGCAGCCCATGGAAAACATTCCTTTATTCAGGTGATTACACACTAAAGAAAACATACTTATACTAAATAATAACTACCTCCCATTTTAAATACAGTGTTTCCTTAATGTTTAGACACTGGGATATTTTAAGCTCTGTAACAACCTTGCAGTGTTATTGCTGTAACCTCACGTAACCTGTTCAAACAAATTGAATCCTTCCTGCAAAGGCAAATACCCAGAGGAGCTTGATGCTGCTGTGAGAGGTGAACCAGAGTCGTGTTGAGAGGACGGAGGTCAGGTCAGGCCATGTGGAGGCCTGAACCCCCCCCCGAGATGGATATAAGGCCACATACGGGACGCTGGATTATCTTCTTATCTCTGTCTTTGTAATTGCTGTGGGTTTCTGGGGGCACGATGGTAATGGTGGACAATAGGCACGGTCAGAGGAGAGTAATTGAAATGCCTTCAGCCTTCTCTTGTTCTTAATGGGATAAGTCACACTGCCTTGTGTCCAAGGTGAGGTGAAGGTGAGTTTGACCCCTAGTTGATCATTTTATTTTGTCCGAGTGGGACAATCCTGATATTTTTCATTATTAAATCCAGTTTAGTCATATTAATGTCAATGTGAGTCATATTTACTCTCCTTTTTAATCCAATATTCTTTAACTTTGTCTGTAACATTAAGATGAGTGGGTCAATATGCTTTTTTTCCAGGGGCCAACCCATGTCAGAAGCTAATAAGTTGAATTTAAAGGGTAATGGAAAATTCCATTTTGTTAGACAGCCTTATGTTGTATATTGATGAATGAATGAATGATTTAGGAGGATCTATTAGCTAGACAGATAGGGGCGATGGCGTTTCATGGCCACCGTAGTTTTCTCCCTTGCGCTCAGAAAGGAAGGGTGGCTTAAACTGACACAAAAAAGGGGCATCAGTGATGCCACTATAACAACTACTAAGCTTTCCCCGTCAACAGGTTTATCTCCATGACAACAGAGCAAACTCCATCCCTGTATATCTGTATTCAGACCCATGTAGGGACTCATGTTGCAGACTTAACTCAGGCTATAAATGTTGTGGTATGTGGCAGTGGTCCATGTTCTTGTCGCTACAAAAATTAACATTAAATAAATAAATACATATTTTTAACCTATTAGTGCATCTTAAAGACAAATTTCCAGGTTTGTGATGGAAAATAACATTTTTACTGGTAAAGATAACTACAATAATAGATTACACAATGTATAATTGTAAATAAATGTAAAAAGGCTTATATGTCTGACTGAATTACAGCAGATTTATGTGTTGTCCAGCCATAAACTCACCCTGTGTCAGAGTAATAAATGATTATGGACATGCACAAGAACATCAAGCCTCACTCTAATAAACCTACATGAGGGAGAAAAAGCAGGATCCAAATATAAACAAAGTGGTTTCTTTGTTGTATCTGACCGTGAGCTGAAACCACACAGCCGCTGGTAATGGCTGAGTGAAAGCGATCTGGCTGTACTCTGTGGTGACTCGTACCATGTAATGAAAGTGTAATCACAACACTACAAATGAGCTGAAATTACAGAAACTAATGGGAATATTAAAACTCTTCCACCCAGCTTGGCTCTTTACTCGCTTTGATTCCCTTCAAGAAAACATCTCCACTTCCGAATCATGTTCCAGCTCATTAACATTTTACAAATGTAAAAACAATGTTTTCTTTTTAGAGTTGGGTCGATTGTTGAAGCACAAGCTGCTATCACAAGACTGTATAAATGACTAGTGCTAATGAAGTCTTATCAATCAGTTAAAGCTAGTTTAATTTATTAAATTAGTTAGTAAACCATGTAAAGCTGTTGTTAGGAACCATTACCATTACACCTGGTAGTTCGTATGTAATTCTTCTAACCTCCACATGAGAACTAGTTTGTGGTGCAGTATTTATTTAGTAAATCAGTTACCAAACACTTAATCCAGGCTAAGTTTAAACATATGAGGAGCTAGTGCTCTAGCTGAATTGTACACATCCCCTTTGCCTTTTGCACATTCATCACCGCAGTGACCTTTTCCTTCTGTGTGAGGAGGCAGAGGGACGAATGCCTCTATGGACCCCGAGGCCTTATATAGTATGCAAGTTCATACCCTTACCTGGGAACAAATGTCAGGTTTTCAAAGTGAAGATTTATGTTTTTCTCTTCAAAAACTTGAACCAAAACTGCACACATTGATCAGCGTGAACGCCTGCCATGATTCGACGCTCTCCATCTCTTCTCTGCAGTGACTGTTGTTTGACCACCAGATCCCCTCCTGACAGCACTGCAAGCTGACAAACATCACTGACTCTATTCTGCACACAAACAACTCACTTCAAATCAACATCAAAGTGCAGGCCGGTTATTACAAATATAAATCTCAAAGAGAGAGAGAGAAAAAAAAAACAGGTTAAATAAATTTTATTGATTTGTTTTTACTTCCCACTCATGAAACTGACCACAGTGTTTCTGACAGGAATTCGATTGTTCAGTGACACCTTTTATCCTGGTGGTTTAATGCTCCACCGCATCCAATCAGCTGGGATTAAGCTTTATTTGACCCAGCAGAAGTATCCTGGTAGGCAACTTCACAGCGGCCTTAATGTAATGAAAGTTGTTGTTTCATTTAAAGGAAAAAAAAATGCCTAAAGCACAAGTTTGAAATACAACTCTCTTCCACTACACTGACATTTGTGCTGACACACTCACTGTGACCTTTACAGGTAATTGGCTTTTTCCCCCCTGTACAATAACAAGACCCCTACCAATGTCATTAAAATGCCCACTATGTAATTCAGTATATCAATGTACAGTATATCTTGTACTCTTTGAAGAGTAATTTAACCCTAAAGACACTTGAGTAAGTAAATTTCACGTACAGTAACTTTATTACACTATCAATTGATCCTGATTGCATTTTATAGTGTTTATTTGAACAAAGGCTATTCTCTGGAGAGAGAGAGAGAGAGAGAGAGAGAGAGAGAGAGAGAGAGAGAGAAATAAGTCTATCCACTTGAACCCCCCCAAAAAATCTGGGGAAAATCTTCGATGTAGCTGGGACACACAACAACAACACAACAAAGGCAATGTTACATTCACATATAAACAGCAGTCAGCTGTCAGCAGGGTAGACAGTACAGAGTATAAAGACTGAGAGATAATAGTAGTGGAATCACTACAGGAGTAGAAATACTTGCTGTGTTGACCAGCTACCCCTCATTCCCTGTTCGGACACTCTCGTCTGCTACTTCTGCTACACCCTCGCTAGGCTAAGCTATAAGGGGATGCATGCATTTTTGGAAAATGTAAAGGGGGGGCAGTTAAAACAGTAACCCAGTACATACTGCAGACAAGGAAAAAACCCTAAAGGCTCAGTCATTATGCATTAAACATAAAATGGGGTGAAGTGAATTTGCATAAATCTTTCTTGTCAAGTTCTTCTTTTCTTTTGTTTTACTTTGTCCTGCGGATTTACGCCATTGTTCAATATCAGGTCATCTTGACAGTCAAAACATGGAGGAACATCCACTCTGTTATATATGAGTATAAACTTCTTCAGAAGAGATGAATAGTTTGCAGACCGTTACAGAGACTGTTACATATTGTCCCATTAGCGACCAAGCTAATTAGCTGGTGTACTTAAAACTAACTAGGCTGGAGAACTTTATGTTTCTTTACTGGGTCACTTTCTGGTGTCACTTGGCCTGTTACAATATAAATAAAAGAAAATACATATTATCATTATAAGTTTTGGTGTATGTGATAATTTGATTACTGTAAACACAAATGTATTTAGGAATATGTGCTGCGTCTTAAAACTGTATTTTATACTTATAACCCAGGCTGCAGCAGCAAGTACTCAGCCCCGACAGCCCTGATATATGGGGTGCACGCTCCACCAGGCGAGCCACCAGCGCGCTCCTTAAAACTATATTTTGACACAGAGCCCCTAAGTTAAAAGGAGCCTTTAGGTCCTCATCATTCAGTTGAAAATCGCTCAGTAGCTTTGACTTCAGTGACAGTTATTATAGGTTGCTCTGCAGTGCAAACTCAACTCTAACAACTACAGTTACTCTCATAACAAACAAACTTTCTGGAAGTTAGATGACAGAGACCAGCTGCTGGAAATGATGGGAAATATAAAGACACACATCCTGACAGAAGTTCAATAAGTGAGCGCATTTTTGCTGACAGAATATTGACGTCCAACAGAACCCCCCGCTCAAAGCCACGAGGCTGGGAGTAATGGCGAGGAACACAAAACTATCATTATCTGTTGCCGACGGTGCCGTATTGTCATCTACGACTCCTGCGATGGATTACTCAACAAAAACACTGAGATCACTGTTCACACAAACATCGGATGCAGATTACAGATCGCCCTGAGAGTCTTTAACCTCAGTTTGAGCTGAAGAGATATTGATTAATGTTGTTTTTCACCAACACTTGATTTCTTGTTTTTACCTCACTGTACCCAACATGTGTTAACATTTTTCACAGCTTTCCACATTGTTAAATTACTTTCTTATATTCTTATGGGTGTTTAGGTATACTCATTGTAACATCACTCAAAGTGTCAGTATAGCAAGCAATGATCGTTACCAGGCTCCATTATCATTTCCTGGCACACATAGTTCATTTTTACAGCCAATACTTCAGCAACATATTCCCTCATTAGCTCTCTTTAGTTTGTTATTGCAGTGGTTTACAACTTGTCTGGCTTATGAATCCTTAAAATTAAGCAAATTATGATCACAGGTTATGGCTTCAGTGTTGACAAGATTTATTAGCAGTTCAATTATTTTTTCTTTTTCAGATTACTTAATTTGGAAAATGTATTTGAAGAAGGTGCAGAAAGTAGTGTTTTTTTTACAAAAAAGAGCAATAATTAGAGAAAAGTCAAACAAATAATATAATTTTGAGTGATAGACATTTTTTATCCCTTTATTTATCTAGTGACCCCTCAGATGTTTGTTTTTTTAACAAACAGATCCAGTTTTTTCTATGTAACGATTGCATTCAGTCATCTGTAAAGCCACTGTCAGGTACTTCTGTGTGTATTATCAGGTGCAGTTTTTACTGAAATCAATACTTGTCTCTTCCAATACGTTTGTCGTTACACTAAATGGCAGCTGACAAAGGCCATTAGCAGAAAGTGTGAAGTAAGCAATATGCTAATACGCTCTGTGACACAGGAAGCCCAGTGGTCGAAACTCATTTATTACTATTAACAAATAATCAGACAGTAATGGGCTTATCTGTTAAGTTTAGGCTGCAGTTCGTCTTTATACAACCAGCACTGGAGTACGAATTGTGCATCGGTGTAGAAACCAACCTCCTCAACTCAACAGCTAGCACCTATTTTCTGTCATTTAAACAGGTTTCATCCACTGAACTGCCAGTAAAATTCAGCCAGTGGATTAAAAAAAAAACCCATCTGCACTCCAAATAAAAAATAAATGGTTTTAAGTAACATTTGTGAGTGTTTAGCTCTGAGAGTAGATGCTTCTGGTCAAGTGCATATGGTCAACACCTTTGAGACCCCTGTAGCGATCTTTTACATCTCTTGCTCTAGAAGGACAGCGGCTCATCCAACCAGAGATTATAGCAGGGGACAGGAAATCAATACTTTCAGGAACAGAAGGTAAGGAAAGTTTCCTCTACAGTTTCAGTGCATTAAACGACATGGTTGATGATTTCCATTTCGATTTTAGTGTCGTTTTAGCCAGGAAGTATTGCCATTGCAGTATTTTGCACATATGGCCGTAAATAAATGCACCGAACCTGGAACTGGAAACCTTATCTGAATGAGTGGTACGACTGACTGTATGCCATGTCACAAACGAGAGGCATATTTCTTCTGATTCACTGAGTTTTATTTCATGTCCACATGAGTTGAGTCACCCAGCATGCCAAAAACAACTGTCCAAAACAAAAAACGTAATAACAATAACCCGGCATATCAGTGCTTTTCATAGTGCTCTGAGAGAGTTGTGTGGCCTCTCTTCATCAGCATCAATAATATTGCATAATTCTACACAACTGTTTATATTACTCTCTTTCAAAAATGCTTGTTGTTGTTCATGCAGGCTGTGTAACATCAGCCAACTTAGAGATCTATAATACCATTCTTAAACATCAAACAGTGTTGTTGTCATTTTAGACTTTTTGCATCCGTTAAATTCTCGGGCTGAACTTTTCAGCGAGCAGACGAATCAATACAGGGCATTACTTTGAAAAAACATTAACATTATAGCCTCCTACATGCATCATTGCAGTTTTCTCAAGCAGAAAATGGGCTTTCAAACCTCTGAGCAAGGTTCAGATAATTCCCTTTAGATTTCCCCGATTTTAGCAACGCTGTATATTTCACAAGCTATTCCCCTTGTAGAAAAAAAACAAAAAACTTCATGGCTACGATATTTCTCTGTCAAATTGCAGGAGGAAGACAGTGGAGGGAGGCAGGGTCAGTGATGGAGCGCTCTGCCCTGAGAGGCACGGAGTGACTTGCAGTCATAAAGGGAGCGACACCGGCGAAGCGGCAGGAATCTCAATTTGCTGCTACATTTTCACAAGTGTCATTATCATACACCTCTATGTCCTGGAGACTTGATGCATCTGTATCGTCCCCTACGCTGCTCTGACTGTTCCTGAAGGCAAACGCTCCTATAAAGGGATACACACTTTCTGTGAACAGGTCTCTGATGTTATAATAAGGGAGTTCTGGGTCTTGTCTTTCAGGCTTAGTGATACACTGTTCCTCCATGGCTTTGTTTCTTTGATAGTACTTTGAAAACTTATTGAAGATGATGGTGATGGGCAGAGCCACCACTAACAGGCCACAGATGATACACAAGGTGGCCACTATCTTCCCCGCCAGCGTCACCGGGCAGGTGTCACCGTAACCGACTGTTGTCATGGTGATCGTGGCCCACCACCAACCTGAAGGGATGGTCCCCAAGTCTGTGTCCTCCTCTTCTTTCTCTGCAAAGTAGATGAGGGCGGAAAAGATAGAAATCCCCACCGAGAGGAAGAGAAGGAGCAGACCCACCTCCTGGTAGCTGTGGCGGACGGTGGCACCCAACGCTCGCAGCCCGATGGAGTGGCGAGCCAGTTTAAGGATTCGGAGAACCCTCATGAGGCGCAGAACCTGCACCACCTTTCCCACGTTCTCTAAGTCCTCGTTCTCCTCTGCAGCCTCCTCGTCGGCTGTTTCCAGAGCTAACGTAGCGTAGAATGGCAAAATGGAGGCAACGTCAATTATGTTCAAAGCGTTTGCGAGGAACTTCCTGCGGGAGGGCGCCACGATCAGCCTGATGATGAACTCGGCGGAGAAGCAAGCAATGCAGATCTCCTCCAGAATGGCGAGGACGGGGTCCTCGATAGGTCTGTCATTGTCGTCCACCTGCTGAAACTCAGGCATACTGTGGACACACATGGCAACGATGGAGGTCAACACCAAGCTGAGGGAGGCCACGGCGATGATCTTTGAACCTCGCGAGTGACCTGGATCCTCCAGCCTGAGCCAAATGTAGCTCCTCAATTCTGCACACCAGGCACCTTTGAACTTGGCCAGGTCCTTATCAAGAGCAGAGAGCTCCTCAAAGGAGGAGTCGAAGCTCGGCTGTTGCTGGTCGTCGCTCCTGATGTCCCAGTCCCTGTCCTCGATGTACTCCTTCCTCTCGTGGTACCAGTTGTTACAGCAGGGGCTCAGGTAGAGCTCCTGGATGCCCCAGTACTCGATCTCCTGGGTGAAGGAGAAGACGCACACCTCCTCCATCATGTGGATGCGTCCCGTGTGGTAGAAGTTGAGCACGCAGAGGAAAACCCGGGGATTCCTGTCGAAGTAGTACTCCTTCTCAGCCGGGCTGTAGTCATCACACAGCTCCAGGATCGCCGCCTCACTTTGGCAGCGCAGCAGACGGGCCAGGCGTGTGTGAGGGAAGCGGAGCAGCGTGTCTGGATCCACTTCATGTCGAACCCCTCCCACGTTGAGGTGGACCTGGTCCTCCTCATTGCCCTGCCGGTGGAGGATATGTCCATACCCCATGGTCCTGATGATGACACAGAGACATTACGAGAAATGAAGTCTATACATTTTTTTATTTTTATGACCAGAAGATGCACCACAAGCACATACAGTCTGGATTATAAGTGGTACATTTATGTGAAGAGATGTCTATTGTATTTGACTGCACTGTTTGTAGAACACATTAGTCCCCTGAAGGAAAAAAAAAATCAATACAGCACACGCAGGAAATGGCTTGAGCTGGAGTGAGTGAAGAGGCGTGAGGTACTGTCACTTCTTTGAGGGCTCAAGCACAGAATTATCACTGGGAGCATCAAATTACAGAGGAGACAAGACAAACTCAGAGGAAATGAGTGGCAACAAGTTGAAACTGAACCCTCAGATCATTTCAAGCAATTATTAAAGGATTGTTAAAATTGTTAAAAGATTTGTTTTCCAGCATTTGTGGATTTCTGTGGAAATGTCCTCATATTTTTTCTTCCAGGCTTTCAGAGCAATGCACTGGTTTTGCATGGAACCAACATTTCTTCACCAAACCCTATTTGAAAATAAGTCTATTACTTTTTTTATTACAAAAACTGAACGCAAAACGTAAAGATGACACATACCTGTACTCGGAGCCTTTCTTTCCATGAAAATAACTTTTATCCGGATGGTTTAGTTTTCACATTCTGGTTAAAAAAAAACGCCGCACACACAGCCGGTCTGTGGAGGGAGTGCGCTGCTGCAGCTTCACGGACGGGACAAGACGAGCTGGAGGCGGGACAGCGGCAGTTTGATCCCTTTTACATCGAGCAGGGAGGGGCGGGAGAGGAAGGGAGGAAGAGGGGAGGAGAGGGAGGGGTGGAGACTGTACACATGGAGAAACACCCTGCGAGAAATGACTGTAGTCGGTTTTATTTTGCCATTTTATTTTTTATATCACGGTATGCCTATAACATCCTTAAATAAAGCTGCAGCTCTGTTGTGCTTAATCTCTGCGATTTATTTGACTTTTTTCGTGATATATGTATGAAATATGCCTGAAATAATTGCAGGCATATTTATTCATTTATTTTTTTGAATTTGCACTTGTATTTTGGAAAACTACTGCAACTAAAGGCAGCTGGCCCACACAGACTGCTCGCTGGAAGGAGTAAAGTAAATTCACACTGACATTTCAGTCCTCTGTGAGAAAGCACTGCTGGCAGGATAACCAGGCATTAACACTGTATTTGGCAGCGATGGGGAAATGCAACATACCTTTATAGTGAGTGCTGTTTGACATGTTGTAATCTATAAAATAATAAGTTTTACAATCCCTCATTGTATCACCTCAATAAAAAAACATCTTTAGTGTCCTCCAGATGTGCTGCTTACAGCATAAAACTATTCCTCCTAAAAGCACCAAACCCTTGTTCTATTTCTGTTCTAGTCCCTAAAATTAATGTGGCATTTTAACATTTCTCTGCCTCATCAGAGAAAACACACATTAGTGCACCTTTTTAGCACAGGGTGTGTTAATTAAAGTTCATTAAAGTTGTGTGCTGTTCTCTACCACAGCCAGGAATGAATTACCAACTGAGAAAAAGGGGGCTCAAAACCTAGACTCAAAGATTCACTGCTTTTGAATTTGTTTTTTTGGTAACTCTGTGGCTTTTTTTTTTGCGCTGTTTAAATACAACAAATTAAACTTAAATCAACTATAGCCGCGCCAATTAAAGCAAGTATTCAAGAGGGGCCCTGTGACAAAATTATTAGTCCATCAACATAAGATCAGTCATTGAATCCTTTAAGTTGTTTATCAAGCAAAAATCCCCCGAACATGATCTCTTCTCTGCTTTTCAG
Organism: Dicentrarchus labrax; assembly: GCF_905237075.1. NCBI lineage: Eukaryota > Metazoa > Chordata > Actinopteri > Moronidae > Dicentrarchus > Dicentrarchus labrax. Next base: position 16,356,755 of record NW_026136708.1, read on the forward strand.
TTTGCTGCCTTTAGTGACATCAAGAACAAGTCTTACACAGGTTAATCCGGCCGGTTATTATTGCACAAAGATGTCAGATCTTCATTTAAGTGGTGAATGTGGAGATCTATAGTGGTTGTGTTTGAAGACAGGAAGGCCTTTTTAAGAATCTTCTCCACTGACTCTGAAAAAGAGATCTTTTCCTGTTGCTTCGGTTGCACGTCATTATTTTAAACATTCTGTACTCTTTTACATTTTTTAAAGAATTGTGATACAAAACCCTCAACCTATTGGTGAGATCGTATCATATCTTCAGATTCAAGTCAGCTAAGAGGACAACCTCTCAGCAGTAAGTTTTAAGTCTCAGTTCAGACGGTGTCCACTCACTTATCCCAATCAGGCTGTAATAGGATCCACCTGTGTGGTGGTTGTGTTTGAGCCTCCCTCAACCTGCTCAAAGGGTCCATAAAAACAGCAAAAACTCTGAGGACTCTGAGATTACCGGTTTCCCATCTCTTGTGCCATGGGTTGCTTAGTTGAACTGGGGTTTGTAGTTTTGTTTTTATCCATTGCTTTCACTCAAAGTTAATTTTCTTTCTTGCCTCTTTGAAAATGATTCAATCTCTTTCAGGTGGTTTGTTCTCCTGATAGCAGTTGTAAATATAGAGGCTCAAAACAAGTCCCCTATAAGTAAGTTATTTCTTCCTAAACATGGGTCTCTTTACAATCACTGTATGCTCCTTTACTAATATAAATGTTTAATTTCAGATATCCAGTCAAAATGCCTGGGAAACGTCATGCGTGTGGATGTTGGTCCGCTTGGAAGTAGTCTTCTTGAAGTCTCCGCTGTCTTGAGTAAGCCGACATTTCTGAATTCGTTGTTTTACTTTTGTCTCACGTTTTCTCTCTAACTGACCCTTTTTCTTCTTCCTCAGATTACTCTGCCATCCTTCTTACACCAAGCTTAGCTTTGCAGTGTGGCTTCAATGTGAAGATAGACCAGCTGGGGAATGCCATGATTTATGCTTCCCTTCAAAACTGTTTTGCTCAAAATGTGGTAACGAGACTGGAAATGTCATTTCTATAGCGTAGCACCAAATGTGTTTTTTAATGTGGTAATCATTTTGAGTCTTATTTCAATGTGTTTGCAGGATGATAAAGCGTTCACAACAACACTTAATCTTCGACTGTATGGGAACCGGATGGTTGGAGATGAGCAGTACCAGGTGTCTGAAACCTGCCAGTACACTCCCTGGGCCTCCAGGGAAATTGTCTGTGACCACAACTTTATGGAGGCAAGTGAATGCAGCAGGACTCTCAGGGGTGATGTTGCAGTCTATATAAGTGGCTTTATTTTCCTCATATGAGCATCAATGCTGGTACATTTGCTGTCTCTGCAAAGGGGAGAGTCATTATCACTTATTGAGTGGCCTCATTTCTAGGTGTCTGTGAAAAGGGCAACTCATGATGATTATGCGCTGCCTGAACATCCCATGCCAGGAGATAATTCAAACTTTGGTGATCCTCGACGAGCTGCCGAGGTTTGATATGCTCACTTGTCTTATTTTAATATTCTGAGAACACACATTTTCTGTATTTTATGACATGTCCTGACATTTGCCTTGCACAAACAGCCCATAGACGCAGGATTCATGATGACAAGGCTCATCTTCTTCTTTCCTGAGGAGAAGATTATGACGGTGGCCGAGGCCCAGAGAAGTGGTTATTGGATAGCAAGCACTGCTTCAAGGCTGGTTCTGAGAAGTCCAAAGACTTCACCTGAGACGTACCCCCAGAATGTAAGTGGACTGGACTGCAGTTCACTAAATTTCAAACGGCCTGATTTGCAATCTTCCCCCTCAGGCAGCCTCTGGTTAAATTACTTGTAGTCATTAGATGACTCACTACTTGCTTACACTTGCAACCAGTAAACTATTCGATTTAGCTCAAGTAATGTAATCAGACTGCTTTTAAATGGATTACTTTGTCTGAAATCCAGTTGGCAGAGTTAAATCCATTGATGGGCTCCTTATTTTATATGCATCCCCCCCATTATGTTGAATTATCTTTTCTTCCTGCAATATCCATGAATACTCTGTCATTAGATGGATTAAACAAAGCATTTATACATAATGATCTGTAACCTCGTCCCGCAGGTAGCAGGAATGGCCATGACTGTGCTCAGAACCTCTGTAATATTTGAGAAGAAGTGGCTGGCGACTCAAATCGATGCAGCAGTGGCCTGCCCAACACTGGAGGGTAATGAACATGTTTTGAGAACAGTAAGCCGGGTCGTAGCTTCCACTGAGGTCATGTCTTTTAGGATTTACTCTGGGGAATTTGGGGTTTTAGCAACTGGGAGTTTACAGTCTTGCACATGGTGGGTATTTTTATAGGCAGATTCCAGTATTTTGTTTGATTTTAAATATATTCAGATTTGACCTCCCTGAAACCTCTTCGGCTAGAATTTGTATCCTGGCAGAGTGGAAAAGATCACAAACGGCACACAAATTAACCAGAATAGGAATAATTTGCTATACACTTTCTTACTGGGTTAAAGTGATGCCACACGTGTCTGTAGAACCAGCAGCTGGTTAACTTATCGTTAAACAGTTATCCTGGCCCTGCACTTTGCCAAGAAATATGGTTTGTAAAACTACAAATTGCCATCCTTACACTTCAGATCTTGTACAGTTTAAAGCTCACTAATAAAGAGGTTGGCTCATTTGTTTTTAGAGGTGCTGGCTGGTAGATTTGTTACCTTTTTGCCAGGTAACTGTTTCAGAGCTCAGTGTCTCCTGTACTTTCATATTTAACAGACACTAACTCTCAGCATGGAGGCAAATGAGCACCCATCATGAATTAACTTTAAGTGAATATAAAACAAATATCAAAACTATTAAACTTTAATTTGTTGTCATGACTTCAGTGTCTAACCTTGCTGGTTATAGATAATATAACCTATAGATTGTTAAATATATCCGTGTTGGGTCTTTTCTAAGTGCTGTATTTTGCCATTTGTGTACAGGTAGTGTTTCCTTCACTGATGACACAATCCAGTGGTTCCTGCCCAGGCACATTGACCCTCTGATTTCCTCTGACCACTTCAAACTGTTGGAGGTGCACATGGGAGTCGATGGCCAGAGGCTCGACGATGCTGAAATGGCTGCCAGACAATACACTCTGTTGGTTGACATTTACATTGTTGTTGAAATTCCTGTTGGTGCTGTCGGTGGCCACTTCAAGGTTAGTGGAACACAGACTTTCTTTTTTTAATATGAATTAATGGATTTTGTCATTGGAAGATTCGCAGTTCATATATTAAGCAAAATATAGATGTGTGCATACATTTAATTGCCAAAATAGACAAGACTTGTATATCTTTGAACACATTCACTATATACACATACAGTGGAGAAATTGAGTAAATATTCATGAGATGGTCCATCTTGCTGTCTACTTCATGCTTTTGAGACAGTTAAACACACCAAATCTAAACCACTATCATTTGTACACCAGGATATTTACAGGTTTTGTGAGCTTTTTCATGGAAAATTTAACTCCTTAAATCATAGTGTCTCACATTTGAGTCCAACTTAACACAACTCTTGAAGAATAACAGTTCTGTGCAAAGATTCAGGGCCAGACTCTTAACATGCAAAGATGTCCTTAAATCTGGGTTTACAAGATGGTGACCTCATTAAGCGAAGGCCTCACTGGGGATATTTGATTTTGCAGAGCCACATACAGAATGATCAGTACCTCACTACTTACACGATTGAGCCGATGCTCGAGTTGCTGTGGACTGAAGAAGACAGTCATGAGGACACGAGATACAAAGTCCTCTTTCCCATCACGACACCGTTACAGTTTCGACCTCCGCAAATTCTTGATAGTGAGTCTTATTTTCTTGGTACTGTGATTTCATAAAAAATGCAGTTAATATTGCAAGCTACTGTCATTCTTTATTTTTGCCCCACAGACACTGTTCCAGAGGAGCGGATATTTAAAGTGCTCCTCGGGCCCTTCGGTTTGGATGTGGTACTAATCAACATCACCTTCCCCTCTGAGGTTTTGTCTGTTGCGGACTGCGTTGCCAGAGGCTTTAACGTCCTGGAGCACATGTCCCCTAACAGCAGCTCCAAGGTCTTCACACTTGAAGTGCCTTTCACGGACCACGTTGTACTACAAATGGTAAGCATTACACTCAACATGGGAAATTAAATATTGTGGGTTTTTTGTCTTTTATTGTAAGTTTGTCTGCTAATCTGTCTCCAACAGAAAGAAATGGGGATGACTGTCTACTCTCTTCACATGACCCTTGGTTTGCTGGTTCTGCCAGAGTTTGCTCCATTTTCTGTCACTGCTTATCTGGAAGCTAAACTGGTAGACATAAGTATGTATCCATGCATATGATCTATTCATGACAAAATGGGGCACAAGTGGAATCATCGGTTTCGGGCCACAAATGCCAAGATTTCTGAACTGTAAAGCATTAAAGACACTTGACCTTCATCTTGACTGTGAACCGAAAGCTAAATTTCTGTGCAGTTTCTTTTGTAAAATCTGTATTTTTATTCCTCTGTGCAGTTCCTCCCTCTGTTTCTGGTGATTGCGACCATCAAAACTTCTATATTCTTGTGACATACGGGAGTCACAGCTTCAACTTTCAGACCATAGTGGGACAACGACTGTTGACCGCAGGTCTGGCTCAGGAATACAGCGTAACGGATAATGGAACGCACATTAGTGTTGTAGTGCCGTTTTCATCCCCCGGTGTCTCATTTGAGGTACAATCAGGGCTTTATCTTGGTGATGTTGCTGTAAGAGATGACTGTTCATATAATTGTGTTTTTGTTTCTGACAACTTCTCAGGCTATTGGGACGTCATCCATCAGGAGCAGACTCGATGTGGTTCTGAGGGAATCCAGAAACCAACTTGAATATCAAAGAATTCTCCCTGGCTTGCAATTTCTACTCAAAGCTGATTGGTTTGTTTTTAAAAGTGGCTTTTTATTTACTATATTTTATATGAAAAAACGCCTAATGTTAACTAATTTCTGATCCTCGACTTTCAGAGTGTTTTCCTAATGGCACCATGACGGCCCTGGCTGTGAAACTGGAGTCGGTCCCCAGTCTGAACCCCAGTCAGCTGACCCTCAGAGACCCCACCTGTGGTCCCGCCTACAGCGACGAGCAATATGCTTATTTTGTCTTCACTGGGAGCTCTTGTGGGACAACTAGAAAGGTATCACACTGCTGAATGTTTTCATGATGCAGATATTGAGATTTGACCAATTGTTTTTCTCTTGTTTAGTTTTTGCCCAATATGATGCTGTATGAAAATGAAATCTCTCTGCCAGATGAACTTGAAATGAGTATGCAATCCACGTCAGATGAGCCGGCGTATGAGTGAGTGTCTTAAAACTTAAATTGATTTTTAATCAGTCATCAAAACCGTTGCCAATTCATCTTCAGATGTTTGCCTAATATTTTCAGAGCTATGCACTTTAAGAAACTGCCAAATATTTGTCTTGGACTCTTATGTGAGCAGTTACTGCATTTTGTCTTTATGATGGCTAATCTAGTATCTTTGCTCAAAAGTCCAAAAATTCAGACTACTTTTGTACTCAAACTTAACTGCTTCATGATAGTGCTGCAAATATTTTCTCATTCTCTTACCATCGCAGGGGCCAATGCCAAAACTAAAGTGTCATAAGGAATTATTGTCCTACTTGAAAATGGGTTTTTGATCATCACTATCCTATCCTGACTATATTAAGTCTTATTTCTTCAGGTTAAAGGTTTATTGTTACTATGACATAAACAAAACCCATGCAGTGGCGTTCCACACCAGACCTCGCAGGAGTGAACCATACGCTGAAAATGCAATAGGCGAGCTGCAAGTTGCAATGAGACTCGCTTTGGGTAAGAAGTTCTGAATGCATTGTGTTCTCCCACAGTCTTTCACACGTTTCTAGAGTTCTGATACCAGTATTGTAAATGCATCCGATACTGCGTAAAAGGCAGCGTCTGCTATCGGCTAACTCATGTATTGGATTGGTACTCGTTATTGGCTGATACGCAAAGCTCAGGAATCAGGAAGGATAAAATGGTATCTGAACGTTTATTCACCAACATGGGAATCTTTTTCACCCCTTCACTTTAAAATGCTTAGTGACGCCATAAAAGCACAGTATTTTAAGCCAAAACCAAATGGTTCATGATGATGGAAAAGGCGCTTTTGGGGTACGTTGGGGCAGTTGTCGCTCTTCTGTCTTTAGGAGAATAGCACATGTTTCAAAAAGCCACTGGATGTTCCTAAATTGGTAAACTGACAGTGTCTCCTATAGTCAGGAGGCAATCTCTCAAATTGATCAAGTAATTGGACTTCTGACAAAGTTCATTGACTCCATTTTAAACCCAATCATCGGCTGAGTTAGCAAGTGGGACAAATGAAGGCCATTTACTTAAGTTCTCTCACTCATTTGTGTTGTACACCTGGAGGTTCTGTGTGCAGGCTCCGCTGTCTGAATCCTTAATGATTCAGCTCAACACGCACTGTCTCCTCTTAGATGACTCCTACAGCGTGTTTCACAGCGTTGAGGATTATCCCATAGCAAAGTACCTACAACAGCCGGTGTATTTCGAGGTGGAACTGATGAGGTCTACAAACCCCCAAGTATCCCTGGAGCTGGAGAACTGCTGGGCGACGCACTACGATGACAGGACATCCCAACCAAGATGGAACCTCATCATTAATGGGTAAGTTCTTAATCTTTGTCTGCTGGGATGTTTGCCCTCGTATACAAAATGTTACACTCAAGCTGGGACATGCGCATTAGTCTAGTTTATTCCCTAATGGACATAGTGTCCAACGAGACATGAAGGATGGGCATATTCTGTCTCTGTGGAAAACCTCCAGTTTGGCTTAAAATGGAGACATGGCGGCCATTCAGCCAACAGACTTGGACATCTTTACCAAATTAAAAAAATGCACTAATGGAGTTAAACTTATATATTTTTTTCCTTTTCTTCCCCTCTTCAGCTGTGTAAACCCAGTGGACCCACACCAGGTGATCTTTCATCCAGTTTGGCCTGATGCCAGAGTTCAGTATCCATCTCACCTCAAACGCTTCGAGGTCCCGATGTTTGCATTTGCCGAAGACAAAGAGAACTTGAGTTGGGAGGTAATTTCAGCCATAAGAATAGACTCTTCTGCTCCCTATTGCTTCAGATATGAAGTGTAAAGCTGTAAAATGTCACTCACAACAGCCACAAATCTGTTCATATCCCGTAGCTCTCTGTCCACTGTGATGTGGTGATCTGCGATGCCAGAAATCCACTGGGTAGAGCTTGTAATAGACAGTGTTCAAACCTGGACAACAGGATAAAAGGTATGACCTTTCATTCTGATTTGGGGGGGAACAAATGTCTCTTTAATTGGCTAAGATATTTGTGTTTTTGTCTTCCACAGGTCAAAGACGTGCTGTTTCAGATGGTCACAATTTCAAACACGTGTCATCAGGACCCATTCTCATAAATTAATGGAAAAACTAAGTTAATTTCAGCCTTGAGTTGTTTTCTTGGAAATGTGCTGGAGATGGTGATGTATTCAATGTGTAGACTTGACTCCAATAATGGTGACTTACAAGTTGTTTTCTATGGTTCAAACGACTTCAGCTGAGACCTCCAACCTTAAAAACCTGCTGTTGCATAAGGCGTTAACTGGAGAAGAGCCTTTGTTTGAGCATTATTCTAATGACGAGAGCCAGACCTGTCCAACTGATGCAGTAACTTCAAAATCAAATGTACATTTTAAAATCTATCCAGACAACCTGTTCTAAATGCTGTAATTAAACGCTAAGAAATTCAATTACTGTAGCAAGTTGTTTTGTGTATTCTATACTCTTGTGTTCACATAAGCGGTGGCTCTAAAGGAAATGGTAATACAATAATGCTGATTTAATAGCAAACAATCACATCAATATTTGCTTGGAAAAGCCCCCAAATGAAGAGATTTTAACTCAAACATTGTGGTACATCTTCTGAACTGACTAAAGGTGGAATTGGAGCTCAGTACTGAAATGTGGCTCTAACTAGTCAGTCCTGACCTCCTTGATCCATTGCCACACACAGCTGACCTCCCAGTGCTCCCACTACAATGTCCTTAAACAGTTTGCTCCATCTTTCAGTCAAAATAATTTATCTATATGGAACAGAATCAGGTCTAAAATATTTACTGACATTAAACTTGGACACAAGTTTAACTGATTCCTGTTCCCTACAATTCACTCCCATGGTTTTTTTTTTTTTTTTTTTGGTGGATAATCTATTCATCCTCATCAAAGTTGTAAACATTGACACCTGGTTTGACATGTGGGGGAGATGAGACCCTTACAAATGTAGGGGCCCTACATATTGCATATGGTGGGCACAGGCTCTGGCCCTAATATATATAATTGTTAATTTCTGTTTATATTTAAAATTAACCTAATTTAATGTGTTAAATTTGACACCAAACCTGTGGCAAGATATTATTTTTAGGGGGGACAACTGCCAACCATCTACACTGTTCCCTGGTACAAACCTGAAGGAAGGTGTTACATTAAATAAAGACTTCCTGATAACACATTGGGCAGCAAACAAGTATAATTTCTATGGATATATTTGTTCTACAGAATAAAGTCTACACCGTTATTCTAAAGTGCCTCAATTTTCTATTAATATACTGTAGAGGTGGGTGTGGTTTACACTCAGGTGTGGGGAAGGCCTGTGAGAGTAGAGAAACTTGCTACATATACTTTAGTTAATAGTAGTTTGCCTTCTGATATTAAATACTTAATTTCAGACTTCTTTTTACACAGCAGGGGTTTCATTTAAAAAAAAAAAAGTTTCACTGAGCTCTTCTTCACTTTCAGTCTTAAACAAATTTACATTATGGAACTTACTGGTGATATTAATTCAATTCAATTTTATTTGTATAGCGCCAATTCATAACAGAAGTTATCTCAGGACACTTTTCAAATAGAGCAGGTCTAGACCGAACTCTTTAACATTAATTACAGAGACCCAACAGTACCACCATGAGCAAGCACTTGGCGACAAGGGCAAGGAAAAACTGCCTGTTAAAAGGCAGAAACCTAGGACAGATCCTCCGGCTCTAGGTGGGTGGTCGTCTGTCTCGACCAGTTGGGGTGAGAGAGAGAGAAAACAGACAGACAGACAGACAGACAGACAGCAACAGTATTGGCAATGGCAGTCAAGCAGGACCATGGCAGGAGGCTCCACCAGGATCCATGAGAACCTGCGAGACGAGAAAGCACAAGAACTCCGGGGAAGAAGTGGAGTTAGTAAAATGCATTAAAGGGACATGAATGAGTGCAGAAAGAGAGAGGAAGAGAGTAGCTCAGTGCACCATGGGAAATCCCCCCGATAGTCTAGGCCTATAGCAGCATAACTAAGGGATGGTTCAGGACTCACCTGATCCAGCCCTAACTATAAGCTTTATCAAAGAGGAATGTCTTAAGCCTACTCTTGAATGTGGTGAGGGTGTCTGCCTCCCGAACCACAACTGGAAGCTGGTTCCACAGGAGAGGAGCTTGGTAACTGAAGGCTCTGGCTCCTGTTCTACTTTTAGAGACTATAGGAACCACAAGTAGCCCAGCATTCAGAGAACGTAGTGTTCTAGTGGGGTAATAGGGTACTATGAGCTCTTTAAGATATGAAGGGGCCTGACCATGAAGAGCTTTATAGGTGAGGAGGAGGATTTTAAATTCAATTCTACATTTTATAGGGAGCCAATGCAGAGTAGCTAGTACAGGAGAGATGTGATCTCTTTTTCTAGTTCCTGTCAGTACTCGTGCTGCAGCGTTCTGAATTAATTGGAGCGTTTTAATGGACTTATTGGGGCAACCTGATAATAAAGAGTTGCAGTAATCCAGCCTTGAAGTAACAAATGCATGGATTAGTTTTTCTGCATCTGTCTGTGATAGTATGTGTCTAATTTTTCTAATATTACGTAAATGAAAGAAGGCAGTCCTAGAGGTCTGCTTTATGTGGGAGTTAAATGACAAATCCTGATCAAAGATAACTCCAAGATTCCTGACAGTGGTGCTAGAGGCCAAGTTAATGCCATCTAGAGTGACTATATCTTTAGACAATGAGTCTCTAAGGTTTTTGGGGCCAAGAACAAGAATTTCGTTTTTTTCTGAGTTTAACATCAGAAAATTGCAGGTCATCCAGGATTTTATGTCCTTAAGACATGTTTGTAATTTAGATAATTGATTAATTTCATTGGGTTTGATTGATAGATATAACTGCGTATCATCTGCATAACAGTGAAAGTTAATGGAGTGATTCCTAATAATGTTGCCTAAAGGGAGCATATATAAAGTAAATAGTATTGGTCCAAGTACAGAACCTTGTGGAACTCCATGACTAACTTTAGTATTTATGGAGGATTCATCGTTAACATGTACAAACTGAGAACGATCTGATAAGTATGACTTAAACCAGGTTAGGGCAGTTCCTTTAATGCCAATTTGATGCTCAAGTCTCTGTAAAAGAATATCATGGTCAATGGTGTCAAATGCAGCACTAAGATCTAATAATACAAGTACAGAGACAAGTCCATTGTCAGAAGCAGTCAGAAGGTCATTATTAACTTTAACCAGAGCTGTCTCTGTGCTATGATGAACTCTAAATCCTGACTGAAAATCCTCAAATAAACTATTGTTATGTAGAAAGTCACACAACTCTTTGGCGACTACTTTCTCCAGAATCTTAGAGAGGAACGGGAGGTTAGAAATCGGTCTATAGTTGGCTAAAACCCCTGGGTCAAGAGTGGACTTTTTAAGAAGGGGTTTAATTACAGCTACTTTAAAGGACTGTGGTACATATCCTGATAATAAAGAAAGATTAATCATATCCAGTAAAGAAGTGCCAATTAAGGGAACAACTTCTTTAAGCAGCCTAGTTGGGATCGGGTCTAATAGACAGGTTGATGGCTTCGATGAAGAAATGATTGAAGTTAACTGATGAAGATCGATAGCAGAAAAACAGTCTAAATATACATCTAAGTTTACATTGACAGAAGTCCCTGAACTTGGAGAGCCACTGATAACTGTTGATGGCAGTTGGTGATTAATTTTTTCTCTAATAGTAATAATTTTATTATAGAAGAAGCTCATGAAGTCATTGCTACTTAAGTTTATGGGGATATGTGGCTCGATAGAGCTGTGACTCTGTCAGCCTGGCTACAGTGCTGAAGAGGAACCTAGGGTTGTTCTTATTTTCTTTTCTGATTAAAGACATTGTAACAGCATACTAACTTGATAAGGTTTTGAAATGTTTGTAATTTTATGCTACAGTATCTCACTTATACATGTTTGAGAAGTCAGGACAGAAATACATCTATTAATTTAAAGTGTATTTTGAACCTTTGAAAGAATCTTATGAACTAATATTATGGAGCAACAATTGTACAACTTTAACTACAAAAATGTTTGGTCAGATTTGCTTCGTTTCTTGCTTCCTCCTGAAGGAAATTAACATGATTTTACCAACATGTCTACTGTACAGATACTTCACCAACAACTGAAAGATGCAGAAATGTATGAAGAAAAAAGTTATAATTGGCATCAATGGACTATGAGCTGAAGTTTAATGTTCAGATTTGAAAATGCATCTTCATCAGGCCACATCACCATAAAGTATCTGTAATGTATTTTGACCCTAATGTACACACTTTGGTTGATAGCAGTTCAGTGAAAACAATTCCAGGGGTCTGGAATATCCAGAGTAACTGGGATGTTTAGGATCAAGGTAGATAAGAAAACCCAGCCACAGAACCATCTGCACAGTGTGATACCACAGGGATAAGCAAGAATGTAGTCTTTGAAACTGTAGGTCCATAATTGACCTGGAGTTTCTGCACCAGATGTTAAGATTTGAGCCAGCTTTTGCAAAGATTAGGCCATATTTCAGATATAAAGGGTCAAATTGCATTGGACATTTTAGCTCATAAAGGTAATGTACCTGAGTTCTAAAGGCACACTAACCCAAAGTACAAGTAAAATAAAGGACAGGGTTCACAGCTGTATTTGTCTAGCTAGTGCAGGGAATCCATATCATGACAACATTAATCCCCTGAACAAACAATTTATAACATGGCTTCTTGCAGCTGCAAGTGCATTTGTCTGTATACAAAAGTCACCTATTGTTGATGTGGCCAATTTGCAACAGCTCTCACAGAACAGGAACGCACAGTACAAGAGGTCATACAGACCTGAGTTTGCCAAAACTCACTGCAGCTGACTAAACAGGATGACCTTCTGTAAAGCAGGTTGAAAGCAAAGGACATCCAAAGCTTTAACACAGATGGAGCGTTGAGGCAAAGATGAAAAGGGACAAGAAGTTTTAAGAAACTGTTTATTCAGAAGTTTGATAGAAGAATTGGTCCAGAGGAGATCTGCCTTTGGTGGGAGGAGTCTGTACCTCTTCGTTCTGGTAACGAAAAGTATAAAATCAAGAACAGCACAGATTGTTTGACTAAAAAGTCTGTCCATACTTTTACATTCTTACCCCTTTTTGTCCACTGAGGTCTGGAATTACTCGTGCCTGTAGGATGCACACACTGACCTCTGCAGGCACCGTCTGCTTGGCTGTTTGTGTCACAAATCACCGCATCACAGTGGATGTAAATCTGTGGGCAGACAGAAGGATTCATTACACGAGGCTTCATGCAGCTGTCCCAATGTGCATGTGGCCAGCTGACGCCTCATTCGGATGCACAAGTCGTTCTGTACCTTGTCTTTCAGAACCTCTTCATCTTTGGTGAAAGTGAACATCTTTAGGGAAAAGCGTTTAACGTGGGATGGGACAGCAATCCTGGAGTCTCTCGGGACAGGATGAAAGATGGTCACATAGCTGTCGTCACGGTTCTCACAGCTAGTGCAGGAATAAAACATAGCAGCGTTTAAACCCATGAAACTGAGATTTTCCTTTATGGAAACAATGTCTTGTGACTGATTCTGCACAAATTAATGCAAAAACATTGATCAGATCACAAAGTCTCATTCAACAGGATATACATCAAGAGTGAATGTTGCAATGAAACTGAAGGAGGCTGTGCGTCAGATTATGCTGTACACTACCTGTCCACAATGACATCCCAGCTGGGCAGTGACGTCCTGTCTTCATGAAGGGTGGCCCAACAGTTCTCCAAGATGAGCTCCAGTTGCGGGTCAGTAGACTGCATCAGCTCCACCTCAAAGTACAGAGGCTGCCTTACAGTTTTCACTACTGGATAATCTTCTGCTTGGTAGAAGAACTCGTATGATGAATCTGGAGGAGAAGAGTCCCATTAGAGGAAAAAAAAAAAAAAAAGCCATCAACTGGTGCAGACATTAAGCGTGTTAATGCATTTATGTGGCAAGATGAGGGATGTCCATTTAGTAAACTTCAATCTTACCTTCAGCTAGCCTCATTTGCACCATCAGCTGCCCTGAGCCAATCTCTGCTGTGGGTTCAATGCTTCTTGGTTTATAGCTGAAGGCAACAGTCTGAGTGTCATTGACCACGTAGTAGCAGGAAATGGTTTGCCTGAAGAGGGAAAAAAAAATTAATGTTGCCAGCCTCTAATTGCTCAGATGGTATATCAGGAGAAAAGCTTGGATGCGTCTTCCTACTTGTAATCAGGATCAACTGGTGATGTGTAGGTCGCTCCTTTGTTGTTGCCGTTGTGATACAGGCCAATCTCATTCTCATACAGCATGTAGTGGTCAAAGAACTACAAAACAAAAAGACAGGTGGCATTTAAACATTTAACATAGGCACTTATAATTTGTAGAATTAGACAGTCAACGTACTGTTCTAGTGGTCCCACAGGAGTCAGCACTGAAAGAGAAATATGCAAAGCGATCGTCGCTGGACACCGGTTTGCAGGACTGGTCCTTTAGAGTCAGCCAGCTCGGGATGAGATTGGGCACCGATTCCACCTTCACAGCCAGAGCGGTCATTGTTCCATTGGGGTAGCAGTCTGGAGATAGGAGACAGGTTTTTGATAAACAGAAGTCCTACAAGCTGAGCAGCAGAAATGCACATTTCTTATCTTACTAGTTGTGATCAAGGGGAAGCTGCAGGCCAAGTAGAGATCAGCCAGCACCCAGTTGTGATTGGGATGAAATAGAAGCACATCAAGTCTGGCTCTGACTGAATCTGAGGTAATCACCTATAAAGACAAAGTGAAGTTATTCAGTGCAGATGATTTATGGTGAGAGTTTGCAGTTTTGGCATACCTCAAACACCGTGTCCCTGGCATTATATGGCACCACGATACTGCAGTGAGTGCTGTTTTCTTGGAAGTTATAGCTCTCAGCCAGCTCAGGCGTTAGCTGTTGAGCTCCAATCAGGGTCTCGAAATTTTTGCCTTGATTCCCGTGTGTCATTCTGATATAGAAGTTGTTCTGGTCACAGGTGCCAGTGAGGGTGGGCAGCACTAAAAGCAGAGACGTGAACGAAGCATTACCTCTAGCTCTTTCTAGCAAGGATATTTAATTCAGGGAAAAAAAAAAAATATATATATATATATATATATATATATATATATATATAAATCTCACCAACATCCTGCAGAGAAGCCTGTAACTCCACTGGGTGGGCAAATGGAGTTTCTTCAGGCAGGACAATTAACCCAAAGATCAGAGGGAGGAAGTAGACTGTAACCAAAGCTTCAGGATTCTGTAGAGGGGAAAAAAAAAAAAAACCAACACTTAAAGAACAAGCAAACAAGCTGTAGGGAGTGACATTTTGCATATATAATTGTCCATTCACATACATGTTTCAGGACAACATCTGCATCAAAGGGCACTTGGAGAGAGAAGCTCTTGCTTCCGTTGGGGAAGCTGTGCTCCTGGACAGGGAAACCTCTGGCATTGCACTCCTCAACAGTGAGAACACCAGTGGAGAAGGTGATGTTCCTCAGCTCCACATCATGAAAGAAGGTCCCCAGGTAAACACTGAATACCCTCTCCTCTGGGACAGTATCTGGAGGAGCAGAAAGTGGCAGGTTTATACCTTTTCCAAGAGCCCAAATTTCTACCAGAAGAGTGACTTACGGTCTTGGGCGTGGGGAGGTCGAGGCATCAGAGGGGTGGTGATGGGGAACAAAACCTTGTATCTGGTGTCATCTTGGGTGTTATCTGCCTTCCATAGTACCTCAAGCATGGGCTCCACAGTGTATGTGATGTGGTACTGGTAATCTGGGGCATGGCTCTGCAATTATTCATGGCGTTTTAATAAAACATGCAAATGGACCAGTGACCAGGCTCATGCATATCAAATCTAAAGCCTTCCCAACCTTGTAGTAACCATCAGGTGATCCCACTGGGATCTCAATGACGATGTGAAAGTCTGTGGTAGACAGCGTGTACCCCTGTGTGGCCATCTGAGATTTATCCAGCCTCACCCCGTTGATGCCCATGTGCATTTCTAGGATTTTAAAGCTGCCCTCTATCAGAGGCGCCACGCGGCGAGGTACGTGCCAAGAGATTACATCCTCGGTGAAGAGGACGCCACCTGTTGAAAAGCAATTGTTGAAACCACTGTGCAGCAACTTAGTTTTTACTGTGAATGCTCAATGTTGCTTGAGACTCACCTGTAGGACAAGCAGCTGCCAAGTTTACCACACTCAGGCCATGTGGTGCCTTGTAGTAAGCACTCACCTTGAAGACTTCCATGGGGATTCCAGCCACCTAGAAGAGGGTTAGGTCATTTAAATAGAAAAAAAATAAAATAATAACACTTTGTGTGCGCTTCTTACATCCTCCGAATAGGTATCTGCTGTATTGTACGGGCTTCGCATAACAAGGCGGCTTGAGGTCATCATGGCACCATAGCCAGCTTGTTCAGCCTCCCTCAGCACCATTGACACTGGTTCTGGAGTGTAAAATGTCATCTTCCAGATACCGTGTGCTGCACCAGAGGAAGCCTATAAAAGGGAAGGAAGGAAAAAAACCTTGATCATTTAGAAGCTTTATTGAAGGTACAGGGTGACATTAAACCTGCAGTGGGGGAACTTTCCTCCCCTCTGGCAGTTAAAATAACTCCAAACACTGTTGATAAACGCTTATGCTTTAGTACATGCTGCACACTCTACCAGGGCACTTGTTACTTTATTGAAATTCTTCCTCTGAACACAAGTTCTCTTGCTTCAGGTTAAAGTCCCACACACCAGCTTTAAGTCAATTGTAGGAACAATGAAACATAAAAGTGTACATCAGGAATGGCGTTTATCTGGGAGCTGTCATCCTTAGTTTCAGCTTGTGGATCAGGTGTAGCCATGTAGTTCGACACCTAAAAAAAATTATAAAGAATATTGATTTAATTTTCATGACCACCCACGCTAAATTGTAAAGCCAGCAATGTAAAAGTGACCTACTTCCATGTAGTTCCTGTCGCAGAGAACCTCTCTGGAGGCCCACTGAGTGTAGCTGCACTTCTGGGTCACGTCATGATTAACCACATCTGATGGACTCTGGCTGTGCATTTTGAGTCTCAGGCCAACATTGAATGTTGTATCTTCCTACAAATTAATGCACAAACAGACATGAGGACAGGACATCCTGCTGTTCAAAGACTTTAGTATTAATGAGTTCAATTACAGCTCAAGGGATTGTCACTGATGCAAAGACTCTTCTGGTTTCTGCTGCTTTATCATTGTAAGTTGAATATCTTTGGGTTTAGGACAGATGACAATATTCAGCATTTTCTGACAAGTCGAGGAAATAATTAGTAGATTAATTGATGGAAATCAGTTGCAGCCTTGAGTTAAAGTATCTTCTTCCAAGTAAAACAAATACTTTGTATCCTAAGATATACATACACCAATTGCTTGCAATCATTGGAAAAAGCATAATTTAAAATGAAAAATCCTATCAAACAATTCAGCTCAAACATACTTTGTTGTCCACATAACAGGCCATCAGAGAGGTGTAGAGTCTGGTGTTACCCCAGGGGTCGGACTCCATGCTGTATCCACACTGAGCAGCCAAGCTCGGTGTTAACACAATGTGCTGGGTGCCATCTGGGGAGGAAAAAAAAAAAGAAAGCCAAACATGACAGGGATCACATCTTCCAGTGATGAAGAAATCTGCTCTTCATTAGCAGATTTTATACTCACTGATGGCTTCCACCTCAAGCTGGTTCCCCACTGCTAGAGCCTTGTCCAACGACAGCCTCATTAGATTACCAGCACAGTCTGACCTTAAACCACTGCCTGTTGAAAGAAAAGGAAGTGGTGACGAAATAAACCAATTTAAAAAGTAAAATTATATATAAAAGTGAAGACTTACTTGACTGCGAGTTGAGCTTCGTATTTGGCCTTGCTTGACCCAAAAGGATTACTGCAGCCATCAAGTTCCATAACAAACTAGAACCAGAAAAAACATTAAAGTAGGAAGCTAACACACATTAAAAAATAAAAGGAAACAACTTACATGTTCTCAAGCCTCCACATGTTGCAGTCTGAGTGCAGCCAAACAAACAAAGAAAGAAAGAACCTACAGGAACACACTCACTATCAGAACTCAGCAGTGAAACCCCAGCAAGCCCCCACCAACAAACCAGCTCTGGAGTGACAGGCTGACTGCCTCACTGCGCTGCCACCAGCTGTTTTATACACCAGTTAATCACATTGCACAGATGAGGCTCATTAGTGATTCCCTACTCAACCCCAACATTGAAGAATCTACGTATCTGAGAATGAACACATATCAATCAGCTGTGCGGTAAAAAATAATTTATTGTTCACAGATTACAAACATTGATTTGTGTCTGACATCAGAAATATATAATTTTCTTAATTATTCATCAAGTCAAGTGTCAAAGGAACCTAGTAACCTAATATCAACTCGTAAGCAGACTTGAACTGCGACTTCTCTTTAAGACACAAAACCTGTTTTTACTTTGCAGCTGAGAGACTTCGTATCGTGACTGTACGCCAACGTTTGATTATGGTTTCAGTTTATAGTCACAAACCTCGGCCCAGTGTCTTTATTACTGGCAGTAAAACCCAAGCTCATCGTTTTACCTGGTGCGCCTGGGTCGATCAGTCTGCACAGTCCACTCACAGACTACACTACACAGATATACTTTCATTTATGAGGCCAGTTTTTCCAACTGGAGGAGTCAGTGCAGAATCATCAAGGCCTTTACTCAACAGAAATACAGCTGATCCTTTAAAAGTCTATTACCTTGTGCAGATTGCTTTATGCTGTTTGTGTTTCACGTTAAAATTCATCTTCATTCTGATATCTTTAAACACTAAAACTGTTAATCTTCAGATTAAATCACAACCTCTTCATTTGTTATAGCTGTACAGATATTAAAGTGATTTGACAACAACTGTACATGTTACCAGATTTCAGGATATATAAAACATATAATTTATGAGGCTGTCAGTATCCCCTGTTTATCTTGTGCTGCTGGTCCAGAAGAGTCTGTTGCAGGCTCACTTTGGCATCTTCAAAATCTGGATTGAGCTTTAATGCTTGCTGGAAGTCACTCTTGGCATCGTCGAAAAAACCTGTAAGATAATAAAAAAACATGTAAATACATAACGAGTGTAAGTTTATAGGTTTGTAATGTACTGCCAAACTGGCTTGTTAGGAGTCAGCACTTCTGTATTTCTGGAACATGTGAGCACAAGTGAATACACAGCTCCACCTAGTGTCTGAGGACTGAACACACCAAACTGACTCCACATATAGCTTCATCCCACTGGATCTCTGATCTATAGTAAAAAGACAGCTGGGTCTTTTGCTAAGAAACAATAACATCAAGATTAATGTATAAGATTTGTGCAGAGATGGTCAAAGAGAGTTTGTCTGGCTCAACTTACACTGAGCCAGTAGCTCCCAACATTTCCTCTTAAGGGACTCCTTTTCTATCGTTGGGTAAACCGACGACCGCTCACATATTTTTTGGATGTTTCATATTATATTCAATGCATAACAACTGATAAACTGTAAAAAGTAACCCAAACAGTGGAGAAAATAACTGCAGGAAGTTTGTGTTAATTGCAGCAGATTATTTCCTGTAAACTTCAGAGATGATTTTACTTGATTTTCTAAAACTATTCAGTCTGTATTTTAGCAATCATACAGACTTAATAGGTTGTTCTTTTTGACAAATCCAGTGTTTTTTCCCCCCCTGACACTTGGCCATTGTTCTATTAGCTCTTAAGTTGTTTTAACTGCGTACTTTTCTGATGCAGGATGAGGCTGTTTAGCAGAGAGTGACGGCTCTGTGAATATAGCTTGTGTTCAGGTCTTCACTGTGGCCTTGCTCTGTGTTTCTATCTTAAATAATGATCCTAACTTTAAAAATAACAATTTAATTATGAATGAATTAAATACTGAGATACAGTAGGCCTATCATATGTACTTTTTAGAACTTATACCCCTTAAAAGAAAGCCTTGTGACCCCCCGTGAAACTCTGCTGAATCAGTGCACTGAGCCAGTGTTTTTTACTGGTTGGTTTACTAATATAATCTCAGTGTTTAGTGAGTCTGAGGGATTATAGGAGTTTCTCTCTGTGTGTTTGATAGAAAACTTCTTATTCCAGCCTTTCAGACAGTGAACATCAACTGCAACCAGAGTTCCCTGTTCTTCTGTCAGATACCCAGTACAGGCTACTTCTTTTATCTCCACGCAATCATATTAGGAAATAGACATTTTTGAGGAACTTGTGTTTTGAGTGTTTTTACAAGAATGTGTCGCACTGTGTAGTACTGTCCAAATTTGGATTTGATTAAGACTTAATTGAACTATCATGGAGTAGACTTACAGCTGGGTGATGAATTAGAAGGAAAACAAACAAATAACATGAAGTGTCTTAATAATAAGGCGTTGGTTCATCTGTAACTCTACAGGAAGTATGAACACCACTCTTCCAAAACATATTCATGTATTCCTGCATCTGTATTATGTGTTTAAATTTTTTTTAATTTTAATTTCTTACCTACTTTTGTGCACACATTTTCTGTTATGGATTTTGTCATGTCTTTTTTATTTTTTTTTACTATGGCCTTGAATTAAACAAAAAAAAAAAAACTAAACACATCATCATGAATTTGACATTTATTTTGAAGGTTTGGGCCGGAAGTCATTTATTTATCTGTGACAGGGTCAAAGATGGCACACCTCTATCCTTACCTAATCTATAATGGATGAGTCCCCTGTTGTAGAAAGGTGTTTCAAACTGGCTGTCAGTCTCTACTGCGCAGGTGTAATCCTCTACAGCTTCATGGAAGTCCACCCGGAGGTACTTTATCTGCCCGCGGTTGTTGTAAGCGGTGGCCAGATTACCAGCGTCACACCCCCTGTGGAAATATGACCGTTAGTTTCTACAACACCTTTAACAGCCTCAACGTCAGCGAGCCGTTGGCTGAAGCCCGGGTCACAGAATTCTACGGGTCACAGAATGAGGCGTAACACCGGTTCGTCTACGGTGGCTGTTAAGACAAATGGCTGCTGGTTTAACAGTACCTGGACTGTAAGCAGGAAGAGATAAACTTCGTGTACAGTTCCTCGGCCTGTTTGAAATTCTTCCTTTTAAACTCAGAGTGAGCATTTTCCAGTATTTGGGAGTTATCTTCCTCCATGAGTCGGACCACTGTCAACGGCTGCAGCCCGTGAACGTTGGTTTGGTCGTGTTTTGTCAACTGCGGATGTGACGTCAGGTAAGACGAGGTCCAATCACTTTTCATTGCGACTCAAGTGGGCGTGGCTACTGGAAATATTGATATTAATATGAATAAGGGAAATATTTGTCAATTGCAATTAAAATATACTTTGATTTGACTATTTATATAATGTTATTTTTAACATTTGGTGAATAGTAACACCTTGTTCTACATTTTTAATTTTTAATTTTTTATTTTATTTACAACATAATAACCAGGACTGTGCGGTTTCATTAATATGATACACCTCCTATTGTTTGTACTTATTATATTACTTTTATTTTGTCTGTATGTTTTACTGTGTATCTAAACATATATACTATGTATATAATGATTTTACTATATATAGTAGCATCTTTATCATATACATTTACTTTGAGCCTAATAAACTACTACAATATATATCTTTTAATTCTTAACTTTATTTTCATTCATATTTCATTTATTTCCTAACTTTATCAGATGAAAAAAGCTAGTAAAAGGTTGATTAACTATTTTCCTCATGTCCTATATTAGTTCTAATTAAAATAATATATGATTGAAATCACCCAATCATAAGTGTATAACCTATAAAGTTTGTAACAGCAGGTGGCAGACTTCTCATTAAAACAAGGCAGTGAAGTCATTAGTGCAAGTGCTGTATGTGCAATTTAAAAAAAGTTTAAATTATATGTAAATATTTTAGAAAATCCAGTGGCTTACTGTGTGGAATTATATTATCCTAATAATGACGCAGTGAGGGTGTTTTTATTTTAAAGACAAGGATGTGAAAGTCACAGACTCACACATCTGTCACACCGGTCTCAGGACGATGTGGACGCTCGCTGCAGTAAATACACAACAAGGAGCCAACCCATAAGCAAACTGGTGAGAAATTCCCAGACAATCTCCAAGGTGAAGAAGTCAACTGTTCTGGTGAAAAATGACACCTTTAGGAAGTAGGGGTCACCCGATGGCCGTGCACTTCCCTTATGCGGCCCATTTATCTCCAGACTGGACGAGAGTTGAAAACAGATCAAACGGGGACCAGTTTGACCCGGAGGAAGAAGATGTAGTCCACTGGTTGTTGACACTTCTGAGAAAATGACAATAACATACAACCTGGGAGTAGTTGTAGGTCATCACATCGTTCAAGAGGTTTCTGCATCCCAGAACACCCAGGAAGTCACAAACTATATAAAAGATGAGAAAGTATCCCAGAATTCATTAAATAAAAAGACTCAAGTGTTTTTTATGCATGTGTATGTGAAAATATTATTTATTTGAGGCCACTTATAAATCCTTAAAAAGCTACGGAAAGTCTTAAAAGGTTTGTTTTGGCAACCTGTACTCCTGAAGCAAAGATTGTTATGTCCAGCAGCCTGGGGGGAAGTTGGCGCTCCTTCTTGCGCCCTAAATGTTGCTGTTTGCTGAGAGAATTAACACAAAGTATCAAAGTCCACTTTGGTCTGGCAGAACCGGGACAAACATCAATCACACACGTTCATCCAGGGGCTTCCTCTTCCCTGACAGGCCCACGGCACCACCACACTGCACACATCACCACAGTTCACTGCCGTCAGAGCGTCCGGATGTACAATCTGTCTCAGTTTGGTTCTCGCAGAAGATAAAACGCAAATAAAATACTGATAAAGATGCTCATAGAAAGGCTTTGACAAAAAAAACACCACTCAAGGTGCACTTACTAGCTTTTTTCAAGAGCTTTCAACCACATTTTATTCTGCGAACAGAGCTGGTGATTGAGGTAGTATTTCAATAAAAGAGCTTATTTTAATTTTTTAAATATTTGCTATTTATAGTATTTATAATACTTGACCATTTTATTGAATTCTAGTTGTCCCTTTTCTTATTCTAAAGACTTACAACAGTTTTTGCTAATATATTAACTATCTTCTGTCTTAGTATTAGTTCACAATAATGGGTATTCAGTCCAGTTTTGAGAGATATTTTGGGCCACTGAAATCTTATTGTATGTAGTATTGTTTATGGCTTTTTAAAGACATCTGGCAAAAGGGGGCAGCCAGCCATAATCTAATGCTAATGGGGGGTTTGACATGGAAAAGTTTGTGAATTCCTGTTCTAATGTTTCAGACTGCTAGAGAAAGATCAATAAAAGGAATAGTTTGACATTTTGGGAGATACATTTATACACTTTATTGCAGAGAGTGAAATGAAAAGGGATATTTTTACGCTTTGAAAGAAACATAAGTAAGTAGTAAGCATATTTAAATACCTTTGGACAGAGGCTGGCTGTTTCCCCCTGTTTCCAGTCTTTATGCTACAGACATGAGAGTGGTATCAATCTGCACAACTAACTCTCGGCAATTGAATGTATTTTCCCCAAATGTCAAACTTTTTTTTTGTCCTTGCTATCCTGCTATTCCCTTTTTTGTACAACCACATTATTTTAATCAGTCCTTCACTCAGCTTAGTAAAGACATTTGTGAGGAGAATGTTACATAAAGAAGACTTAAAATGTGCCCTATTAAACCACAATTATCAATGAAACTGTTAAAACTCTTCTGGGATAATGTTGAAAAACTCAATTCTAAAACCTTCCAAACACGAATGCGTTTGCACCAAAACTTTATGTGTCTTTTCCACTTCTCAGACGTGTGCGAGTCCCATTCATCTTCCTCCCCTGAACCACTGGTGGGCTCACCTCTCTGACCGCCTGTGTGTGTGTGGTAACCATGAAAGCATCTGAAATAGCAAACAAACATAAAACAGCTGTCTGGTTAAAGGAAGGAGGGAGAGGATCCAAACCAGACTAGAGGTAAACGTTGGCGTGTTGACTCTCTGCCTCGCATAGACCGAGCAGACAGAGACGCTCTGTTGTCAGGGCTGTTTCAGACAAATAAGCTCATTCCAGAGGTAACACGATGACCCCTGTGTGTTGTTTTTTTTTTTTGGTTGGCAATGCTGAAGGTGTAAAAAAAAACACGATGGTGATAACAGGGTGCAAAAAACAGATGGGGATGTATTCAAGGTGTTAAAATGAGTAGCTGTGCTCAGTCGTGGGTACATTTTTACACTTTATTCAGCTTTATCTTGCAATGATTTGTGACTTAAATGTGTGTTTTTAAGTAAGAAGGGTTTTGGGGTTAGGAAGTGATCGTTACTTGACCTCAGATATCAGAGCGGTTTGACTGCTGGAGGAAATTATAACACATTGTTAATAGAAATGTCAGAGTTCGACCACCCTGTTTACCTTTCTATATTGACACAGAAATACATATTGAAACTTACAGTTATATGAGAGTCTGATATAATGCCTCTTTTGTATCCAGATACATATTTTAGATTTCGATTCTTAATACAGACTGAAACTTTACATTCATTTGGTCACAAGGTTTCATAAAGATTTACAATGTGGGATTTATTATAATAATATTTTTTATTTAAGGGAATTTATCAAGAGAAATTGATCTGAATGATCAGATCTTATCATAAGTAAAATGTTTTTACTTTTTATGATCAGAACATTTTAAGCCACTCAATGTATTCACATCCTGTCATTGCGTCTCTAGCTTTCACTGTTTGTGGCGGACTCCGCCATTCCCATGCTCATTCGAATTGCTTTGCACAACGCATGCGTATAATATGAAATAATTTAAATGATTGTATATATATTTTGATTTAACTTCACTTCACCAACATTATGTTCAGTGTTATTTCACACACAATATTATAATAATCACCTGGTTAAGAACTCAAAAATAAAAACAGTATCGCAACAAACTCCTTTGTTGTTATTTTATTGTTTATTTTGTCTGCTTGGTAACATTTATGATTCTTTTATGTCATCGTATAACATTCACAGACACAGAGGATGAAACATTTATCATTCACATAATACACTTGTAACAATAAAACTTTTGATAGTTACTATTTTAACAGCCATAATAAAGAATATATGCATAAAATATGTAATTTAGGAAACATTTTAATTGTTGATAAAGTCAATTTAAGTAAATCCAATTCAACATTTTCATAAAAATGACTATATACAATATGTAACTTTGTACAAACAGGACATAAAACATACATAATACAGAACAGGAGAAAAATAATACTTCTTTTCTTTGGTTATTCTACATCCCACTATGTTCATATAAGTGTTTAGACAAAAACTTTTACAGCAGTTTCAAAACATTACATTTAATATTTATAAAAATCCCAGATCAACTATATTGTTACACAGCGGTCCAGAGCGGTCAGTAACTGGAAGGACATCGGTTTATGAATCACAGCTTCCCTCGATGTGCGGTTGAAATCCATACAGTAGTTATGGGTGGGTGGATGACAGGAAACCAGCTGGTCGTCGCTGCAGAAAGTAAATAATCAAAAGGTGAAACTGTGTGGCGGGTGAATCACTGCATGAAAAAGAAGCTGTTAATACCTACGTCTGTGTCCAGCTTTAAACACGGCCCACCATGTTCTCCAGACGCTCTATTCTCCCAGACACGTCGGCTAGTGAGACCAGTCAAGGAAACTCTTTCACGTGAACAATCAGAGGATGAAAACAGAACGAGAGATGGTGGTCGTAATGCTCTCTTAAACATACACAAGACACACTGTTAAACAATACGACAGCAGGTAGAAATAAGCAGCTTTCACCTCAGTGAAATGTGCTGCAGAGAGTGTTTATAATAAAATGTCTTCCATCTGGAACAACAGGAAGGATATGCTTGGCTGTCAGCTGCTGAATGGCGGCCTGCGTCTGCTTCTGGAAAACCAGTCTGGCTTCACATTTACAGGGATCCGCCTGCACCACCTCCACCTTCACCTCTTCTGCAAGGAAGAAAGATTTCACACCAGTGTAACAGAACATGTAGAGAGTGAAAAAGCACACAAAAGACCAGCCACTCTTACAGGGACTCAATTCTATAATATTATCCGATAATTGTCCAACAAATGCTACAGCCAACAGTGAATTACAGAGTCGGGAATCATGCACCAGTTGGTTGTGATGTTGTGAAGCTCTGCACATTGCTTGTAAGGCTTTTACACATATACATTTAGCACTTTATCACAGCAAAAAGTCACATTTGCTGCAGGAATCCATTCAGTATGTCCTTACGTTTCAGGGAACATGTTTTCTCGTCCGCATTCAAGATATAACCATTCCGGCACTTGCAGTAATAGGAGGCATTGGTGTTGACACATATGTGTTCGCAGTCATGTCCCATGGCACAGGGGTCCAGACCTAGAATAAGCCGGGATTAAGGGATGGCGCTGTCAAGATAGATAGATGGCAGCATGGATACAGTTTCATGTGCAAGCATACAGTATACTGTAAGTAGGTGGGAAAGGTAAGGTAGTGCAATAATCAACTAAGGTTATCAGAATCTCTTCCTAATGGAGGATCTATGTTAACAAAAAGAAAGAAAATAAACAATTTTTACTGCTACGGCTATTTTTGATTCAATTGTTATATACTGTATTTTTGCTTCTACAAGGTCAAAAAATGATATTTGCCAGCTTTTCTTAGTTTGTACTTGACTACATGTGACTTGCGGTGGAAAACTGGGTCCATTCTTACACCTTCACCACATCTCAGCCAAGGTCATTTGCGAACTGCTTAGGTTCACTGTGTGTTGGACAACACAGGTAAACTCACAGAACCCTGAAGTACAACAGTAATGACAGTTATATGGACAAATTAACAAGTTTGCAGCAGAACCTCATTTGTCAAAATCTTGGGCAGCTAATTCTGTAAAATTCTGTAATTCAGATCAGCAAATTGCTTCAGATTATTGAAATTTTCACACATATCACCAGCACCAAAGTAATCACCCTAATGATTATTTTAATACAAATCAAAATTGATCATTATATAAATAAAAGCTGAAAGTTTAGGGCTGCATGGCCCCAAGACTTTACACCGGTTTAATTCTGCGACTACAAGCAGGGTCTAGTGCCGACATCTGCAGTCCATGTGGGGGTTGAGAGCATCTGGCCTTGTATTTTCCCCTTATGATTTCAGAGTTTAAAATTCACCAATAACACAGTAAATGATCCACAATCTGCCACAAACCCCCCTGTAGACTGTAGGTGTCCCTTACTGAGGAACTAGAACCAGGGTTAATGGTGGGAAAAGGGTCTCGCCGGTTTCTCTGTCCTACCGCACAGGGTCTCCCTGAACTTGGAGGTGAGCTTCTCAATAACGCCGTAGGTCTCCACATAGAAGACATGGTCATCCAGAGGGATGCTGGCCATCTGCTGCAGGGAGCGCATATCGGCGCGGTCCACGCCGACAGCATAGATCTCGATTCCTGAGGCCCGAGCTGCAGCAGACACTTCCTCCACCTGGTCCTGAGGTCTCCCGTCTGTCACGATGATGGCCACCTTGGAGATTTTCCTGGAGCGAGGCCTGGATCCAGACTGCTCGGTGAAGGCCTCGTTCACTGCGGTCTTGATGGCGAGGCCGGTCATGGTGCCAGCCGCCAAGGGCTCGATGCGGGTGATAGCTTTCTTCAAGTCGGGTTTGTTGAAGTGGTCTTTGAGCAGAAACTCGATCTTGACCGTGCTGGCGTAGTTGACCACAGCCACTCTGGTGGCGTCCGTGCCCACATCCAACGTGTCGACCATGTCAGCCAAGAATATTTTCACCTTCTCAAACTCACCAGGACGCACGCTGCGAGAGCTGTCAATGATGAAGACCAGGTCCAGGGGACGGCTCCTGCACTGAGAGTCTGTCTCTGGTGATCAACCAAACCATGGCGGGATTAAGTCCATGTGATACTCAGAGAAACAGTCAAGTTTGTCGGTTAAACTGTCACCGTGAGAGTGATACAGTTAACAATCAAGAACAAAACACAGGACACTTATGGATGTACAATACTTGTTCCCTTGGTAATAAAAGGAAACCGTTGTACATCACTGCAGTGGTAAAAATAAAAGGTTGTGGTTCTGGTGAAATGATATAGCATGCCATCATTCATACTGTATCATTTCAGCGTTTCAAAGGTCCAACAGAGACATTTCATATCCTTTTATCTCATTTGCCTGAATGAAAAGGATGCTTGATGCCCACATATAGAAAGTGACATCACACCTAAAGATGGAGACGGTGTTAGGAGCCCTGCCTGTCAAATCATATATACTAAATTATATATCTGCAGCATCAGATCCACTCTGCTTCTTCACAGCAAAAATACTCCTGTTTGTTTCATAAATTCAGACAGGATGAATAATGAAGTAAAATAACATTTCAGTCTATTTAGAAAGCTACTTATTTTGTCTTCTAACACTAAAATATATTGCCGCCAACAAGTTAAATCACTTGTAAAATACAATGACATCTGCTCTAAAGGAATAGTTTGACATTTTGGGAAACACTCTTATTCGCTTATACTTGCAGAGAGTTAGATGAGAAGATCAATACCACTCTTATCTCCGTACAGTAAATAGTCAGCAGACAGGTTCACTTAGATTAGCATAAAGAGAGACCTGGTACATAGTCTCACTGATTATATGGGTATAGAACCCACATCGATAATTTACAACAATTACATATAACACAACAAAACAGGACCTCCACATGATGGCTTCCTAGATTAAGTGTAAATTAGTGAGTTTTAGTGGTTCTGATAGGTGGATTTTGTTACCTTTTTCTTTTTCTCACCTCACTCTCAGCTATAAAGAGAATAAGCGTTTCTCACAAAATGTCGATTTATTCCTTTAAATAAAAGAATAAATGCTTTAAGTGGCGTTTGCATATTTCTATTACAAACAGATCTGACCTGGAAAGCATTGAGGAGCATTGGTTGGGTTGGAAAAGCAAACCTGACTATAGGCAATATTCTACCTGTCTCCACAGCACTGACGGTGGTGATGAAGCCGCTTTGGGTACTGACCGGTAGCGTCACGGGAGCGGTGGTCTCCACTGGCGCCACAGTGGTCACCACCACTGGCATGACGGTTGTCACCGGCGCCACCGTAGCCGCTGGCCGAGTTGGCTGCACTGTTGGCTCTGGTAGAGGTGGAAGGGTAGGGAGGTGTACCACGGGTGTTGTTGGTACTGTTGGGTCTGACTTTGTTGGGCATGGACCTTTCATTTTGTAAGGGAGGGGGCCTTTGAGCCTTTGGTGGGGGTGGTGAGCTACTGGTGGAGACAGACCTTTGTATATGTGGTGCATGTGTGGTGCCACTGGCCCTTTGAATCTGTGGTGATAGGGCGGCATGGGGACTGAGGGTCTGTGGTAAGTCACTGGAGGAGATAGAGGAAAAGGTCGATACACTACCGGTGGAGGGATCCTTGGTGGCTGGTAGTGGTAGTGATACCCTCCTCTATACGTGTAATCACTTCTGTGAACTACAGCGCCACCAGAAAGGAAAAGTGATACAGAACATTAGTAGGTTGAAAGTAGGTAAACAGGAAAGTTGTGTAAGTTGACACTTGTTAAAGTACGTTGTAGTGGAATATACAACAACTTTTTTTCTTTCTTAGGAGCACAGACAAATTATTAGTTGAAGCATGAGTGTAAGTTCAGCAACCCTGGGTTGTTTGCAACAAGCTGGGATTATCCTGCATAAAGCTTGTGAAACACCCAGACAAGAATTTCAGATTTCATGCATGATGTGCTTGAGAAAAATGGAAAATCATGTCGTTATACTTTTTGAAGTTGAAATATCTAGGCCAGGTCTAACCTTTAATACTCTATTTCAAACTTTAAACTTGAAAATTACTCTTTTAAAATGTAATCTGCAACAAAAAATTACTAACATTACAAAACAATTTGCATTATTTTTTATGTGAACAGAGATTTAAAAGGTCTAATGTGGCTATAAAACAGTACAAATGTAATTTAAAAGTACATTTACTCAAGTACAGTGTGATGGTTCTTTACTTTAGCTCTTCCAATTTATGCATTTATACTTCTACTTTTCAGAGGGAAATTTACTTTTTACTCCACTGCATTGATTATATTTTCTAGTTAAATAACATTTTACACACAAAAACAACGATAGGCTCAAAGTTAATGTGATCTCCATCTACTACATTAACAGGCTGCTAATAAATTCTAGAAATAATCCAATAATCTCATTTACTGTATAATAATAAACACTGTTACGGTTTATTTTTCTGCATAAACATACTTTACCTTACTATTGATGATACATTAATGATAAATTTTGAATGCATTTACTTATTATAGTGTTTTTCTGTGTTGGAGAAGGTATTCAGATCTTGTACTTCAGTAAAAAGCAAATGTAGAAATACTCTATTACAACTAAAAGTCCAGCATTCAAATGTTTACTCAATTGCAAAATGTACTTAAAGTATCAAAGTAAAAGTACTCATTCTGCAAATGGCCCTCAAAGTTTAGTTTTCACTGCTTTATATCCTGTTAGCTAGTTTAGACCAGTGGTTTTCAATCTAGATGGGTCCTGAAGTGATTCATGGGAGAAGAACAAAATTTGATGATATGCAAATTATCAGCATTTTTGGACTTTTTTCAGTTATTTGATATTTATATTTCTGGGACATTTTGAACACTTTAACCTCAAACTGTTATTTAGTTTAGAAGTTCAGAGCGGAAATGTCTCTTTTATTAGAATTGCTAATAACTAGAGATCCTTATCACATAGAAAGTAACAAAGAAAATAGTAATGCATTTTATTTTATAATAAAAAAATAACAATAAATACAATATATATAGATAATTTGTGGAGTAAAAACTACAACATTTGTCACTGAAATGTAGTGATGAGTAAGTATAAATGACCTCAAACTGTACTTATAGCATTTGAGTAAATGTCGTCCATCATTGAAACTGAATTTAATAAAAAGTAACTATTCTTTTAGTTTCTGTCAAACTTACTTGCTGGATTCAGGGTCCTGATTGGGGGTCGGCCATTGTTCCTGGTCTGTGCGTAGCTCTGTGCGGCTATGAGCTGAGGGTCCCCCGCACTGAGGTGGTATGTGGCCTGAGCATCTGACAGCAGCAGTGAGGCGCAGTACAGCAGGCTCCACAGAGGCTTCATCGTATCTGCAGAAAGTCCTCCGGTGGTCTGTCTGGTGCCTGCTCTCACTCCTCAGGGTCCTGCTCAGCTCACCGGGGGGGGGGGTTGGACCGCCTCCTCAAACTTTCTGCCCAATCCAAAGGTGGGACATGAACTTCAGACCACGGTGACAGACAGTATGGGGGACGGTATAGAAAACCACTCCAATATCTGTCCCAGGGTGATTCTAATATTTCTATTTTATTTATAATGTTTGATTTATAATATAATAATACTTAAATATATTTTCTTTCTCAAATTAAAGTCTACATGGTGTTTTAAAACATTTTGCACACTGCCAGGAATAATATTTAATGTAGAAATGATGAAAGCTTCTCTCTCTCTCTCTATATATATATATATATATCTACTAAAAGTAATCAAATTTAAACACAAGTCTAAAAATAGTGAAATCAGCTTATAAAATATTCAACAGGTGAACTGTAATAACATTTAAAGTGTCACAAGTAACCCAGCATAAACTCCTAACCTTCACTTCGTTAATAAATAAATCAAATGAAATACTGAACACTTGTTTGTGATAGTTGGCTCAAGATGATGAGAAGTTGTTGGAAGAACCTATAAGATAGTTCAGGCAACGCTTTATGTTCTAGTTTATCAGTAATTAGGTCAAACTAATTGTTTAGAAGGTCCAGTGTAACATTAAGGAGGATCTGTTGGCAGAAATGTTATATAATATGTATGTTTTTATTATTGTAAGATCAACTGAATATAGAAATCATTACGTTTTCGTTACCTTAGAACGAGTCGTTCTTATCTACAGAGGTCACCTTATATGTTGAACCACCATGTTTCTACAGCGGCCCGATACGGACAAACTAAACACTGGCGAGTATCATAGTTTCTCCTTCACGTGGAAGGGGGGGGTGAGGCAAGGGAGGTGCAATCTGCCACTACACCTAGATGCCACTAAGTTCTTAGCTCTCCTCTTTAAAAAGCTGTCACATTCTGAGGTAACAAAAACACAATGTTTCTCATTTTCAGGTCATTATACAATAATGGAAACATACATATGAATATTACAACAGCTCGAGGCGAGATTGTTTTCCTTTTGCTTTAACTTAAACACACAGACGTGAAAAAAAGAGTCATAATGACATAAATGTTCTGAAAGTTTTATTGAAGTTCAATGTTTTTCCACTAAAATCATATTACCAGAAAAGTAATGGTGGCGTGAGGGGTTCGGGGGGGTGGGGTTGTTGATAAGCATGCAACTACTAATGTTCACAAGACTAGCTGTTTGCTCCAGATGTCTGGTGAGAAAGAAGCAGGGAAAAAATGATCCATCACCAGTGGCCCTCTGCTGTCTCTCTGCAGTCTGCAGCTGGAAAACTATTCAGTAGCTCTGCTGACACATCAGGGCGGCAGAGGGTGATGAAAACATCAGGGATGGTGGTGAACTGAACCACAGCAAAGCTAAATAAATAACAGACAAAAAAAGTGCTACAGAGTCCATTCAAGGCTGAGCTGGAATAGTCTAGATCTTAATAAGTATGGGTGGGGGTGGGGGTGGAGGGGGAAGTAACACAATTCAACAATAAGAGCTATAATAAGTGGATTGTCATAATAGATTTTTTTTTTTTTTTTTACACTTCATATATCAATCTATAGATAGGATGGTGCTGGATTGATGATAGCATTTCAAGCAATTTTTTCACGTATCCCTTTTACTAAGACATAAAAAAAAGGCCAGAGTGGGAGTGGGGAGGGGAGGAGGGGGCTGGTAGCTTTTCAAACATCACATTCATTCAGATTTCAGTCTTTCCCACCTTTCTTCCTCTCACACCACCAGGATGCTCGATACAGAAATACAGAGAGGGGGAAGGGTCGAACAAAACATTTTTCAGTGGCCTTACACATACACAGTGGGTCAGAGGGAGAGGGTGAGGCCGTAATGGGTGTTCAGAAAGGGTTAGTGAGGGAAGGTAGGAATGCATATGGTGGTGTGGGTGTGCGTGTGTATGTGCGAGTGTTTTGGCAACAGTGCTGGTGCTTAAGCGGGCATGTAAGGGGGAGGCGGCTCCTTCTCTGGCATCTTCATTGCCATCTCGTAGGTGGGCAGGATGTACTACAGGAGGAGAAAGAGATAAAAACACAGAGTCAATTTGGGCTTTGTGATATGTGAAGGACACTTTTCTCTATTAATTGTTTAATTGACAAAATAATTGGTGAATTAATCGATAATGGAAATAATATTTGTTAGTTTTAACAGTAATCCTGAGTTTACTTAAACAATGAGAGGACTCAGTTTAGTGTAAACTTTGGTTAAGTGCCCTTGCATCAGGAAATCACAACTTTTCAATGTGTGACTAAATATGTTAAAGGTTAAACAGAAACTGGGTGAAAAGTATGAGCCTTAAAGTATGACAATTGTTTGAAAGTTCACCTGCAATAACTGTTATAATCCAGACATGGTAAACTCTTATAAACAGATATGTAATGACCTCTTTTGGCTCTCTAGCACTCTCTTCCAGACTGTTAAAGTGTGGACGAGATGCCACCTGCTGGTTTAACTTAAACATTACATATTACTGCATCTGATAAACAGTGTCAAGTGTGTTTTTGTGACAGCAGATACTGAGACAGTAACTCGGGCAGCTTGTGTACCTGGGGAGGGGTCTCAAAGGCGGGGTAGACAGCAATCTCTGGCATGTTCCTGTTGTTGATGTACTTGTAGCAGTTCCACACACAGTTGATCAAGTAAGCCTGGAAAGCAAAGACGAGATTGTATTTGAAATGGACTCAAGCCTTTACCGAATCCTCAGACAGGAAATCAACATACATTTTCTTATACTACCATGATGGTTTGTTTTTTTATATCAGATTGCTTTTGAGAGTCACAAATTCAATGAACCCACACACTGAATAAAGCAGATCTAAGAGTGAATAACCAATCATTTTAACCTTGAGGATGATGAGGAAGGCAAAGAAGACCAGCACAAACAGCAGCAGGCAGCTGGAGTCCAGAGAGAGGAGGTTGTCCTTGTACGGGAAATCCGGCTGAGGAAGACAAGGACGGACAACGTCAGTTAATCAATAAAACCTTTTTATACTTATTCAACTCACATCACCATCAATGCACCACACAACTCAAAAAACGTAAGAGCAACTGCCATGAGGGCTTGCTGTCGTAGCACCAATGTGGAGCTCTTATAATTATTTCTAAAATATTAGAGAAAGTCATTTTTTTAAGTATCTCTATTAAAAACGGTTTATCTGTTTTCTTAAAAAAACAGCAGAATAGCCAATTTCCCCTGTTTCTATGAACATGGAATCATTTTCTAAAATGCCAACACTGTCCTCTTGTAGGAGGACACAACAAATCCTCTTTTTAGTGAACGATGGGAGCAGATTTCAGTTTTTTAATAAATGAATACAAGAAAGAATAATAATAATGATCCTATAATGGAGGCTATTTGTTAAATACAACACAGAAATGTCTCATCTTGAACATTAACATAGTCGAATATTGTAGGTTGTCACCAAAATAAAAACAGTTGTATATAAATAAAAAATGAAATACATGTGTGTCAGTGTTTGATGTTTTTACATTATCCATTAGGGTTTTTATACCAAGCACAATGTATAATTATGTATTCTGGACATGAAAACGTTTAGTCCAATTATATATATATATATATATATATATATATATATATATATATGCACACATACCAATCATATGTCAAAACATTGCTAAATCTTTCTTCATTAATGATAGAAAAAAACAATCCTAACTGTTTAGTATATGTACTAATGTGTGTACAGATATAAGATCGACATTAAAATTAGAATAACTTCACTCCTTTACATACACCTTGGTGTTTTTCAGTAAAAATAAAAACAATGAGACTCAGTTATATTGTCTACAACGTCTATATGTCTGTATAATGTCTATATAATGTCAGGATTCTATGTGGTAAAATAAGTATGAGAGCAATAGTGTGATTGATTAATGTGGACTGTTGGCACTGACCAGCTGGTCCAGGTAGTCCTTGATCCTGGGCAGGTAGGTGAGGGAACTGATGGCCACCAGGCAGCTCAGAGCGAAGTCAAACAGCTGGTAGCAGAAAAACGGGATGAGCCAGCCGTCGCGATGCTGAGGGAAACAATAGCAGGTGGAGATAAAGTCATGTTATAAACAAACTCGTCTATTGGGCAGATACTATTTGAGGCCATTGAGGAAAAGGACCATGTTGCCTTTTTTCAACCTTATATATCTGTATCCAGTAGGTTGGTTATATTGATCTCTACAGACTCACTGTTTTAGAGTCTAACATTAGTGCTCAGAGTTTTAAATTCTAACCTTGGTTCAAATGTCTAGTTAGAGCCTTTCTGGATTGAAAACATTTTTCCTACTACTCAGGCTGTGATTGCATCATCAGATGTGGTTTGGGGTAAATGAAAAGAGCCTGCCCACAGAGACGGGGAGTGCTGACATTGTAACTGTGTACACCAGCATGTACTACTGTAACAAATACACAGAGAAGGTTGAAAATCAACAAATTGGTCCTTTACTGGCTCACATCACAAGAATCTCTACAGGCATTGTGGGGGGTTTTCTACCAAAAGCACAGTATGCTCCGGCCTTGACATTCCTACATGTAGCAAAGTACTGAATATCTTTGTTATATTATAATCATGGTTTAAACATTTAGGGTATCTCATTGGGACACTACAGTGCTAACAGCAGCTCTGTTCCTCCACACTGTATTGGTAAAAGGGACTCGACTACAGTTGTCTGGGCATGTGTACTTGCACAGCTAAATCATAACTCATAACTCAGACTGTACTCAGCCTGCAGACGTGTGTCATACTTTAGCTGTGCAGTCATCCCAACTAGCAGCTTAATGCAGGGCCGCTTCAAAAGGCTATCAAACCTGTCAGTCTTGATGCCATCAGGCAGGCCTGTGAGGTAAAGAGAACATAACATTGTGTGCTACACTCATACTGCATCACAATTCTTTTGAACATCCAGCTAAAATGTACTGCAGTTAAAAAGAAACAGAGGAGGGTGCTTTGGTGTTTCCTGTTACGTCTTACTTACCGCTGAAGTCTGGTGCTATTATTACACAACCTGAAAGTGATGCTTTTTCATACATGCATATTCTGAGATTACACATTTGCATAAGAAACCACGACAGCGCTTTAAATAAAGTGTACGCTGTCAAAAAAAGAATTGAAAAAAAGAAAGGCAGCACCATATCCTCTGTGCACACTTACAGTAATGGCTCCATACACCATCATGGCACTGATAGTGAGCATCAGCAGAGAGATGGCAAATCCAACACAGGCATTCTCTGTTTGAGAAAAAGTGAGAGTAAATAAATTGACCAAGCGCAGGGAAAGGTTTATTACAATATTTGTGCAGCGTTACACTTAATGTATATATATCAGTGAGTGGATGATTCATGTATTTTCCTGATCTCTTTGAAGCAGCAGGGCTTTGCGCACAGTGTAAGTGAACTGTCTCAGGGGCTTCTCTCTTTCCAGCTATCTCCGTTATGAAAGGCCAGCTCTGGGGAGCATTAAGCCTCTCCCTCTCAGCAGCGTAGTGTTGGTAAAGAGACAATGAAATC
This sequence comes from Dicentrarchus labrax, assembly GCF_905237075.1. Lineage (NCBI taxonomy): Eukaryota > Metazoa > Chordata > Actinopteri > Moronidae > Dicentrarchus > Dicentrarchus labrax. The sequence goes on from NW_026136708.1 coordinate 16,393,092, forward strand.
CAGTCTGGGATAATTAAAAGGCCTGCCCTTCATATCTTATTTTCTCTCTATTATTCAGATTCGGGCTTCCTCAAACTGTTCTGCCTGTTGCACTGGAGATATGCGGCTTGTGAGAGAGCTACTGCGGCAATGCAGTCCAGAGACATTTCTTTGTTATTCAGTAGCTCAAGCAAAACAACTTGTACCTCAAAGTATGCAACTGTCAGAGGACTGCCTGGAGCTCATCTTTAGGATATTCATTAAATTCTAAATATGAAAAGGGGCCTGTATGTTGGAGCCGATCAGTTCCATCCTCCTTTTTTGGATTCATGAGTGTTCATGAGTACCTGTTACTTAGTTATAGGTTTATGATTGGGCAGGGTAAGATGTGTCAAAGATTGCTATTTAATATTAAATCTCCAACAAAAAGTGAGCAGATCTAAAAGACAGTCTTCATACAATGTCCTCTACTTTTTCTTCTCGATTAATCTAATTATTTTTTTCTTAAACCAAATCTGACATCTTCAAATTGCTGTTTTGTCCGAATAAACAGTCCAAAACCCAAAGATGTTATTATAACCCTAACCAGAGAATATTTAGCATTCTGTATTTACCTCTAATTAACTTAAATGACAAATACTTAGATCAATCCAAACTAAAGGCCAGACAGCATAACCAAATGCTCTCTATTAGTTAAAATCACTTTTAAACATGGCCTGAAATATGACATGAAGTGAGTGCAGCCTTATGAAGCTGCAATAATACACCAACATTGCCTCTGCAGGCTGTGGACAACCTCCACAACCCTGTGTGCTGGCATGAGCCTGCTGTGGGAAGGTCAGCCCACCACGATTGTTTCCCCTCCTCTCCCACTGAGTCACTGTTTTAGAAAAACGAAGAAGCCTTCACCAAGCCAACTAACAAAACAACCGCCAGCTAGAAATAAAAGGCACTCTGATAGTCCTGCCAGCCCTGCCCTGGCACATATAAACACAAACGCCTAGGACCAACAAATCTTTGAGGAAATACAAAAGGAACCAGTGACACCACACCAACAACAACATTTTTAGACAACATGTACACAGCACAGCAGTGTTCTCTCGTCCTCATGAGTTGTTTTTGTTTTGCAGTCAGTGGGGAGTGGTGCTCCCTGTGGAAGATGAATCACATGTTCAACCACAGCATAAAAGCAGCACATGAGTTAGTGGAGGAAAAAAAAAAAAAAACAGATTTACACAAAATCCAGTGACCGAGAATACGTATTCACAGTGGAATTAAACCGACCCACCCAAACAGAATGTGTTTGATGTGTAAATGCTCGGTAAACTCGATGAAATGTCTGTTTTTATAATGCAGTTTGTTAGCCCTTACAGTCATTCTTATGTAGAGTTCACTGCTTACCAGACATCCTGTCAGAGGCAAAGTAATGGTCGATGACCTCATACTGCAAGTCAATGGTTGGCACGTTCTCTGGGTGGGTCACAGCTACAGTCAGCAGGATGCCCATCAACAGGTTGACGACCTGAGAAAGGGGAGGATGAAAAGAAGGTTTCAGAAAAGGACTCTAGTAGTACTTCTGCATGTCTTAGCACATAACTTACAAACTGTGTATCCTGGTGTGGGGACGACCCGGTTTTAGTTTCCTGTATTATATGAATTTTTCATATACCACAGTAGCTTTGCACAGCTGAAACAACTGCATTTGTTTCTTATTAGTGCAATAGAAATATCTCTTTAAATGCCTAAATTCTTTTTTAGGTCAGTTTACACTGTTAATACAACTATTTAAAAATATTTAGTTTTGAAAAGGAAGCAATGTTAAAGCTGTTGGCTTATCTTCTCTATCTTTAAGTTCAGTTTTTACTAGGTTGCAGTTTGCACAATCATAAACGGTTTCATCTATTTCTTCATAAATTGTATAATTTTGTAGCCAAGAAACCCCTACAGTAATACTTCTGTACATACATGATGCCAATAAAATGTTTTTATAGTCTATGTACTCCTGACCGTATAATAACCCACTATAAACCTATATAAAACGGACCAGTCAGGCAAAAAAATAATAAAATAATACTGTGATACACCGTGAAACTGCATTATGTATCCTTAAATAATGAACAACATATTCCAAATATGGTTTAGGGTGCATTTAAAATCAAATTCTTGCCTTACAAGCAGCTTTTGTTTTCAGCTCATGTCAATGTTGTAGGAAAATTAACTTGCAGAGATATGGATGAGACGGATGACGCAAGATTACACTGAACAACTTATCATCCTTTTTTTGTCAAGGTTACTTTATCATCATGTGGGAATGCAGTCGTGAGGAGGAATCATTCACGGACTCAAGGACACTCCAGCTTTAAAGCATTAATAGTCAACAAGATACAGTGTGTCGTTGAAAAATAAATTCCACAAGACAAACAAGCTACTGTAAATACTGAGAAAAAGAAATTACACACGCTGGCATATACTGAAACTGATGGTTATCTCGAAAAATAAGGCTAATTATACACCGTGAAACAGTTGGTAATGTTGTGAAACTTATGCAACTTGAAGCTGAACTAGCTTTTGAGAAGTGGAACTAAAACTGGACCAAGAATGCGCTCAACGAAACAACACTTTATAGTCAGGTTTTACACCAACTTATGGGGACGCAGCCTCGCCTGCCTGATCAAGTACCAAAGTTAAAACTGTAAAATCCTCTTTCTTCTACTCTCAGCAACTGTGTTTCCAGGTTGCAGTTTTATTAAAAAAAAAGTTCTTGCACACCATTACATGACTTAATGATCTTAAGTGACAACCTAAACTAAACTAAAGTGATAAAAGAACTGTATTTATCATTATACAACACAAGGCTGTATAACAAAATGTAAGTGTATAGTTAGTTCATGCTACACACATAGAACAAGATATTAAAATTCATAGAATAACATAGAAAGACTAAAATAAAACAACACATACAGTTATTTATATACATACACGTGTACACCCAGGAAGTAATTCTGCAGTGCATCTTTTCAATTTCACTAGTGATGGTAATATGGTTTCATGTTCACATAAAAATAAACAGAAAGAAGCAATATTTCCCCAAACAACGACTAAAATGTAAAAAGTGATTTCCACAGACCACAACTTCCTCATAAAGGTCTTTTCCAATCGTTATTTGGAGATTTAAAAGTTTTATTTTTAATTCCTCTGAGCCTCTTTACATCATTCCTCCAGGAAGACAAGAGCTTGAACACACACACACACACACACACACACACACACACACCCCAGTTAATGACTATTAACCTGTTGCAATGGCTGTCACCAAACACACACACATATTTGAGTCTGGTTGACTTTAATAACCATCATCAACAGTTTTTAGATTATTGAATCAACGTGGAAATAGAAGAACACGACTCACGTGTTTTATGTGTCAAATATTGTCCAGCTGGAACAAAAAAAAACAACAAACTCTGACCAAATCCAGACGCCATCAAACCCCAGAACATCTGTTTATGTGTTTATGTTTATGTGTTTATGTGTTTATGTGTTTCTGTGTTTAAAGGAAAGCGGATTAATTCAGCAGTGGGTTCAGTGAGACTGTAGCTAACATTAGCTAGTTAGCTCCTCCAGCTGTGAAATACTTACTTCCCCTTTTTAACTTCACTCAGCCCTTTAAAGACCGTAAACACTGGAAATAATCTCCAAACATCCATTATAAGGAACTTTAAGTTACAGCGGATCGTTGAGTACAAGTCAGCGGGATGTTGGTTAGCTTTGGGCTAACGGGCTATAAAGCTGCATAAAGTTATGCCAAAAATGTCACACGTATATAAATAAATATATTAAAACTTCAGTTAAATAACTTCGGGGCAGCTGCTACCTGTTGTCTTTTAATCGTGTTTCTAACCGCACTTTCAAGGTTGGTCGGGTTAATATCGACAGGAACAAGCTAGTCCAACCTGAAAAGCTAACTGCTAACGCTAGCTTCAGATGACGTTACCTCGGAGACTAACGGTTGCTCCTAACGGTCGTGAAGTAACGCACAGCTCACATTGGACTGACCCGCAACGGTCACTATCCCCGCAGCACCAGGAGCCGTCCGCCATCTCTGGCTGACATTCATTATATAACTCGATACTTGAACTTATCACACTCGGCGGGGCAGCGCTAGCTCGCGTTAGCTCGCTGACACCCATCATCCATTTTACGCACCATGTACCAGGTTCCCAGGATGATCGTCCCCGTCCGGACGTGGCAACATCCACAACACCTGGTGGTGTACAGTCTGTCTCGACTAGGCTTAAAATGATGCATGTCCTCCACAAGCGTAGGAAGAAACATCGGGAGAGCTGTTCGTGGAGGAGACTAAATCTTCTCGGCATCAACAGTCAGCAGCGGGACGGACACACGGAGGAACGCCCACCACCTTCCCCGACGACCTGCGCGACGCCGCGGATAAAAACAAACGCTCTGACGGGGCGGAAGGGGCGGGGACTGGCGGCCTAGACGTTGATTGACAGGGGGTTTGAACCAATGGCGGTGAGGACGTTAAAAGTATAACCGATAGTCTGCTGATTGATCAGTTGATTGAAGAGCTTTCAGTGGCCACCCCGAGCTCACAGAGGGGCAGTTTATTTGTAATTTCATTGTGTGCAGATTTGTTTGTTTAATAGTCTACCACCACTACTGCCAGGGTTGGGAGGGGTAACTTTAAAAATGGGATCCAATGCAGTTACTAATAGTTTCACAGTATTAAAGCAATGTAACTTAAGATAAGAAGTAGTGAGTGTACTCTATATAAGACAACAGGACAATGTAACCTTTGATAAGAAAATATTTTCTGTACTAAAAATGTGTCTTCTGCTCATGTTTTTTTTTTTTTTTTTTACAGAGAAACTGATGTACTTCAAAATGTAACTAACTGTAATCGGATTAGGTATTTCTTTCTGTAATTTATGGATTACAGTTACCTTGTAATCTGTTACTCCGCAAGCCTGATTACTACAACACTAAAGCAAATTATAAGGCAACACTTGCATTATTGACCCAATCTTGAGGCACCTTTTTGTTATTTTACTTTATATGGTACTTACATGGTGCATTTTTACCAAATAATTGTGCACTAGTCACATTATCTCAAATGTAATCAGTAGGAGAAACAGGCCCTGGGTCAGTACACAGCTCATTATTGCTCTGAGTGAGTCAGTGATTACAGATAATAAACCATTTAATCATCAAGTTATATTACCTATGTGATATCGGAGCAATTCCTGATAAAAACTAAATCCTCTGACTGTACTATATATTATAGTAACACACTATAATGTCCTCTCATACGAACATTTAAACAGACTGTATATACTGGATATATATATTTACAATGTATGCAAATAGAACATAAAATAATACATTGAAGTTTAAAATGGTAATAAAGCTAATTTATTAACAATTACAGCATACAAAAATAGCAAATATCATTTCATGACACATATCAAGACAAGAAAATGTGTTACATTGTAGCAGCTGACTATAATTACCTAATAATTGTCATTTATATTTAATATACGCCCTGGAATGAGTTTCCATCAGATTCTTTATTCATATCTCAGATCACGTGGTTTATTTAACTGTAATTGGGGAATCACATTAACAAAGTGGATCAAATAATTTTAATTTTCTCTGTTCTACTCAAAGGTCCCAGGAAGCCACGACAATGTGACAGTGAGCGAGCATGGACGACATCAGCACTCTGAAACTGAAGCAGCCAAATTGTATCCAGCCATTGCTCAACGTATTATGTACACCTGTGCTTCTCCTTCTGTGACATGAAGCATCTTCTGTACACACTCACACTGTCCTGAGAAGAGGTCTAAATAGGCATGAGCCCAAACTTTGTAAGGCTTTGTAAAAGAGAGGCAACGGAATAGACAATCCTTCATTTCTTTTATGATAAACATAAATAAATTATCAATCAAATATTCCCCAGTTAAACACCAGTTTAGAAAACAAACATCATTGAGTACAAGTACAAGTGTGTTCGGTTAAACAACCACTTCTTCTCTGTTGGGTTTGTGATAATCTTCGTCACTCTGCTCGCCCAGGATGTATCCTCCATCATCTTCCTTATGCCATTTGTAGATTAATATCGCTGCCAGTGCGACCGCGAGCGTCACCCCTATTACTGCTCCAGCAATAACACCTGTAAACATGAACACAAATGACTTAATTAAATTAAACCCCCCCAGTGTATCATTCTCAAAGTCAGTGTGCTGTAATGCAAAGTACCGGCTAAGACGTCTTTACTCTCCAAGAACTGCTTGCTGTTTGCCAAGACAACAAACCCTGATCTGCTGTCTTCTGCAGGCCCGTGCGTATTGTCAAACCTCGGGACTGAAGAACCCTGAAGACAAAAGCAGGAACTTTATTTCTTGCTGTCATCCACATTATGAAGTGTTGAAATGGTGAACCTTGTGAAAACAAGTCATGTGTCTTACATGGAAAGTATTCTGGGTTCCACCTCCGCCTTTTGCTGCAAGAATTCTGACATCTTGGCTGTTGGAGTGACCCTCCTCCTCCTCCTTGTTGTTTTTCATCTCACCTGGTGAGGCAGCAAATGGAGAGCATGAAATATGTTGTGGGACATGAATAAAGTGTATAATTTTATAGTTTTTGTTTCTCATAGTATTACCTTGTTCTGACCAGTCCCCTGAACCGGAACCATAAGTGTCCAGGTCATATCCGGATCCCTCCAGGTCTTCAGGAAGGGCAGAAAACTGATTTCATGGAGAAGAAAGAATGAGGATATTTAGAGATACAGACACAATACTGTTTCCTGTCTTATTATCAGATGTATGAAAACAGACGAGGTGAAGGAAGCTGGTTTAGGTACTTTCCTTGAGCAATGAGGATATGAATTAGGTCTTGGATACAAAGTCCCGCTGAAGTAACGCACTCTCTCTGTGGCTGACACCCATAGTGACGCAAGAAGTCACAATGTTATCTCCAATAAAGTGTAATGAGTAAAGAATACAGCTTGAATTAAATGGTAATATCACTCAGCCCATTTGTCAAAGCAGTAAAGGTAGAAGAAGCTATTTGGACTTTCAGCTGTGTACAGTTCCATTGTTTGAATAAAAAACTGCAGCAGCTCAAAATCTCTTTCAGTAAATGATCCACATTATAATTTGCATTCGCAGTCTAACGCTCTGCAGTATCTTATCTAACAGATAACAGTGGTACTGTACATTCAAATGAAGCTTTAAGTAAATACAAGACAGCAAACTTTTTTAATAGTGGTGCAAGACAATATCGATGCACTGGACTATTATTTTGTGATATTCTATTGATTTTTGTCTTTAAACCCCCAACCACTAGAAAGCAGGGTTGTATACGTATACTGAGGGCTGTGATGTTGGATGTTACAGGGTTGAATATCTCAGTGTTCTGGCTGCATAAAAAAAAGTAAACTTTTCTTAGAACACAGGTTTTATGCATATGGTGGAGTGTTCTTTAAAGTATGACATTGTTTCTGAAGTTATATTTCATTTTAAATCACAATAGATCATATATTAAATAGCCAGATACATACAAAAACACCAAACACTCAATTGTTGCTTTTACAATGTGAGGATTTGCTGCTTTTCTCAGTTTTGTATCATTATATATTATATATATATACATTAATATATCATTATACGTTGAAGTTTGGATCAGACAAAATAAGGCGTCACAAAAGACATCACATTGGGAAATTGTGATTTGAACTTTTAACAAATCTCTGATATTTGTTGAACTAAATGATTAATAATTAAGTGACAGATCAATCAATAATACATTTAATAATTAGTTGCAACTGTGGATGGATGATTTTCAGTTGAATTCATTCTGCTGTGGTGGCAAAGGAGGATTCAGCAGATAAGAGATCGCTGATTCAGACGGAGGTCAAATGTAACTATGTGCTTACAATCAATTTGGAAGTACTTGTACTTTACTTCAGTCTTTCTATTCTTTACTACTTTATGCTACATTCATTTGATATTCAGGCCAATGTCATGGCTGTAGTTACTTTAAGAGGGGCTTTATGCATAATGATTACTTTGGACACTTCAAGTACATTTTCCTGATGATCCTTCTGCACTTTTTACTAAAGATTCTGAATGCAGTAAGTTGAAATGGAGTATTTTTACATTGCAGTGTTGCTATTTAAGAAATATAACTTATATGTGGGGAATGCAGTGGAAACAGGTCTGTAAGGAGAACTTGGACCTTTACTTCAAGTATGTCCAACTGTTAATACTTTAATTATAAGCAAATACATTAAATGGTGGAACTATTAAATATCTATAAAATAGACATTCAATTAGTTTGCGGCTCTGGTTATATAAATAATTCCTATTTAAAAGGTCAAAAGGTTATTAGTTGGTTTCAGTAAGAGGTCTAAAATCCACAAATGGAAGCGAGATGTCCTCTTCTGAAACCCACTGGCTTTTTATTTGTAATATCTTCAGTTCTCTGGATACAATATTTGCTCTCATGTGAGAGAAAGTAGACATTAGTGAAATAAACATTTAATTTAATGTTTTTTTTAATTTAACATTAATAAACAAATGAGCATCAATGGACAACATTGATTTTAGGGTTAACTGCCCGAAGGTTTAAACCAATGAAGGTTTACAGCAATAAACAAAAACACGAGCCCCAACAGACAATGAAGTCGTAAAGAATAAACACACCTTGAAACTTCCAACAGTGTAACCCTCCGCTGTTCAGGAAGTAAGAAAGGTGAGTAGAGATTGACGTCAACAGTTAAAAAATGACTTACCGACAGATTAACCGGATGAATTAATCCCAGGGCTAAAATTAAAGAGGCTGTCAAATATATCCTCATGTTTACACTGAGTTGGTGTTCGAGTTTATTTAGTCTCTCCTCTTCTTCCTCTTCCTCCTCTTCACCGGACCTCCGCAGGTGCTCGAGGCTCTGCCTGGCCGAACAAGCCCCGCCCACATGTGAGACACCAACACTGTCCACAGACCGGAAATAAACAAGCATTGTTTTTGTGGGGTTTCTTTCTTCTAAAAACCAACAAAACAAAAATAATTTCAGTCACTAAAAATGATTTAATGGGAACCAGAACTTTAATAAATCTCCTGAAATTAAAAAAAAAGAACTGAGACGAGAAATTATTTAAATAGTTTAAACTATACTCTGATACCTTTGGTTTCCTTTAATGTTTATTTATTAATAAAAATGTCTACATCAGTGGCTCCAACTCAAGATTTACTTTAATAACAGTGTTTTTTAAGTCTTATTATTACTGTGTATTTGTGCAGTAATTTAATGTTGTAGCAGGTCAGGGTGGAGCCAATAGTAGTTTAATCTATAACAAGGGCTTCTGTTCTTCAGATGGTTTGTTTTGTACATAAAATCTTAACACAGTATAGGCGTCATGTAGCGGAGTAAAAATTACAATATTTACCTTTAAATGTATTTTGTGGAGTAACCTTTTTGATAGATGTGTATTTATATTACAATCAATGGAAACAGTTTGACTACAAACAGCTGATCTCCATTTAACTAATGATGATTCAGTTCACTTACATTTTATTTGTAGAGCATCAAATCTCAGCTGAAGTTATTTCAGGACACTTTCCATATGGAGTAGGTCTCCTTATAAAATTATTTATAGCGACCAAACAATTCTCACCATGAGAAGGAAAAACTGATTCTGATGCGCCACATTCAAAGGGAGGTGAAGATTTATGGAAGTTTATTTTGTATCTGTAAGTTTTCGCTTTGACATTAAAGGATTAAAAAAAAAAAGGCACTTTAAAGCTACTTAATGTTGACAGACAAGATGAAAACTTCTGAGGGTACTTTTTATAGGATTTACATGAGTTTCTGGGTAGTTTTATTTATAGCAACGGTCTATTTTATATAAGAAATCACACACTGTGGTTTGCATCTAACAGCTTATTGTAGAAGCAGCTGTCAGATAAATGTAGTGAACATACAGTATTTCCCTCTGAAATGTAGCAGAGTATAAAGTATAAACTCACTCATTTAACTGTTCACGACCGGTCTACATTTATTATTGACATCAATATTGCGACATATGCCATGTTTATTTTGCCATTGTGTACTTTGTTTGTGATAGTTGGATTGTGGTGAAATATGTTTTGTACTCTTTAAGGGGCCCTTCTACTGGATAGACTTTCAGAAGCATTAATAAAAAAAATCCTAATAATCTAATTAGATAAAAACAGCCACAACAATGCTGGTCAAATGTTAGAAGAACAGTTTAATCATACATAGTCACAATTCTGCTTCCAAAAATGAGTTTGTTTTCTTCATCTAACATCTGGAAATGTACATAAGGCCACCTGAAAATGTACATGACTTTGACAGTGTGACAAAACTCATATGTTCATATTTATATAATTGACAATATTTTACATTGCTTTTGCTTACAAGGTAGTAGCTGTTCCAAAATACAGCACTCTTCTGTACAAAAATAATTCTTGTCATATCCTGTGAAGTTTCCATGGTAGCAGAGAGGACTAAATGCAGCCTCAATTTTAGTACAGAGTGTTTTTTTTTTTGTTCCTTTCTTCTTTTTAAACTGTCACACATCAGAAAGACTATCAACAGTGGATGTTACAGCTCCAGTACAAATAGAGGCTGGCCTTTCCCACAGCGGATTAAAAACAAAAACCATGCCAGATTGTGAAGCCATAAAGTTTTTTTTCCCTTTAAAATAACACTTGATCAAATAAAACTGTATACATTATATTCAAGGGGAAAGGAGTGATGAATATACACACATCAAAATGCACATTTTTGCCTTTTTCCTCCCCAAAAAGTGTAAAAGACATCCCATTTACAGCATAAACGTTTACAAATGTACAACTGTACAGACGAAATAAAAGCATCACTACAAATTTAGAGCAAGGCCTGTCAAACACCACGACTAGACATTTTTTTTTCAATTAAACTAATAATCTTACACTTATTAACTGCACATATACTACATGTATTCTACAATTCATATGAAGCAAAGAAGCCATCACTACGAGCATTACAGGTGAATTGTATAAGCTTTCGATGGCCCCACCAGCCTTCACCAATGCACTTGCATACCCAACCAAATGAAAAAAGAAGAAACTTTAAAAAACAAAATCAGAACCATTAAAAAAAAAAAAGGTTCTTTCAGCCTTCCTTTCTTCAACTTATCCAACTAGTTCTAGTTCATTTCACCTCAGATGTACAAAGCTGGGATAAGCGCCACTTTACAACATTTTCTTTTTTTTTTTTAGACTACTCTGAACTTCAGGCGGTGGGGGTCCCATCACTGCTGCAAGCCCCCTACCCAAAAGCAACAATTTACTCATACATAAAGATGCTATACATCGCTAAGCTACTTCTACGCAAGAGATGATTATTCAGTACATAAAGATACCGTTTTCTAGGGCAGTGTTCATCTCAAACTACAAGACAGATAAGATGTTACACAAAACATGATAAAGAAAAAAATCATTCCAAGGATTAAAACCTGTCACAGCATGCCAACACATAGCCCGCTCCCACCCTACTATCCCCACAAAAAGCCCCCCCCAAACTACGGTCATTTCATGTTACGATTATACCAGGTTACACGCCCGCTGTACAACCAAACCTCATGCTCTGCATCTGTAAGTTAAATGGTAGCTTTTATCTTGCATAAACCCCGAGTGATCACCTGGATGAGGGAAAGACGGCTCAAGCGGGGCTCAATGGATGCAGCAGCTCAGGTTGGTCAGTCTGGAATATTTAGTACCGAAACATCAGGCAGACTACAAGCTGCTGGGGTAAACACACGCCCCGCCCCCCTCAACCACCTGTCCTGGAAAAAAAAAAGGAGGCAAGAAAAAGCTACCACTGGAAAACACTACCCTAGACTGAAGCACCAATCCCCAAAGCCAAGCTCGCAAACTGGTCTTGAAGACCTCTGGGTGACTGTGGCACGTGACACATAGTACTCGCCTGTGGACGGAGGGGTTTATATCCATCCATACTATGTAGTGCTATTTGAAAATTAATCCATCAGCTGCTTTGGCATGGGAAAACACTTTTACTGTGCATGGGATAATATACAAATATAATATTCAATTGCCTAGACTTAATTAGAACAGCTGACATAAGTCTGGTTACAAAAACAAGTGGAATTGTTTTTTTTTTTTTAAAAGGATCACTCAGTTTAGCCTTATAAAATCACTTGCTGGTGTTAATTGTAGGAATTGTAAATTTCAGCAAATGTGTATACGTTTTTTTTTCTACAGAGAATTTACAAGGTAAAAAACTAAATGTACAAGATAATATGAAAACCAGTCAAATACATCAATTACATCATTAACAATGGGCTTGTGCTTTACCCAGGAAAAAAAAAAAGAAGAAAAATCGGCCTGCTGACTGTGCGTCCCCTGGGGGGCCACGCTGGGGACCTGCACCAGGGGTGGCAGAGTGGCAGGGGTCAGTTGTCACAGCGTTCTTAGGTGAAGTTGACTTGTCTCTCTCTCTTTTTTTGGTAATTCCCCAAAAATGGGATGACAGAGGGTGTCAAAGGCTAACCCCTATGGCTAAGGAGCATCTCTCACAGAACAGGGGGTTTGGGGCTCCTACTCCTCCATTTCTTCAGGGATGTTGATGGGACTACATGAGGCCGTTTGTGGGGCCACCGATGGGACCCAGTTCAGATCCGCTCTTCATGTAGTACTTTTCTAGCTTGGCCAGAATGTGCTTCCCGTAGGTGTACTTGCGTAAGGTGGCAATGTGGGGCCGGATCTGGACAAGAGGGAGAGAAGGCAAAACATCAGGAAATTCAAAGCAGAGCTGAAGTGATCAGTAGATGAAGTGATCAAACAATCAAATAAAGTATTTTTTAAACAAAAATCAAAAAGAATTGCCAGTTCCAGCTCCTAAAATGTTTACCAGTTTTTTTTTGGTCTTCTATCAAAGTCAATTTAATAATTTTAGGTTTGGTCAGACAAAACATGACATTTGAACAGTTACCTTGGGCTCTCAAACCAAACAATTAATTGACCAATCAAGGGAAAAAGAATAATAAAGAGACTAATCAATGATAAAATTAATTAGCTGGTTGCAGCTCTACTTCAAAGTCAGTGTGGTGTAATCTCAAACAAATTTCACCAAATGAAAAACACACTACGGAAAGTCCTAAAACATTTCCATGTTCTATACTCAATGTATGTAGGGAACTAGTTCCTAAAGAATAATAATTTTGGAGGTAAAATATTGGTGCACTGTATTTATGGAGAAAAACGTAAATTCTTTTCCCACTTATTCCAAATAATACAAATTCACAAAGACGAGGTTTCAACTAGTTGTATACTTCCTTCCATGTGTGCGTGTTCACATGAATGAAGTAGTTCACCAACCTTGTGCATGATGATTTTACGCTGAGCAGGTTCTGCCATGTCAATCATTCTTTGGACAACATAGTTGGCGTACTGGTCCTTCATCATGGTGTACAGGGCGCTGTGGGGCCCGTCTTTCTGGCAGCACACTTCATCTATCAGCAGAGCTCTCTCTGCACGCGAAGAGTGGATCACACACTTCTCCACGACATTACTGGAGGGAAAATGGAGAGAAATACTTTTATTATTACACACATACAAATTCATAACTGAGTCACTGGCTGGTCATAGCCGATGCTTTTTATTTCTCCATCTGGAAGGCTGAATGTTTGAATCTGTTTCCTTTTTATATCCATATTGTATTTGTGACACATAATACTACTTTTGGATTTCAGTTTTCAAAGTGGGTGTATTGAACATTTTCCATTGCCAATATTATAAGGTAATAAGGGGAAAAGAGGCACTACTCCTTATAAAGTGCAGCCTTACAGGCAGTGCTTTGGATCAACATAGGCATGTGACTGTAGGCAGGGAGCAGCACATGAATCAAACCAATCAGATCTATTAGGCCATGTGATCCACACTGAAAGTTAGCATTTCATGCACCGTTACAATTATTTCTTAGTTTTATAACATAATATTTTAGCAGATCCTAGACTCCTAGCTTTAAACGAGCTGTGATTGAAGAAAAAAAAAAAAAAGAGGAAGTAATACTAGTTGGCACCTTTGTTATCGGTTGCTTGTTGCTGCACTGTGCCCATGGCGAGCTTAATAATGAAATAAAACTGTACTGGTTTGTGAAGGAAGCGGAGTATTAGGTCACTTTAAAAAAAAGGTAGAACTCCTCCCTGTCACTACATTAAAACATAGCTTACCTTGCAAACTTGTGTTGGCTGAGGACAAGAACCTTTCCGCGAACCTCTGCCACTATCTTGCTCTTATCTTCTGGTCTGCCGTGCTCCAAAACATGCTGAATGACGTAGTTACCATACTGGTCCTGCAGGAGGCAGTGGAGGCGTGAGCTCAAGGCAAACAACCATTTCAATACTGATTAATAACAAAAGGATCTGTGCGATACCCTTTACTCTGATTGATACTCATGCACTACTTTTCACCATTGGTCTTAACTGGTGTGAGATAATCATGCATCTCTACAATGATAGGTAGACGAATGAGTGACACCCCCATTTGTAGTCTTACAAATACCCTTACGTCATCACTGCGGAAGGTCAGACAAAACAGATGCTGCTGGCTTGGAGTGTTGCTGACCAGACAACACAACCAATAGCATCTTTGCCCCTTCAGAAATGGGTGATAGACAGTTATGGGTGTAATTTTAGTGTGGAAAGATGGAGACAAGAACTCACCTTACCAAGCAACAAATAACACCACCCTGACTTAATCTTAGTTAAAGTAGTAATTTGTTGGGTAGGGAATATAATCTCCACCTTTAATTTGGAAGTATTTGCCTTTAAATCCATCTCCTGTCAATCTGTTTTAACAAAAACCTGCATTACTTTGCTCCAAGACTCGACTCCAAGCCAAGCACTCGAGGTGAAGTTACAAGTGATTTAGGCACCATTTATGAACACTGTAATTGTCCAAAGAGTTTCAAACTCTCAGGAAAGCTTTGATCAAAACAATTACGGTAAAAATCAAGAAGATGAAAACAGAAAAACAGATTGATCAGGAGATGCTGGAGGCAAAAGAGAGGGATCATCAGACAGCAGGGAAGCATGTGCCTTGTGAATCCTCTGTGGCATAAAGCAAGAAGGGGGAAAGGTGAGAAAGAGGCGGTTCAGTGGGTTAGGAGAAGGCCTGTAAAAGTCGGGAGTCGGAGAACTATTTAAATGTTAAATTAGATTCTTTACAAAAGAAAAGACAAAAAAGGAAAAGAGGAAGGGAGCACGGGGACATCCGCGAGAGAGAGGCAAATTGCTCTGACCTTGAACAGTGCATCACGGGACACTGTATAATATGTTTTGGGTGTCATCTCCAATGATACGCCTTGATATTTCTAGATGGAATAAGTGAGGGGGCAGGGTGGATGTTTAAATAATCACATACGTCAGATGTAATGACAGCTAACAGTACAATAACATTCACACTTTACATTTAGCAGAACACAACTACACAGGAACAATGACAGGCTGAAAATATGAAATGCTCAAAACATGGAGGAGACATGCGAATACACAAGACAAGCACACATCTCAACAATTATCTGTCAAAGCAAACATAAAGATAACTTCTGCAAACAATTTGGACTTAGAAATGAGAGACTGGAGACAGATGTGCTCACCTGGCCCAGTTGTTCAGAGTGCTGATGCAGCTCTTCCAGGATGGGCAGAGTCTGCTCCTGGGTGCAGTGCTCCAAAATCCTTTGGATAACTCTGCAGCCATAGGGGTGAGTAGAAAGCACAAACACCTGCAGAAAAAAGAAAGAAAAGAAAAAGCAGATCAATATAGGAGGTAATTTCAGAAAAATCTAAATATAGTATAACTACAACGTTAAAGCTACACTAAACTGGATTAAAAGGGTAAATATTACGCCGATTCTTTCATATAAAGCCTCATACAATCTGCATTTTCTTCAGTCTCTTATTATTAATTACAACTCTGTTTTGATTATCTGAGTGAAACTCTGTCATCATGCCTATTTGGCATTTAAGAATTTAAAAGCGGTTAATGTTCACATAAAGGATGCATCAATGTAATGTTCATGTTTGATTTTCTACTACTGTACTTGTATCCTGTCTCACTGGTGTCTGATCCGTTTGTTTCTTCATATTACAATCTTGAATTTACATAAAAACAATGCTGATGGTCAAAGCAAACAGACATTTGGATTTATAAACACATCTTTTAGACATTCCACATTTTGATTGTCACCAACTCAAAATATAGATTATAAAAAAGGGGAATAACAGGCAGCTGAGCCATTGCTTAGGATAATAAACCTACCTGTCCCTGGAAGGCATCAATAATGAACTGTAGGGCCTGGGGCTGGACACACTCAATACACTTCTGCACCACATGGTTGCCATTCTGGTCCTTCACACACTTCAACACGTGGCCATCCAGCTCGCGGACGATGTCGCTCTGAAGTGAAGAAATTAGGGACAAATTTGTAACTGATGTCACAATGTTGAAAATCAAAATTGAAACATGTAGGATTGATTTTAAAACTAAAAACAAAAAAAAAAACATTATAAAAACAGGGTTAACAAATACATTAAAAAAGAAGTGAAATCTCACTTACAATTACCTGCTGGTCTGAGGAAATTGACTCCAAGGCTTTCTGAATGACTCTACAACCATACATTTGCAAAGCCAGGGGAAGGACGTGTCCACGAATACGTGTTGCCAAAGCCAGCTTCTGGTCTGCACTTCCAAACTGCACAACACAAAACACAAACTATATCATAGATGCTACAGAAAATAGAGGGTGTTCTACTTAATATTATGGGATTACTGAAATAACACATCGGTATAAAACAGTACAAACCTCAAAGAACTTTTGGATGACATAATTCCCAAATACATCAGTCATCAGTTGGTATGCTGCTTGAAGAATCTCTCCAAACACCATCTGCCTCTCAGCAGGAGTGGCCCTCTCTAGCTTCTGCTGGATAAATCTAGACAGACAAGATTAGAATTATAAAAAAAATAAAAAAAAATAAATAAATAAATTAGATTTGCAATTTGCAAAGCACTCTCTGCCCATTTTTAAGTCAGAAGACACTTCTTAGCCACCTGGATCCATGCTGGTCTTGAGAGAACTCCACCATGTGTCCCGGCAAGTCACGGAGTTGGAGGTTTGGGAAGCGGTTGTTCCTGAAGTCTTCCAGTAGGCGGCTGCGTCCGGACGGCATGACGTCAGAGCGACTGTAGCGAGGCCGAGACGGAGGGAACAGCTGGCTGCTGGAATTAAAGAGACTGGATGTCCCGCCGGCACTCCGGTACTTGGCCTCAGCTCCAGGCGCTGCAGAAATGTAACGGCCGCTGCCATTTGTCAGGCCACCTAGGATTGCAGAATAACCGGATACAATTGTCGTGGTGGCGGCAGCTGACTATGTGAAAAAGTGTACGCCTCAAGACGAAAGACATTTCAGAAATATATTCTGATAATGCAGTAAAAACTAATTTGATTTGTATGTCTGGGACTGTATACTGTAAACCATTCACTGTTGATGAATATTATGCTTACCTAGGTGAAGGCTAGAAGAGGATCCATGAGAGGAGGGCAGAGAAGGTGGAGGAGTGAGTGGGGAGTGACCTGGTGTGAGGCCAATGGGACTGGGTGAAGAGGAGTAACCCAGGCTGTTGTAAAAGGGCTGGCCGATGGGAGTTAAACTGCTGCCGCTGCGTTTGTATAAATCAGAACTTGCCAACAGGGAGTCCCTGCGAGATACACTGCTACTGGTAGAGCTGGATACTGCAAATTAAAAAAATACAAGTGTAAGAAAACAGATTCCTAAAAAAGAAACAATTTCTTTAATCCTCATGTAGCCTGTGGCTGAGTCACTGACCAGAAGAGCCAAAGCCTCCAAGAGCAGAGCCCAGGCCTACGCCAAGAGAGCCGCCGGTACTGCTGAAGCCCAGGGAGGAGCTTGGTGGCGCAGCAGAGGTGTGTGAGAAAAGGGAGCTGCTCTGAGAAGTGTTAGGGACTGATCCAGAGCCATAGAATGAGCTGGAGGGCAGGCCGCTGCTGGGTGGGGGAGCCTGTTGCTGCTGTGGCTGGGGTTGAGGTTGAGGCATAGAGCGGTACAGCCCGTTGGCTGGAGGACCAGACATGTTGTTACCAGAGCCAGATGCTGACACCGCAGCTGCTGGTCGAGTGAGAAAGGAGAATGTGAGGGGTAAAAGAAAAGCTGAGGTCAGAATGGCCCTGAAAGGCACTAATAAAGGAGGATCCACATTTGAAATTATATGGACAGGTGGATTAGTACTTACCAGCTTGTGCTGCTGCAGCATTGATGAGGAGAGGGGTCTGGACTAGACGAACTGGCCCGCCTAGACCAGTTCGGGCACCAGGGCCCATCACCAGGGCTCCAGTCTGGTCATAATAGGCTGCAGGAGCCAATACCTGATAACCTGAAAAGATGAACAAAAAAAGTCAGCAAATACAGATTAATGAATATAAAGTATTCTTAAAAAGTAACAACAGGGGAGGTGTGTGTCAGACCAACGTAATAAGTAACGTATTTAGTAAAGATCAAAAGAGCAGTTAAAATGACAACATCAAGCAGTGAAGATTAATTTGTTTGGCTGTTAGGGTCTTCGGCTGTACTAACCAGGCATTCCTGTGTAAGCCAATGCAGGGTTTGCAGCAGCTGCTGCAGCGAGAGATTCCTGCTGACTCTGTTGGCCTTGCCCAGGTGTAAGAGGTCGCTGGTTGGATCCTGTGCGCATCACCTGGAGAAGGCGGCAAGAATATTCTGTATTTAAATGATCCTGAAAACTTCAAAATCTTAAGTATTTCTATATTACATCAATAAGTTGACACTTAATGAGGTGGAATCAAAGTTTAAGTTCAGCTAATCAGGACTGTGTGGGTTTGATTTAATCAGATTTGACAGACAGTTGCCTAGCAACATAAACCCAATAACCTCATAACAACATAGCAACCCATAATTAACCAAACAACTGTCATTATATATTGATTTAAATGTTGCCCAACTGAACAGAAGTAAGTGACATCACCTTTTTTCCAACAAACATCCGCAGCCATTTTTAAATCCAAGGATGGAAAAGACAAATACAAAAATCCACCATTTGAAAAATACAAAACAAAAAACAGTTCTGAATTCACCAAAAAGTTATTGTGTATTCATGTAGTACCCAATTGAGCATTCGTAAGTTGCACATTTGTTCCCTCTTTAAACAGACACCCATAAGTCTATTAAAGAGGTACTGCAACCAAAACGTGTTTTTTGAGCTGTAAACTGAATTTTACTGACGACCCAGCAGTGCTGGTGTAAAATATGACATTACCAAATTTATGAAAATCTGCATTTTTTGGGTTAAAAATGCCTCAATCAGTGAGTCGGTGAAACTGTTACGTGCATTTTCAAATTGTATACAGATCGAGACACATCATTCACAGGAGTTTACGCTTTAGAGGACTGTAGAAACACCACCAGACTGCAATGTTTACCTTGATCCCACACACTGACAGCTCCCCCGACAGTTTACAGTTAAAAAAACAGGTTTTAGGGTAGAGTACTTCTTTAAAATACAAGAGGCACAAAACATCAGTTTGAAGGTATGTTTGGCTTTGTTTGTTTTTATCGTAATATTATTATTGTCTCCATATTATATATTTTACAACATGAACATGGTAGTTTTCTTCACCGTCAAATTATATAATCTGCCTGCCCATATTAACGCCGAGTTATCTTTAGGAAATAGTTTAATCCTGGTGAAATCAGTTCATTCAAGCTTTTTACAATGAGCCCTGCTTTTCGGAACCACCTTTACAAAAACACCTTGCAGATCAAGTACAACAACTTGTTGCTAGACAACTTCGTACCTGTTGCTGGCCTGGCCCTGGTCCCTGATTGGATGCTTGCTGATTAGCTGAGTGATTGGCAGCTGATGCAGCCTGTTGCTGAAAAAGATTGGCTGGGTACACTCCCCAAGGAACTCCATAGTACTGTGGTGGAACCACTGTGGGCCCTGAGGAAAACATGTTCCACGGGATGTTACAGGTACATTATATACAACTGATCATGGTAGGTTTATTTTTCTTTTCTTACAAGAACAAAAAAGGAACAAAAGTGTGCTGTAAATTCACCTGCAAGCGTGGCTGCTGCTGCCAGCCCAGCGGCAGTGTAGGGATCAGTTCCAGGGGGGGCAGCATTAATGATGTAAGGGTTTGGCACAAATGCAGGAGCAAGGCCAGCTGGGTAATATGAGGAACAGTAATGTAATGCATATTTCCATATCAAATCTCATTCAAATTTTTATGCAACTGTAAAAACAGATCTCTAGACAACTTGAGACAAAAGGTAGTTTAACTGTAATTACACAACACACTGTACTACACACTTCTACAGTGAGTAGACAAACAACTCGACATACCGAGATGCTGCTGCTGGGCCGCAGCCAGGGCATATTGTTGTTGCTGAGCTGCTGTGAGCTGTTGAACAGTCAGGGGATTAGATCTCTGGAACAACTGGAAAAAGCAAACAAAAAAAGTCACAATCTGTTGAGCAAACTTAGAGTTGAATCTCTTGATAGATGGGTTTTGTTTTTCCACAGACCTGCTGCTGAGAGTTGTAGTCAAACAATCCTACTGGAGTACCAGAGGAGTCCACCTGAATCTGGTTCCCCGCATAGTCAAACTGGAGGGACTCCACACCGGCTTGCTGTTCCATACCACCCATGTTTGGGGCCTCCTGGTTCTGGAAGTCCTCAGCTTGGGCCTTGTTTTGGGCAGGGTTGTGTTGTTGGAGGGCATGGGGGTGGTGGTGGTGGTGGTGCTGGTGCTGTCCCATCATCTCCAAGCCTGTCTGACTGGGACCCATCCGCTCTACAGCCTCAGTGGGGGACGCTTGACGGCTTCCAGGGGTTGGACTGGGGAAAGCAGAGAAGTTGCAATATTATCACACATGTCATATCAGAACAAAACTTTAGCTGAGATTGCTGAAGCCCAGTAACACCAATGAGACTATAAGCCTTTACATTTATCTTCAATCAGTTGGACATTTCACTTCATTGTGTTTAGGCTTCACTGCAATACTCAAAACCTACCAAAACATTTTGAAGAACTTCAAAAACCATCTGTTAAAATAGTTTTGGGCATTCTGGTATGAAATTATTTAAAATAAAACAAAAGGAGGGGTTAAAAACTAAGTTACAGGTCTCAATTTAAAACCACTATAGTTATAAAGCAACAAACAATAGGTAGCAGTTCACATTGTTACTGGTAAACCTACTTGAAATCTTTGCAGTCCCTGTCCATGCCGTTTAGTAGACCTCTCCCGTTGGCTTTAGCGGGATCATTCTCCTCTCCCACCTTCATCTCTGGGCTCTTGTCCTCTTCAAAGGGAGACACTTTCTCTTGGACATCACTCTTCTCCCTCCCATCTTGGTCAACATCTCCTCCACCCTGTATTCATTAAAAAAGGATTAGGTTAAGACTATGTTCCACCCTTGAGAATAAGTGAGACAGAAGCTCGAACTTACATAGCCACCGTTCCTGTAGCGACCATCCATCTTGTCACCGGGAGAGGAGCTCAGGACATACTCCACCATGCTCACCCCGAGGCCTCCACCCTCTGAGCGAGGTGAAAGCACAGAATTGGCATCACCATTCCCATGGAAACTCTGGCCTGGTCGCCGCTGCACCATGATTGGCTGAGACACTGAATGATCTGAATGAAAAGCTGTGATGAAATATCTAAATAGTTGTGTACATAAAACTATAGCTGTGTAAAAACCCCATCTCCAAGAAAAATAATCTGCATTAAACTTCTATACACAAAGATATGTCACTCACGAGACGATCCCCATGCATTGTCCCTCCACTCCTCGCCAAGAAGCATCCCTTTCCTTCCATCCTTGGCCAACTCATCAGAATCCCAGAGCTTTTTTGCTGGCAGAAGCTACAAATAAATTATACATATTTTCTAAGCATCTGCAAGATTACTGCAATGTAATATTTAAAAAACAGCACTGTCAACAACGACATCTCATTTAAAATTTCATTTACAGTTGTTTACAAGTTTGACCTTTAAATATTAGATTTTACTGTAGTCTTGGTTATCTAAGCATTTTCTCAGTCCACTGAAAATCTGAGTATGAATACTTATCCCTGTAGACTTAAAAGGTGGCTGTAGATTGTTCATTGTGGAGAACACTTTATTGCTTAGTGCTTTTTTAATCCTTAAAACAATTACTAAACTGCAAAGTTATAGCATTTTTAAATCAAATAAAGCCACTCACCCGTGCACCAATCCACTGCCCATATGTATACTGTACATACAAAACCATCTTATGTCCACTACTTTGAACTCTATGCTAACACACAACTCTGTCAAGCATGAGTGCAAGCTGGTCTGCACCCGTCTCCTGCTCTTCCATTCGTCACAAAAACAGTTTTCTCCAAGCTCAATCTTATCTACATAAAAGGAGCACACTACAGATGTCTTGAGGCTACCTTTCAAGCCTAAACAGGGTGAGTGTTTCATACAAATTTAAATATTGATTCATTGCTGTACTAGAATGTAGAAAAGGATAGATGTTAGGACCAGAAACTCCTCACCTCTCCCATGCCCCTTGACTCCAAAGCAAGAGCTTGGAAGTCATAGTTCATTTCATCCACAGCACGGACCTGAGACAAAGGGAAAGAAAAACTAGACTGTAAACAGAAAGCTAAAAAGGACTCTGAAAGGCCACAGATTAAACACCTTAAAAAGACACATCAGTTCTGCTAATGGCAGAGTAGAACAAACTGGTCTATGTTCTCAATAATTTTCGTTCAGTGTTGCCATGAAAATATTTTCATTCTGTGAAATAAAAAATAAAATTTAACATTATTTCAAGAGCCCCCCCTAGAAAGACTCATGTTCAATAAAGAGGCATTAAATGATGAAGACAATACAACCACATTCAAACAAAAAACACTTTTTTGTTGGGGGGTGGGGGAGTTAAGAAACTCTGGGATAAACATTGGTTTCTGTTTTGAAATATGCAATTCTTCTCCCTTTATATCCATCCATTAGTAAGCCAAACCCGAGACTACAACGATGGCAACAACACAATGGGTGTTAAAAGGATAAAAACACATGAAAGATTAGAATGATAAGCACTAGGACATTACACTACAGACAAAACAATAGTGCTGCACCCAATTTCTCTTCTCCCTTCTGAGTGTCTGTACTCCACTGCCTACAAACATCTAATAATACCATTTTAAGCCCTTAACCAACATTTGTCTGCCTCCCAGAGTTCTGTGAGTTTAGACAGGAGGAATTGCACTCGACCAAGAACCCACTGTATCATGAGATTAATCTTGAAACACAGAAAAGCACGACCACAACTTGTAATGTGTGTAAAGTCGACATCACGGGGGGTGGAAATCGTGCTAGAATACTTTCAATTTAAAAAGTACCAGTGTGTAGGATTTAGTGACATCTAGTGGTGAGATGCAGACTGCAACTAACTCGCCTCACCCTCCGCTTCTAAGCATGTAGGAAAAACTACGGTTTCAGGAGGACAGAACAATTCTTATCTTCAGCTGATATACAGTAATAAAAACATACCTATGAATATCATATTCCCTTTCGGCCAATAAATCCTTCTAAATGTTACACACTGAATCTTTAATTAGGTGGTATGAGTAGATCTCTAAATTCAGGTATCGGATAGGATCTTTAGAGCAAATATCTAAAAGAAAACAAGAGCAGTGATGCTACATTAACCTGTGAAGTATCTGTATCAGAAGACAAAAGAAGGCCAGAAGATAGCATCTTTCATCAGGTTGAGTGATCTGTGTATATACACATGCGGCCTGCTAAACAAAAGGTCTCACACATGTATGGGAAATAGGGAAAGAGCACAGAAAATCTTTTTGAAAAAAGCTGATTAACTAAAGTTTCTGATACAGCTATCATCTTACTGAAACAGATGAGATAAATCCAGTGAAACCTGTCTGCTGTGGATCAATACAACTACATAAATACCCACATAAAATACTCATTTAAATACAAATGTTGCCTTCTTTTACCTTCTTCAGCATTTCCAACATTATTGCCGGTCTAGTCTGTTTGTTGTACAACTCCCTCAATTTGGACAAAGCTTTCTACTTAAATTGCTGTGTTCCACCAAGTACTTTCACTTTGACCCAAGGCCATATGTAGGTTAGGTGAGGCAAGTGTTGCTACAGGTACCAGTGAGATCAAATCTAATCCAGGAAGTCCACTGACAAATCCGTAAGTCTGAAGACTTTCAGATGCCAAAACACCACATGGCAGTTTAATACTGTAAGACAGGATATTGTGAGCTTGGCCAGTTATCAAGGCAAAAGTCACACTCCTGCTGTGCCAACGCACTGGTCTCACACATTTTATCCTCTGCAAATGAGGAGGCTGTGTTTTTTTGACAGCAGTACTATTGCTGTCTCAACACACCTGGGTTTATGTGTGTTTTCCCTGTGACAGAAAGGTGATCTGCTCCGGGTGTACACCATTTGCACCCAATGTGTGCTGGGATAAGCAAATACAGAGAGTAGATGCAGGGGCGTTTCCAGGAAGGGGGGGAACTCCACTGTCTTCTAGAGGCTGTAGCAGGCTCCATTTTAAAGCTAGAGTGATACTGGTATATGAAACTAATGCATCCATTGTTAACTATGCTAGCATGTTGGAAAGGGGGCTAAATAATGCTCCAAAGTTAGGCTGAATTTTGGTAATGGAAAAAAACAGCATGGTCATATCAAAAGGGCCAATGACAACAAGATATCTTTGGCTCTGTGGGTATTTTTTCACCTACTGTATTTGAATATTCCTACATACTGGGGTCCCTAAACAGTGTTGCATAAATTGGGAATGACTGGAAATTCCACTCCTGCATAAGTCAGTGCCCCACTTGTGTCCCCACCCGGTCCAAACAGTCTGGAAACGCCCCAGAGTGGATGGACCTTATCTAATAGTGCAAATTAATTAAGGGTGTCAACATATAAAAACACAAACACTCTGGTGTAACAAATAGTTCCAATTTCTGGATTCTCTTTTTTACGATTAATTTTAGTGATTTATTATATAAGTGAATCTAGATGAATTAAATTATAGGCTTTAATTATTTTTAGTTTCTGCCTCTTTTTTTAGCAGCATTTTCTCAGCAACAAACACTTTTTAATTGCCTTTGGTGACATTTCTGTTCAGTCACAATAGAACAAACACCATGCATTAGGGAGAAAAACAAATACAGATGTTATGAGGAACATTTCTATTTTGTTTCCTCAACGCAGTTAAATTATATGCACACATTGTACATTTTCAACTTGACACCCCTACACACTCACATTTTCCTATGAGAGATGAATTTGTCATTGTATTTACAGGCATTGTTAAGCCCTTGTATGGCTGCACTCAACAGCAGCTCTATTCAGCAGCTCTAACTTCAATAACACATACCTAGAGGAAATGGTAATTGATGAATGGCTGACACCTGGTGCAAATCAACCCTGATTAACTGACCATACGATATGTGATCTAGTGTCACTGGTGACTAACAGGGTTTTATTGTCTGGGCTATACTGTGTGTAACACATCATGCTATGCATCCAAACACAAACTCTAAGACCAGCTAAAAGCCCACTGACAAGTTATCCAGTGAAATTTCTTGAATTAACTTTCATTTTTATTCATTTTGTTACTTTCGTTATTTTCCGGGGTTGACATATCTAAACCATGTCTGATGGGCACTTCTCTGAAAAGTGAAAAAGATGGTGCGCCCTAAAAAATAAGAATCAACAATAGGAAATCATTTTTTTTTAAATGTGTAGGTGAAACTGACAACCCTTACACCAACCATCATAAAGTATAATATATAAATTACAGGTTTTATTATTGATACAATATTGAGTTACACTTATAGTCTATGCGGATGCAAAAAACCAGTTCTAAATTTAATAACATTACAACAACTGGTCTCTGAATTAAGACGCTTTACCTGATCAACATGGTTTGCATCTCCAGTTGGCCAGCGATGCTTGCTGGGTGGGCAACCTCCAAGCTGCTCTCCGTGCTGCCTCTGGAAAAAGTATCCAACTGTGGCATCATCCTGAGATCGTCCACTGAGTGGAGCCTGGGGAGTACCTGGTGTAGGGTTAACAACCCTGTCCATGCCCTGTAAATGTGGAACTCCAGGAGCCTGTCCAGCTCCCCCAACTGTGGCTAGGGGCCCTCCACCATGAACTCTGACACCTCCAGTCTCAGGAGCACCATTTGCATGCAGCATCCCACCTCTCGTCTCCTGCCAGGCCACGTCATTCATACTTAGGATGCTGCATGGAACGCTCATTCCACGGGAAAGCCTAAACAAAACACAACATGATTTTGTCAATAAATTATAGTCGTCATTCAAGTTGACCTGTATTAGGATGCACCGATATATCAGCAGAAATGCATGTGGTTGAATGGCATTCACCGATATCAGTGGCCTGTGTTAATCTGTTGTGTCGCATCAGTTTTGCGCTGGTTAAATGTTGTGTTGGTTATTTCCAACTGAGATATGAAAGAAATAATCACCTCTGTTTTCCAGCACTGGCACAAATTGCAAACAGCAGCACAAACAGTGATTGTGATCAGCTCTGCATCTCAGATCTCAGATGAGAAGACAAGACTTCGCTGCAACAAGGAAGAGATGTTTATCTTTACAGATCTGTTTGTATCCCTGGCAGAAAAAGAGCACATAAGCATCTACTGTCGGCCAAATTGTTATTTTAAACGTCTGTATCAGCCCAGAACTTCCCAATCGGTGAATCCCTAGACATGTATCAAGCTTAGAGATACAAGCATATGAATATGTAACCTTGTACATGGCGCTTTAGAGATATAACACATGACTGATTAAGTCGTCTACCAGAGCGACTGCCTTACACAAAAACCTCACATATATCATTTAAGTTTCTTTATATAATCGTGTAAAGTCAATGTAGCACCCATTGTGACATAACAGTTAGTGTCCTCCTTTTAAGTAATGAAAGCTGTTAAGTTACAACGTGGCCTTCAGAGCAGACTCCTCTGTGAGCCTGGAGGGGGGAAAACACAACTTTTTTTTTAACAAAAAGTACACTTTCGGAAAAGGTTGCACCCAAAATAATACCTCAGGGATAAATGGTACTACTTCATTTTCACCGACGGGACATAAATAAAAATCCCTAGTTGCTAATTTCATGCCACGGTTGAAGACAAACGAAAATGTCGCCCTAAATATCCAAAAAAATGAGTCACACGGCTTGTTCAACAACGTCAAATGAGAGGTCTAATTTACTGGTTTGCTGGTCTGTGAATGAGCAAGGCGAGAATAAAACAAGAGACCGACAACAATGTTGATAAGCTGGGTAACATTATCGGTAGCCTAGTGTTAGCAGCTAATGCAACGCTACCATTAATGAAACGTTAATAATGAGTTAAAAAATAAAAACTAGAAACTAGTAGCTGTTTTATTAGCCACGATGAAAGCCGTCGCTGGCTTTTAAAGATGAGCCACCAGCTACAACAATGCGTCCAACGTTGCTGATCATTGAAGAAAATCGACGTGCAAGCCTCTCGGCGAGCTAGCTAGCCAACCTAGCTAGCAAGTCCGCTGCTAACAAGCGGAGCTAACTTCGCGGCTTTCACTGGGAATTTACGTAATTTACGGGTTTTAAACGGCCAATGGCGAAGAGTTCACATCCACATCGTTGTGTAAACGTCAAGTTGTTCGGCGGCACTGGCGTAAATACGACATGTTTCGCGTTTGCTGCTATCACTACACCGGAGTTAGCGTTAGCAACATCCCTAGCTAATCAAGCTAACGCTAGCCGCCGCGGGCCTGCTCTGTTTATTATCCATCAAAGTTAAATTCACGAATTTACCACAGTGTGTGCAGCCAGCGGGTGGATCCAGTGTAACACAGGGAAACAAGCAGGCTTTCTAGCTCGGGTTAAAAATCCCACATTGACCGTATGCAACAACAACAAGCCAACCAAAAAAAATAAATAAACCAAAATCAGCTAACGTAAGAGCTAGCTTTTAAAGAAAACAACAACAACAACAACAAAAAAACCCCGCTAATTGCCAAGTTGCTGTTGTGTGTGAGCTAAAACATCAACCGAGCCAGTCAGTGGCTGAACAACATGGCCCCCCCTTCAAGTCCCAAACACAGGGGCCTTAACCGCTAAACAAAAGGGGAAACACACTCACACCACGGCAGTCCCAAAAACACACACACACACACACACACACACACACACACACACACACACACACACACACACACACAAGACGGGTTTGTTTCGCTTTTTTTTTTTGGAGCCTCGACGCGAACAGATAAAGAGGAGCTACTCACGCGTTGTCGAGTGGAGAGAGGGTCTCTGCTTGTCGCTCGCCGTCAACTCTCTACTCTTTATTGTTTTGTTTCCTTGGAGAGAGAGCGGTGATTTTTTTTTTTTTTTTTTTTTTTTTTTCTAAGCAAGGCTTGATCAGAGCTCAGAGTTTGCCTTCGCTGGTGCCCCCTCCCTGTAAACAGCGTGAACTGCGTAGACATGCGTATAACAATGTCAATGAAAATGTTCCTTTCCCCCTTGTGGTACCTTTTGTACGCCATGTGAAGGCAATATATCGGCCTCAAGGTGTTCAAAGTGTGCCTATTAATGACCATATATCCATTGTGTTATTTAAAAAAAAAAGGGTTTATATTGCTGCATATAAAACATCTTATTCTGAATTTACGCTTATTTAATTATAGCTCATTAAAATGTGTGATCAGTGTTTTACTGAGTCATGAAGCAGCAGATACTAAAACATTTTTCCCAAGGTGTTTTAATGACGAGAAACCGAGAATAAAGAAGAATTTAAAAAAAAAAAAAAAAATGTCGCGTAATGCATCCTCATGCAGTTTAGATTTGGTTTTTTTTTTTTTGGGCTGATCCTGGATCGGGTGGGTCCTCGTGGTCCATGACCCTCCTCTACATAAGGAAAACCCGATGAGATCCAATCACCTCTTCCTCTACAAACTGTGATCTCACCTCCCTATTTCCGATTGGATTGCTATATTTAGGAAACCACCCTGCGCTTTATAAAGAGATCGCAGTGGTTGCTGGTAAATGTTCTTGAGTTTGGAGACGGGAGCGGCTTTATGGGACAGCGTCTGTCCAGCCCCATTTAGAGAGTATATATATAAATATAAGGGAGTGGAGTGTGTCGGGCTCATGTGTTAGATTGGATGAGACATTTTAAGCGAGAGCTAGCGGAGGGGAAACAACAGGAGCGGAATGGCAGACATACGCAAGAAACTTGTCGTGGTGGGGGACGGCGCGTGTGGGAAGACATGTCTACTGATCCTATTCAGCAAGGACGAGTTCCCCGAGGTGTATGTTCCGACTGTGTTTGAGACATATGTGGCGGACATAGAAGTGGACAACAAGCAAGTCCAGCTGGCTTTGTGGGACACGGCCGGACAGGAGGACTACGACCGGCTGCGCCCCCTCTCCTACCCGGACACAGATGTCATTCTGATGTGCTTCTCCGTGGACAGCCCGGATTCGCTGGAGAACATCCCCGAGAAGTGGGTCCCCGAGGTCAAACACTTTTGCCCCAATGTGCCCATCATATTAGTGGCCAACAAGAAGGATCTGCGTAACGACGAGAACGTGAAGAACGAGCTGTCCCGGTTGAAGCTGGAGCCAGTGAAAACAGAGGATGGCCGCGCCATGGCCATGCGCATTGGCGCATATGACTATTTGGAGTGCTCGGCCAAAACCAAGGAGGGGATCTGGGAGGTGTTCGAGACTGCAACACGGGCAGCCTTGCAAAAACGAAAAACCCCATCGGGGAAGTGTCTCAAGTGCTGTGTTTTGATGTGAATATCGACGGTGTCTGTGGAGAAACCGCGACGCGCAGACGAGACGTTTTCCTCCCCAAGGAGGGTGGTGGTGGTGGTGGTGGAGAGGGGGTGCTGGGATCTGTGTCTGAACATGTATGGGGGCAGTGACCGCGGCTCGGATATTCCCTTTGTAACCAGACGACCTTGGTGGAAACCAAACAAAGTGACTACAACAACAACAAAAGAAAAAAAAAACACCAAAAACCACCACCGTTGTTTTGACTCGCAGTCGATGGTGATCTGATGTCTGCTGTGTGAAACGCACTGGTCACAGCATGTTCTTTTTGTGGGTCACATGCTCCCAGTCTGACAGGTGGAGGGGGTAAAGGGACAAAACCACTACATTGCAGTGGGCGACTTATTTACCCCTCCTTCTAACGTGGACATGAGTTTCTTGTTTCCAAAGGCCTGCTTTCGAGCCAGGATTTCAGTTGCTCACTTTTTTTTTTTTATTGTGTTTCATGAAAGTGTTTGCATGGGCCACTGCCTCACTGCCAAGGTTATTCTTTGTGTTAAGCAAAGCAGCAAAAATTGCACTCGTTATTTATGTCCACTTTGTATTGTAAAATGACTGTTTTTATTGTTTTGGGGAAATTGCACAGCACCTGGACACTACAGTAATCCACAGAACCATTTTTTTAATACAGAAAGTACGAAGTGAGTGCGAGGATGCTCTATGATGATGATGTTCAGTAGAGTTTTCCTTCTGATGTTGATCTTTTCCCGCCATTTTGAATAAACACATAGCTTAAGTTTACAGTTAATGACATCAGTTGCCTTCGGTTTGTTAGTTGGAACCACATCTAGAAAGTAGTGTTATGTTTTTGACTCCTCCAGTATTTATTAGTTCAGTAGTTTGTATACAGCAGGCCGGATACCATCACAGGTCTAAGAGGCTACACGTTGGCCAATCTTGTAAAGGGCTAACCATATTGTAGCTTTCAGGTGGATATTGTTACAGTTAAATGTACAAACATGCTTAGCAAACTTTAAATAAAAAAAAAAAGATATTTATCTCTTTTTTTTTTATTTAAAGTTTGCTAAGCATGCTTCTACCCCAAATGTTATGCTTGCTGGTGGCTGCAGTGATTCATTCTGGGAGGACATTACTGAGAGTTTTAAACATTATTAAAACAATGAAGGAACAAAGTTACACAGATGCATTGTAGCCTGTAAATAGTACAACCAGCAAAGGAAGGGAAATATAATTTTTTTCACCCTTAAATCTCAACTGAACCAAATAATTTCAAGCACATACCAGTACCGTGACACCATCTCAGAATCAGGTGTAGCTCATATGTCTAAAAAGATTGTGAAGACTCCGCTTGACATTTTTCTATTTAGCTTCTGCTTCGTTAAAAGAAATAGTTGGTGATATTTCAAAGAGAAGATTGAGCGCGTGAGATGGTTGAATCATGTGATTGCTCAGTGAAACAATATTAAATGTTATGAAAGGAAGACTGAGTTTTGAGCTCTGTGAGCCCGTAGCACACTCTCATATGGACTTACAACCAATCTGATGGCAATTAAAAGTTCAATGATAATGTGTTTATATTCTTAAAACCACAATCATATAATAAGTACAAAAACTTAGACAAAATGGTACTTTTTTTTGACTAAAACATAAATTCTTTAAAGCTGTAAAACGTTTTACTGCAGTAAAACTGAATTTTGATCGGTGGAGAGAGACAAAATGAAATAGACTTAACTTCTTCCATTATGACTGTGAATGTACCTCAAATTTAATTGGTCAAAAATATTGTTGGAGCTTTCGAAGTTGGCAACAGAAATCAATGTATTTGAGCTTATTTTTTTGTTGTTTACTTGTGTAATAAATTCAGCTCATGTTTGACCCGTGTCTCCACAGAAGTGTTGTGTTGCTGTCCTCTCACATGATGGTGGGAGAGCTTGTTCAAATGACAGCTATGAACATCAATTACAGAGACTGTTGCTACACTGAGAATCCAGGGCAAAAAAAACCCTGGTGGATTCACAATATGAGTGTTTCTTTTAGTGATAACCAGAGCTAAATTTTGCTTTATACATGTAATTTTCCTCTGGTTCAGTAAGCAACCATAGTAAGGGGGAAATCGGAGTTTAGAAGAGTATCTTTTATAAATCCAACCATAGGTACAATGGTGTAAAAAGTCACATTCCTCCTTCTGTTGCTGGGCTTTTTGCTGACTTACAGGACAGGAATGCATTGTGCTGGACTGGTTAATTTTCCCACACTGGCCCCCCTCATGTGCCTCTGATTTTCAATGTTGTTGAAGGTTACTATTCACTGATCAGACAGTGCAGTTTTCCCCCATTTTCTTTATTTTAGAAGAATAAAACTGTAGGATCACAGAGAAGACAAATGCTGAAAATGTGCCAAACATATTTGTTTCTAAGAGATCAAATTGATGACTGATCACATTAATGTAATGATGTCATTTCTAAGTTTGAATGGTACATGGGGAACAATGAAAGTATTTGTTTTTGTGAGGAAAAGCAACACAGAATGTAAGGGAACAAGTGGTACTGTTTTGGGACAGTCAATAAAAGAATCAATGTGTGTCACCACCTCTACTTTTCCATTCTTTTGCCTCATTTTCTTACTCTAAAAACTTAACGTGGTATTGCAGCTGACATTAGTTTCAGCTTGAAAGAAAATCAAATGTATTTATTGACAATTATATGAACTTTGTTGCTATATTTAGTAAATTACACCATGTGTTGCATTTGTGTTTTTTTTTTTAAGTTTTTGGCAGGATGCATTTACCCACAAAGTTAATATTGGCCCTATGGTCAGTGGTGGAAAGTAACTAAGTACATTTACTTACTTTTCACTCCACTACATCCATCTGACAGCATTAGTTAGATAATTTGCTGATTATTATTTTACAGACAGAACATATTATGAGCTAAAGATGCCTGGTTATAGAATTAACTACCTACCCAGCGGTATGTAAAGTAGTTCAAAACAGCTCCTTCCTAGCAAGTTAGAACATTAAAATACTGCTTACACATAATGAATGCATCACTACTTCCATAATATATTATGTATGATAATATAGCAGTCACATATGACTTTTTTCTGTATTACAAGAGTCTTGTACTTTTGATATTCTATACATTTAGGTGATAAATCTTCTAAATGAACTTGCAATGGAGTATTTTTATACTAGTATGTTGTCACTTTGGCTTAAGAGGAGAATCTGAATACATTTCCCACCACCGCTGATGATTACACGTACTCAATTGCTATCATTGGAAAAATGTATTCATGTATTCGAAAGTACACTCTTCATATTTTAGGACTCAGCTTTATACTATTGTTAACAACTGTCAAACTCTCTGTATCTGTATTTATTCTCAGTGTTCTGTGATAAGTGAGCTTGTGTGTCACAGAAGCTATTTGTGTCTCTGCTAAATTTAGACCTGAGGATACAAATGATTCATGTGCATATGGCAGGGATGGGTAGGGAGCTTTTTTAGAATTAAACCACATTGTGACTGTGTTCAGTATGTAGTTTTTTTTATGAGCAATTATATTTTGTGTGTTTAAGGGGAAGCAACATTTCCTAAAACTAAAGTGCTTCATGTCAGAAGAATGCCAGTTTATAGACCATAACACCATCTTGGAGGAACAATAATTTTGAAGACATTTTTTACCAGTCTGTGAAAATCTACCTATCATAGTACCTTTCTCCTACACTCTCACCATTATAAGCCTATGAAGACGTTATGTCTTCTCTTGTTCATATTAAAGAACATATAAGACATGAGCAGAGATGGATGCAGTACAAACTGTCTTTATTGAAGACCACATATTGTTTTTTAAATAGTACAAGACACAAAGGGAGAACAGTAGTTCTAAAACTGTGAAATAAACAAAATTAATTTTGAAAAACAGAATAGAGAGACAAAAATGGGTACAGGCAACACTTATTAGCAGGCAGCTTTGTATTTTTGGTAGAATAGATTTACTGTTGTCTTAAACGGTTACACAATAGACACAGTCAATACAAACACTGTTAGCCATGGTCAGTTAGTTGGATTTGGCAACAAATGGTAAAGGAATGTTAACCTCCATCTGTCTGTCTCCTACTTTCACAAATGGTTCAACATTTTTACTTTTTTCCTTCAGGGTCTTGATGACATTGTTGTGGAAAGCATTCACACGTTTTACCAATACGTCAATCCAGGACTGGATGTCAGCTTGAAGCTGTGCACTAGACATGTCAGCCAAAATAGTCTGGAGTTTAGCTCTCACAGCTTTTAGATATTCAATAACAATTCTTTGGGCCTCTTCAACCTGCTCGACAACAACCGACAGGGCGCGGGAGTTCATGGCATCATTGTATACATCAGTCACAAAGGTGTAGAGTCTTTCTGAGTTCTGAGATTTTATGGTTTGGAGAAACTTCTCACTTTGTTCAATGGTAAATTGCATGATTGCAGATAATTTGTTAATTATATCTTCCAGCTGAATATCCCCCAGACTCTTCACAGTGACAATCACTTGGTTCTGAATTTTCCTCAAAGCTACAAACAAGTCATCAAGAATTTCTCTTCCACGGACAACATGGTTAGAGCCAGGAAGGGTAAATTCAATGGTGTTGATATAATCAAGGACTGCCTTAAACATAGAGGTAAAGTACTGTGGAATCTTTTGGACAGCCTCCTCAGATACATCGGCAACAAAAGCACTGCATTTCTGGTAGACCTGAAGTCCAGACAGCCTCTGTTCATACCCAGGGATCTGGAACTTCGTCTCTCTCAGGAATTTAACAACAGCATCAAAAACAATTTCAACTTTCTTCTGGTACTCTTTGAGGATCAAAATGGTCTTATCTGTGACAGTTGTTATAACATTGGATGATTTCACTGCTGCAAGGTTATCAATAGCCTTCCTGAACATCACTTTACCCTGGTTTCTAACCTGTTCAAAAGAACCCTCAAGGCTTCTAGCATGTCTGTAGATTGTGTTATATGTCCTGGTAGCAGGCTCAGACACAATTTCCATGACTGTGGGCACCTGTTTCTTCAGTCGCAGCATCATCTCATATGGCATCTCCACATTCCAGGTCGTCTGAAGGTTCAGCTTCTCAGAGTTCATCACAGACATCTTCAGACCCAGGATTTCAATGTCTCTTGTTGGCTCAGACTGTTGAAAAAGGTAAACATGAAACATAAACATATATTACTAAAATATAATAAATACATTATTTACATGAGGTCACGATCAAAGGTAAATGGTAAGAAAACAAGTAAGCAAAAGTTATCTTACTGGGTAGCGACCATAGACTCTCGCTTTCACTTGTGCTGGGCGCTTAGTCTGCATCTGAAGTGCGATGTGTCCTGCAGATGGAGTGGACATAGAGACAACCAGGCCTTCATCTGGATTTCCAGTAATCTCCTGGTTGATTTCCATAGTCAGGTAGGGCAGATTGACCTTTGCTGAGTTGGTGATGGAGGTATCCACATTGTCATAACTTAAGAAGATGGTGCTGTCATGGTTTCCCTCTAGGACTGAATGTTTTGCAGACAGGACAGAGGCCATTTTAAATCCGTTGACTGTGTTCACATTGGTGTTGCCTTCAATCTTTCCATTCAGAAACTCACATTCAGAGATTGATGAAGAATTCAGTCTGATGATGATGCTGTCCTGGTTAAGGATGCTGGCATCAGTTTTGAGCGTGATCATTGCTGTTTTCATGGAGAAATCATAGGTCAGATCACCCATTACAGGGATTTTGATGCTTGGGATTTTGGGCAGAGTGATTTTTGGGAAAGTGAGCTTGCTGAGAGCAGATGGAACATGCAGAGCAGGCATTGTGATGAGACTGAAGTCAGGCAGGGGAATGGTGAATGTGGACACCTCAACATTCATCACTGGGACTTTGTAGGCAGGGACTGTGATGGTTTTGGGCAACTCAATGCTATATTTTTCATACTCTGCCTTTGCGTTGTCATAAGATGCAGCCAGCATGGCAGCAGCCTTATCCTTGCCGATGAGCACTTTTTTGTGCAGAGTCTTGACATTGGTATTAATGGCATTGATGATTGGTTCCACATTGATGTCAATGGTGATCATCTCAGGGTTCTTCATGTACTTCAGCTTGGAGTTCATGTCAAATGTCTGCTGAGTTGTGATCAGGAAGTAGCTCAGGCCAGTGTCTTCCCACAGTGAAAAGTCTTCCACTCTTGGTGTCTTCAAACCAACAAATGGCACAGTTATCTGAGGAATGGTGATAGGCCCCTTCAGTACATCCAGATTTGCTTCTCCATTAATCTGGGAAAATATGTTAATTTCACTGTCACCATTATCTAAGGTAAAGTAATGGGAGTATTTGTACTGGTTGAATCTGGCCAGACCTGTCCAGCTAGCTTGCTGCGCTTCAGAGTTCAGGGTAAAAGAAATGTCATTCTGGAGATCCATCTTTCCAGACAGGTCAAATGGAAGGGCAACTTTGGCATTTCCCTTGTTCTTGGTGTCAAACATAAGCTCACTTGGTGTGATCAAAGCAAGTGCAGAGCTTGAGAGAGTTCCCTCAACCTGTCCAACTAGCTCTGCATTGTGAGAGGCAGTGAAATCAATTTTCAAGTCTTCAGCCTTAGCCTGGAACTTGACCTCTGCAACGCTGTTCTTCATGACAGGTGTTTCTGTCTCAACCTTGGCATCAATAATTACATGGCGGAAAATGCATACATCGGCAACCACATTTTGATCCATTTTGAAGTTGCTGCTGCCTGTGGCTCCAGTGAAAGTCACTTTGGTTGTGTGGAGATCCATGACCACCTCCATGTCACTCTTGTGGGTTGCGTCATCTGAGAAGTCCTGAACTGCATATTTTCCATTGGCCAGATTATTAATGGTCAGACGGGCAGTGCCAGCCTCAAGCAGGAAAATGGTCTTTTGATTCAATGATGTTTCAGAGAAGATTTTGAGGGGTGGCATGTTGAGGTTATGTTTGTAGCCAGTCTCCACATTGGCAGAAACTCCATTTTCCGTGGAAAAGATTGCACTATTGACAAGCTCTGCAACATAGAGCTCAGTGTTGGTATTTGCACTAGTTTCAGCAGAAGCTTCAGCTAACAGGCCATGGAATGTAATTATTCCTGTGTGGTCAAGTTTAAAACTTGACTGGTCAACTTTGATGTTCTCAGAGATGGACAGACCACTCATCAAGGGTACAGCAACATTAGCACTGGCATCCACAATGAAGTCAAGGACTCTCAAAGTTGATGTAGCCTGTGAGTTAAGGTTAATTTTGAACTCAGGTGTGACTGATGTAGTTGTGGTGTTTTCCAGGTCAGCAGTGGTCCTGAGTGTGTAATGAGGTGAGGTAACTCTGAACTCTCCGTAGAGTTTTCCAAAACAGGGAATCTTGCTCATTTCTGCTACTTTTTCTTTCAACTCCATAGTGAATGTGTCATAATCAAAAGATGTGATTTTCTGAACCATTCTCATGAAGTAGTTGCTCATGTCTTCAATCAGCTGTTTGAAGTCAAAGGAATACAGTTCATTCACAAGTTCTTGAACAGGCACCACAAGTCTTTTGAGCAGAGGC
Organism: Dicentrarchus labrax; assembly: GCF_905237075.1. Classification (NCBI taxonomy): domain Eukaryota; kingdom Metazoa; phylum Chordata; class Actinopteri; family Moronidae; genus Dicentrarchus; species Dicentrarchus labrax. The sequence goes on from NW_026136708.1 coordinate 16,430,630, forward strand.
TGGATGTCAATTGACCTGAGAGCAGCAAAGGCAGACTGAATCTTTTCCCTCACCTGATACTGCTTCATTATTTTAACAACCTCATCCATGATGGCTCCAATCATGTTCTCAACCTCATAGCTAGAGAGGATCTCCTCTACTTTGGCGATAATGACATTGAACTTGTTGGCAATGTTATACTTCTTGATCCAAGCCATGATAGTGTCCTTCATTGATTTCAACTCATTCATGACTTTGTCAGTTGGGAACTTGGCTATCAGGTTGGTCACAAAGTTTTCCATTGAGTTGATAAACTTTCTCAAGTCTTGGACAAAGAGGTTGAAGTCAAAATTGTCAATGACCTCCTTCAGTTCTGACACTTTGTTCTGAAACGTGGCACTGATCTCATACTTGGTGTTGATGTCTTTCAGCATCTCAATGCTGTTGTCCACCAGCCTCATCACTGTGGCCTTCACGTTTTCAATAACTGCAGGCAGATGCTCAATGAAAGGGATCTGGATGAAGTGGCTGTCACTGTTCTTGTCATATTTCACAAATCCAGAGATGGCATAATCGTTGCTGGCATCACTGAGGAGAGGGGTTGAGGCAGCTCCCATCATCTCAATACCCATTCTCTCTGCATTGTTATAGGCACTAATTTCTTGATCAAAAGTGTGCTCATTTACTTTGGATGTCATCTTCAGTGAAACACTTTGCTCTTGGAGGCTCAGCATGCTGTTGAACTTGTTCTCCATATTGGTCTTGATAGTGGGTCTGCCTTCCAGTTCATGGGTGGTTGAGGCTCTGGACTCAAATGAATGTGTGAACAACAGGGGTTCTGCTTTCAGGAGGAATTTGCTGTATAGTTCGCCGCTCTGCTGTCCATACAGGTACACTGCACCATCTGAGTTGAAAATGGCATCAATGTTCAGAGTGAAGGGGGCAGCAACAGTTTTGACTGTGCTGTCCAGGCGAAGAGATGGTGAGTTGAAGTTAGCCACATTGTTGAACTTCACGTTCAGACCAGCAATCTCCATATCAGTGGTATGTGTCGTGTGAGTTCCCAGGAGTTTGCCGTTGGTATTGCACTTTGCAGAGAGGACCATGTCGACAAACTTGACTTCATAGGTGTGCTTGAGCTCTTCCTCTGAGAAGACTCCCATCATTGTTCCAGTCAGCTCCATGTTGTAGGGCTCTGCCTTGAACTGGGCATCATTCACAAAGTTAATCTCCATGATCTTCAGGTCATTTTTCACATTAACTGAAGCAATAAAACGCTCCATGTTAACTGTGATGTCATGCATGTAGGAGTTCCTATTGTCGAGGACGTTGTCAGTCTTGGAGTGGAGGGTGAAAGATCTCATTGTGAGAGACAGTGAGTGGGTGTTTTCAGTCCTCATCTCATTGAGAGATCCAACGATGTTGTTGGAGAGGATCAAGCCATCTTCATTCACTCTGAGGTTCACTCTGTTCCTGGTGTTAATGTCAAAGAGGTTACCCTTAAGGACGCCATTGAGATACACTTCTGTGCTTGCAATCTTTCCCTCAACACCGAACTCAGCTTTGTTCTCCTTAATGGCTCCCTTGGTGGTGAGAGAAATGGTGGCACCAGAGGCATCAACTCCACCATGGAAAACATTCTCAAAGGTCACTGGGCTATGCTGAGCAGTTGTTGTACAGCTGGTGGTCAGGCCATTCATGTTCAGGGCCAAAGTTGCCTTGTGAGAGGCAAGGCTTGAAAAGATGTTCAAAGAGGCATCAGCATTGATCTCCAAGCCGGAGGGATTCATGGACCCAGTGAGCAAAGAGTAGGCACGGTTCTCTGTGTCATCAGCTTGATTCTCTATCCTGAGGCTAGCCTGTCCTTCAGAGGCGGAGAACTCAATCTGGCTACGAAGCATTCTATCATCTGCCTTGGTCACAGAGTCGGACTGGACGGTAAGCTTGACATCTTTGTAGCTAAGGCTAATTTTGGTGGTGTGCTTGATGGGGTCACTGTTCATGTTGGTGTTTGACTCAATCAGAAGTTCCTCATTTGCATATGATGCCTTGATCTTGTTTGCAACCTTCAGGATTTCAGAGTTCACTCTCAGTGTACTCTCCAATCTTGCTTCTTTCTTTGCTGGCTCAACAGAGAAGGTGTGGAGATAGGTGGTGCTAGCAGTCATTGGTCCAACAGACACACTGCCGTCTGTGTTGATATCTCCAGAGAGTATGTTTGAGTCTAGGACGACCTGGGTGGTAACTGTCAGAGACGTCTCGAGACCCAGAGGGGCGACAGCGTGCACGCTGTACTTTCCTGTTGACATTACATTGTCTGTGACAGCAATGGTTTCCAGCACATTAAAACTTGTGTCCAAGAGCATGTGGTTCAGGGAACCATCAATGGTGAATTTCATCGTTTTTTCTGCTGTGTCGATGATTTTTGTAGCTCCTTTAAAACAGACAAAACAGTGAAAATGTTAATTCGTGCAAACTTTTGTTGTTGTGTTAAATAACAAATGTAGAATTATTCTCATTAAATAAAATTATAAAGATTAAATTACCCTCAGTTGAGAAGGAAAGGAACTTGATTGGACTGTCAGCCTGGATGTTGAACTTGGCCAAGTAGCTAGGAGACTCGGCAGTATTGTTACCAGCAGATGCCGTTGCTTCCCAGTTATAATAGTTGCTGTTGACCTTGGCAGACACTTCCGCCATTCCCATCAGAGGCAGGGTGAGATCATATTCAGAAGGAATGGTAAAAGTGGGGATCTGGATCTCCTTTGAGGGAAACTCCATGTCCAGCTGAGGCATGGATATGCTTGGGGTGGAAACCACTGCAGGTATCCTCAGCTCCTCAGATGATTTGCCTCCAAGTGGCAGAGGAATACTGATGGTCAGACGGTCCTGGTTGAACTGGTATCTGAATGTGCTTTCACTGGCGAAACGATGAAAGCAGAACATTTGTTAAATTTAACATGACATTAAACAGGTGAGTAAATGTATATTTTTCACAACTTAATCAGGATAAAGCTGGGATAAATATTATTAGATGTTGGGTTTACTTACAGGTTCATGAAAAGGTTTTCAGGCATGGAAGGCATGGAAGGCATTTCCACATTTGTCATTCTGTTCCTCAGAGTTTCAACATAGGGAACATCACTTGAGATCTTGTCCATCCAGATATCTCCGGCCTGAAAAAACAATAACAAATTTAGTACGCTTTAGTCTGGAAAAACTAGAACAAAGCCAAGTTCCGCTAAAATTGTTTCAATGACTATTATTTTTTACCTCAACTGCCTTGTTGATGATATGACGCAGTTTCATGTCAGTCTTGACAACTTGCTGGTCCATGGCATCCTCCACAAACTGCCTGAGCCAGGCCTGCAGGGCTTCAGTGTAAGGCACCAGGATCTTAGTATCAGCATTCATATTGGACATCAGCTGAACCTCAGCCTGCTCTTCGCCTGATAAACAAAGCATTTAGCATTTAGCATTTTACTTTTACATTTGAGACAGTATAAATTATTAATCTCTGAAGTCCATTAGCACTATTTTCTTAAAAAAACATACCATATTTGAATGTGACTGCCTGAATGGAGGAGGTCTCTGGGAGCTTGACATCACTTTTGATCTCCATGGTGAGTCCATCAACTTTGCTCATTGTAGCGGTGACGGTGGCATCAGTCTTGAGTGAGGGGACTAACAGCTGAACCTGCAGCATGCCATCAGTCATGGCCTGAAGCCTGTGAATAATAAAAATAACATGATCTAGTCAATGATTTTATATAAAAAAATTGCATAAAGACTGTGAAATGTGTAAATAAGTACGCAGCTTTAAGTAAGATATATTATATATTGACAGTGTGTTTAAACAAATTTTGTGGCTGGGTTGACTCACTTGGCACGGCCAATCAGAGAGAGCTGGGGCACGTTCTTGTTGGTGATCTCGAGGGTAATGGTTTTGCCTCTGGCACTGCTGTCGGTCAGGCCAATCTTAACTCCGGCCTCAACATCAAAGTCAGGTATCTCGATTTGGGTGGTGAAAACATTCCTGTTCCTGTTGTACTTCATCATGGCTGTAGCCTCGGTAGGCTGAGCACCTAAAGCCACACAGTTAGAAAAAGCATAAATTGATTATTTATGCATGTAACCCTATAAAATAAAAAAGAAAAACTGAAATCAATGTAATTGTTTTTCAAATAAGATGCTCATACCCTCAGCTTTCAGGGCAAACTTCAAAGAATCAACCTTGTGGCGACCGTCCTTTCCTTCACTGAGAAGTTTATAGGCAATGGTGGCTGTGTACTCAGAGACCTCTTTAGAAGGCTTGATATCCACAGAAAACCTAAAGAAAAAGAACAAAGTTAAAGTCTCCCATGATATTGTACTGTGTATCTAGAAAACTACAAAAAATAAACAAATGAACAAAACAACTCACAAGTATTTACTGTATTACTTTATAATACTGAACAGTATTTAAGAATGGCATACCCGTACATGTACACATTTTTTTTATGATAGCTGGGCAAATATGGAGGGGGACAGAAATTCTAAAATCAAAATGATGTGAATGAAATGAGTGGTGCAGTTTTGACTATTCAAACCTACTCGACCCATCTACTTTTCAACTGTCCCTCATCATTATTCCCATCCCAATCAACAACCTCTATCTTACTGAAATAGCCTATGTCACATTACACAGACGAGACACTACTAAATTTCCTTGTCACTTAAAGAATGATAATTATTCAGTATGCTGCCATCAGTGAAATTAAAATAAAATAATCACAGATCTTCAAAGAACAACTTACTTCACGGGGAAGTAGGGAACAGCAGCATTGTCACGAGCGTTAGCACGAAGTGTTTTGGTGCAGTATCTGACTCCAGAGAAGAGAGGTCTGCAGCTTGATTCGCCCTCTGTGTGTGGGATCATTGCTGCCTGACCAGCGCCAACAATCAGCACTTTATTGCTGTTTCAAAGGAAAAAAAAAACAACAAATCAGTTTCTATGTTCTAATAACTTTGATGAACATGATGTAATAAAGATCACATACAATACAATATGGCGCCACATGTTGAAACGCACTAAAACCCCTACTAGTGGCTACTTTGTACCATTGCATTCATTATTATCATTAAACATAATGCATAAATGCATATTATGTTATTTGTTACCTGATGCTGAAGAGCTTTGTGGTTCCTTGAGGGGCGGGAATGGAAAGCTTGACCTGGCTCTCCTCCATACTGATCTTGGCATTGAGCACGCTCTCATGGTACATGTTGGTGTGCATCTCAACAGTGGACTCAACGAATTCAGGGACATTGACTCCCATCTGAGTCACAAACTCAACTCCAACGGAGGGCATGAACAACAGCTCCTTCTGTAAACAAAAACAGATCACATGAAATTAAATCGGTTGCAGTCATGAAAAAAACAAAAACTATTAGACTACTACTATTTATACTCATCGTTAACATTATTATTATCTTAACTTTTACTAAGACTATGCAGGACATTTGAGGAAATACCTCCATAAAATAGAAACAGCATAATAATAAAACTATAACTGACTCTTATGATAGAGCATTGATTATGAGGTTGAGGACAAAAGATGGAAAATATACCATGTTTGGAGCCAGGCGAAGGCCTCCCTTTGCGCCAGAAGTAAAGGTGCCAGACAGAGCAAATGTCAGAGGCAAGCCAGATGCTGTTGGGATGATGAATTTGTTGTCCATGAAGATGTAATGGGCAAAGATCTCATTGTTAGTGCTGGACATCAGTTCAGCCATGACCTGATAAAAATAAAACAGCCAAGTTGAATTCTCCCTCGTTGTGGTATTGAAAAGGAGTTGTAATTTGTTGGACAGGCATGATAAGAACGGATAACAGGAGTGCAGAAAGGTACCTTGGTAGGAATGATCCTCATGAAAATGTCTGCATACATCATTGCGTTATAAGCAATAGACTTCAGTTCATTGCCCTTGATGTAGCCAAGCTCAGTGCCCATGATCCTCAGGTAGGCTGTGGCCTCTGGGGACTCCTGACTCTGCAGATCTTTAACCAGCTTGTTGAAGTTGCGAACAATTTCTCTGACAAGATTTTCGGGAACCTTATGAAAAAAAGTTGTTTTAGTTGCGGTGGTATGAGTGAAATCAACAACATAACTCAGACTGAGAGTGTTTAACTTTAATAATTAAACACAAGATATACCTTCCTTCCTTCTGACTCTGTAGCAACCAGTCTATCCAGTTCTGGTATCTTGTCTACAGCCCAGTACAGAGTCTTTGCAACAGTGTCAGGGAAGAACCCGTTCTTTCCAAACAAAGCATCAATGGTTGGCTCGAAGCCCCTTCCTTCCATGCCGACCTATTGGAAAAATAGAACAGATTTAAATTTAAATTGGGTTGTGTCTGAATCTTGGCCAAACTATTCTCTTATATATGCTGCTTAGCTTTAATTTCAGTAGCAGATAGGTAGTATCAGACAAACATAAAGTCAAATACACCAAATAATAATTAAAAAAATAATAAGACACACATCAATGTAGTTTTTTTTTTTTTTTTACTGTTATCAAAGTGTCTTTGCTAGTGTTTCTTATGAGTGTAAAATTACAATTTCATGCTGCAATAAATTAGACCTACAGTAATACATACCTCCCAAATGTTCATGTTGAAACCGAAGGCTTTCAGGGTAGTTTCCAGCAAGGCCTCCTTTGGCAACTGGCTACTAGGATCAAAGACAATGTTGCCCTGAATGCTGGCCTGCATGTCCTCATGTGCCACACCAAGCTTGTAGTTGCGAGACTTTGTGGTGAAGTCGTTGTGTGTGGTGACGTCAGTGTCCTGCAGGGCATCCATGATCTTCTTACCGAGCCTAGGGTAATAATAAAATGTAAAACAATGAGCTGAGTATAAGTATATAAGTGTATTGTTAAATCAGTTCAATATTTCAATGAAATAAAGCATAAATTGTGCTTTAAGTTTAGTAAGTAAGTTGCTTTATTCTTACTTCTGGGTCTCAGAATCAGTGGAGGAAATTATGTTGTAGACGTGGGAGCTCACAAAGGACTTGATCTGTGTGTTCTGCTCCTGATTAAGCAGCTTCTTGACAATCTCAATGTCACTGTCCTTGGGATCCCTCATCAGGATCAGGTAAGCTGCCAAGCGCTTCTGCACAGCACCCTTGGGGTACTGGCTGACCCTCTGGAGGTTAGAGCGAACCTGGATAGAAAAAAAAAACAAAACAGTAGCTTGTTTGTCACTGTATTTCAGGAAACTCCACATTATAAAACTAAGAAACTAGGATACTAATCATCTCTGGAGGGGAATGTTTGTTACCTCATCAGTCACAGACATGCGTCTGAAAGCCTGGATAGCGGCCAGCTGCACAGACAGTGTGGTTGCAGGCTGTCTCATGCACTTCAGCAGGGTGTTCTTTATAGCAGGGTCAGCAGCCTCCATTGCATCTCCCATGTTACCAACAACCTGGAAAGAATATTCAATTCAATTTACTTCAATTCAATTCCATTTGAATTATTTCAGATTTCATATGTTTTCAAATAAGGACTAATCTAGACCGTATTATATGTTATTATTTTGATTATTAACTTTTAACTAACTGCATGACGCAATTAGAACAAACATGGGAATAGAAGTTGCCATATTTTTTTAAGCAGTCTATGTTCACAGCTGGTTACCTACCCTCAAGATCAGGAAGGTCAGATCTTTCTCCCCAGCGCAGTCTGCGCCCAGGAGAGAAGCCATAAACTCAGAGACAGCAGTGATCTCGGGGTGACGCCTTCAACCTGGTATAGTCTAGTGACAAAGTTAGACATTAGTGTCAACAGAAACCACCACTCACTGCTGCAGTATTATGGAGGACATTCCTCATATGTAAAAATGATCACATATATGTTTACTTACTTTCTGACTGCATTGCTCAGAGCATACATGATGGGTTTGCTCTGTCTGTACTGAGCCATTGCCAGCATGTCTTTCACCATGAGGCGGGAGGGGTTAGGCAGCAGTCCCAGGGCGTAGACAGCAGCATCGACCTCTACAGCACCTTCGTCAAAGGTCCTGAGAACCTTCATCATGGCACTGGTGCACTCTGGGGTGCCGCACTGAGCCAGAGCTTGCCATGTCAGAGACTGGGACATGTCCATCATCTCAACGGTGGCAGATCCCAGGACATCAACCTTCAAGCCACGCAGCTCAGACACCAGCTTGTGGAAGAGACTGGCACGCTCCTCGCCTTGAGTGGTCTGTGACAGGGTGTTCAGCTGCTGCATTGTTGCAATGGCAGCATCCTTGGTCTGCACAGGGGACTTGTTGTCAGCAACGTCCATGGACAAGAACTTGCGGTTATCCTCATCTGCACAGAATTGTATCACAAACAGTAAGAAAATGCAGAAAAGCTTGAGACAAGCAAATTATGGTATTTTACAAGCTATGTTTAAAAAGTGAAATACTCACTGCGGTCAAAGACTCTGTCATTGATCTTGGCGGTCTCCCTCAGAGTTACAGTCTGCTTCACCATTGTTAAAATGCTATATTCATTCCTGTTTGCAGAGGAAGTTAGACATTTGCAACACATTCACCATAATAGGTCTCTTGAAAAATACATTTTTTTATAGCAACAACCTCTATTGGTCTGTTTGTAACTTTTTGTAACAAATCCTAAAATGTGCTTCAGATTTCAAGCAATTAAATGTTCATAATAAAGCACAAAATAATTCATGCAACACATACAGTATTTTTCTGTGTTATATATGAGTCCAGACATTCCCTAAATAATGAAACAAACCTACAATTCATATAGTATTGTGCTCTGCCCTCTGTAGAAATGGGTCACTTTAAAAAAAATCTAAAATGCTTGGTAAATTTGGTTTAATGGATACTTCATTGTTTTAAAACTTACTGGTGGGAGAGGGGCAGGAAGGTGTGTTGCTCTGTGCAGATTCCTCTGGTCATGTGCTTCTTCTGGTTGTCAAACTTGTAGTTGCAAGACTGGGCGCTGCTAATCATCTTAGACAGAGGGTAGTTCTGATGGTAGAAAGACAACATCAGTGTTTTGCTATATGATTATGAGGAAGTGCAGACTGCTGGAAAATAGTAAAACAAAATGACACACATGAAGATATATTTGATTTGTTTTCAGTTTCACACAGGCTGCTTTTTGTTCCTGTCTGATGTATACCATGGAAATATAGCTCCTTATAAATTATATTACGCTATTAAGAGGGTGTTTTTTTTTAATGTATATAAAACTTTAAAGCATTTTCTATTTAGAAGTGAGTGTTATGTACACGGTCTAACAAATCTGGCTTTAGTTTGTAATGGTGACTGTGAGTAAAACGTAGAAAAAAAGTAGTATGACAAGTATTGTGTGTTTTAAAGGTCTGATTAAAGTAGTCAGTGAGTCTGTAAGAGTTACTGTCTCCCACACTGTCTCTATATGAGGGTGAATAGAGGTGATGCAGCAATGGCTAGTATGAGAAAAATAATGTATTTTGAACACTGAAGCAGGTAAACCTATTATACATATATAACAATAGGTTATTATTATAACCCCCCCAAATACAAGCGTGAACCTGAAAATGAGTATAACACAACCTCTTTCATCTCTTACCATGCCGGTGATGAGGGCCAGTGGGCTGGTGTCCTGTCTGCGGGCAAAGAATGAACTACATTTGGAAAGATCCCTGCTGACAGTCACATCAGTGGCGATGTCCTCTCTAGCATTGACAGTGAAGTCAGTGGGGCAAATTCCATGCACGGTGGACTGAAAATGATGAGAGGCAACGTCAGCATTGAGGATGTTGGAAACAATTCAAAAAAACAAGGTTGCAAGAGATTTTTGTCCTTTAGCAATCACCCTGAATCTCATTATCAATTGATCTGACAGATTGCCCCCCCCCCATTATGAGAGCAGATGATGCCATTTGAAAGATAAACTTATCTAGGACTTTGACCTTCAGCCACAGACACTCATGGTGAGAACATGATGTTACAGGAGTGTTTATCACCGTGACTGGGGCACCTTATCTACTCATTGTGCAACTTGTTTATCTTTGCATGACACAAACAGAATCAATTAACAACTGCTGTAAATACTGACAAAACAAGGGCAGCTACCATGTATTTGTTGCTCTCCTCTTCCATTACTGGCACAACGAGAGCAGAGACGATTCCCCTCTTGACGTTCAGGATGTTGACAGGCTCATCATCCTCAGGGTAGAGTCTGACGTGAATTTCTTCTTCGACTGTGATCTTCAAGGGGTTCCTATTGACGTGGACAGATCATGATTTACAACTTTGCCATTAAGCCTGTCCTCTACTTTCATGTCCTCAACTCCTGCTACTTTTCTGATCAGACTGAATAATACAGATAACAAGGCGACTTACTTGGCCATGGCAGCTTTGAAAGCCTCAGCTCCATCAGCAGGACGGTACACTTGGTTCCCTTCTGCATCCACACCAGAAATCTCGCTCAGAGAGCACTCTGTTGTGCGGAGGATGAAACTACAGGTCTGGGGCACATCAACCTCAACCTGGGCAGGAGATTAAACATCAAACATTGTTGTTAGTACTACTATATTTATTCAGGGTCATGAGACTGTTTGCAGTAATGATCAGGGCTGTGAAACATACTTTGCAGGAGACTTTGGGGCCGCTCTTGTTGTCCATTGCTCCAGTCACACTGTTAAGGGTCTCAGCTTCGTAGTCGTACACAAACCGCCTGAAGTTCTTGAATCTTTTGGCCACTAAAAAGTATTTGAAACATCAGTTAGATCCCTGTTATGTTAATTTTTTAAACACTTGTACTTATACAAATTAACACTCTGTATACATTTAAGTACTTTAACTGGATAGTTTGATACTCAGAAAACATGAAAAATGATTACTGACAGGTGAGCTCATCAGCAACTTATCAAATTAAATCACATTTTATAAGAGTAATTAATAAAACAATGTTAAAATAAAAACAACTTACAAAGGCAAACAGGAGATTGTTCCTCAACACTTCCCACATCTTGCTCTGTAATGGATGAAAGACATTGTTTGTTTGACATTTTAAAAAGCCACAAGCTGCTCTAAATCTTAACTGAGAACAATTAAATACTTAACTCATAAATTCAGTACTTAAAAATATAAATATACCACTATTAAGTGTTTATTTTTTGTTTTTTTAAACTCAAAATACTGTATTGTCAGTAATTAAAAAAAAAGATTTGAATAACATCACAACTAATACAACTAAAATCACAAAATGATTAATGCTTTAGTACCAAACACACTATTAAATTTTTTCTCAAATAGACTTACACATATAACATTATACATTTAAATTCTATTAGCTTACAAATAAAAAACACAATACTTACGGGCTAGTGTATAAGTGCCCAGCAACAGCAAAAGGCAGAGCTTGGTATTCCCCATGATGGGCTTAGTAAAGCTCCTGGAAGCCTTAAGGAAGGGAGAGTCTTCCTCTTTCAGTGAAGACTAATTCTTGTGCTTCGGTCCTCTGGCTTTTATAGTTCTCCAATCTTACTGTATGTGATTACCTGGACGTGCAAATGTGTTGCCCTGGTTCCAAAGTCTGAGCAGTCCTTGTGGCAGACCAAAGGTTATAACATTTCACCAACTAAGACTTGTCTGTCAGCACTGAGTGGGGGTGGGTCCGTGTGATTATGTTAAAATACCTCTTCAGCTCTTGTTTTATTGTTAGGGGGTTGCTTTCCTGAGACATTGGGCTAATGGTAATTTGTAAAGGAGAAATTTGTATATTAATGTTTATCATTAAAATAAATCACATATATCTCATTTTTAATCAGAGCAATGTCATATAATAGCGCGTATATCCTGAATCATTAACTTTGATTGCTTGTTTGTGCTGCTCAAAGGGCAGTAGAAACAAATAAACTAATTTGGTATTATCAGAAAGTTAGGGGAGGCTTTTTTTTAAACTCCAGTTGTGTGTGCCATTTTGATTTTCATTCTAAATGTTTCACCAGTATTGCTTTCAAGTCTTGTTTGGTTTTGATTATTTCAGAGGTGAGATTTTATGTTGAAAGACGTTGTTCAACCAATTCAAAACACAGTCCTTTCTATATTAAGTTTTTTAGTAAAAGGTTACATTATCCTTTTAAACATCCACACATACATGAAGGCTTCTTACAAAACATTAAGTAAACCTTTGCCCCAGGACTCCTGAACAATATGAATCACACTGACGCAGAATCGAAACCCGAGTCACCTGCTGCTTTTTGTTATCAGTACTTGGTGTCTGTGATCACCACATATTAGAGCACGTCTTAAAGCTGTTCCATTGTTTCTTTTCTAGGCCGTTTCAGGCCATGCTGATCATCAGATTTTGATTATTGTACACAAACAATATCCTATTTTATTTTAGCATGATAAGCACAAATGTAACAGATAACATTAATAAACGCTACAGGTCAGTTCCTGAGCCAATTCACAGCGAGGCCCGTTACAGCAACTATACTGTATGTTAGAGGCAGTGGCGGACCGAATTATGTAAGGTACATTTGCTCAAGTGCTGTACTTAATTACAAATTTAGGATATGCATACTTGAGTATATCTACTCCACTACTTCAGAGGGAAATATTTTATTTTTCTATTTTTTATTTGTGACAGCTGTAGTTATAACTTTACAAATTAAAAATAAGTTGATTTGAATGTGTTTTAATGAGTCGATTCATCAATTGATCAAACAATTCATCGAACTTCCCAAAGTTTATTTTTCCTATTCCTAAATTACAGTAAACAGAATAATTTTGGACTACTGGTTGGAAAAACAAGACATTCATTATATTCTGATTAAATATATTTTGCATACTCACAGGGGCCATTTATCTGCATTAAGTACTTTTGATACTTAAAGAACATTTTCCTGATAATACTTGTATACTTATGCTCGGCCTTAAATACAATTCAACTTAAAGGTCCAGTGTGTAACATTTAGGAGGATCTATTGGCATAAATAGAATATAATATTCATAGGTATGTTTTCATTAGTGTATAATCACCTGAATATAGGAAATGTTTTTGTTACCTTAGAATTATACTTTTTTTAATCTATAGGTGCTTCCATGGAGTCTGCTCATCCACATCAGTTGTAATGGAGTATTTTTACAGTGTGGTATTGGTATTTACTTAGTAATTGGATCAGAATACTTCCTCCATCACTGATAAGAAGCTAAAAACATATAGACAATATCTCTCTCCTGAACATAGTTTAAGCATGATTTCAGACGAAAATGACGTGTACGACATTTAAAATGATTTTTGATGTTTGTCCAGTATTCTTAAAGTTCCAGTGTTTAGCATTAAGTGGCATATATCAGTGTAATTGCAGCAAGACACGAAAAAAGCACAAAAACATTTCCTATATTCAGGTGATTATACACTAATGAAAATATGAATAATATATTCCTTTTCTGCCAATAAATCCACATAAATGTTACACACTGGAACTTTGATAGCTTAATTTCATTCTAATTTGACCAAAAAAGTAAATATCTAAACTTTATATAAGTTATATGTTCTACTTTATATCTTATTATTCAAAAATAGGCCTGAAGTATGCTAAATAAATGCATATGGAAAAATAGACTGACTGAAGACTGATAATTCATAGAAAGGCCTGAGTCAGATTCGGTCACCTGAAATTTGTTGAAAGTAGACAAACAGTACCTTGTCTACTCAGCTTTGTTGATTAGAAAACTGGCGTCTCAACACTGGTGTCTTAGCATTCTTGGCTAACCTTTCACCTCTTAAGAGAATCCAGTGACGGCTGTTTGATCAGGATTGCAACACAGGTGAACTCAAGATAACTTAATCAGGAAGAAGAAGACAGTCTGCCATTGCATAAGGGTCACAACAGCATGGAGCATAATGATTACAGTATGTAGAAAATATCTCAGTGGGGCTTGGAGCAAATGGCGATAATTAAAAGTTATATTAATGCAATGGGACAATTAAAAGAATAATTAGAAACCTTTGCTCAACTCTTCTTTTGTGGGTTGTTGTGATGTACTTCAAGAATTGAATCAGGGTGGTCACAGAATATAAAATACCCATAGATCATACTGATATCTCTCATAACTATATATACACTTTGTTCTTGACTAATAAATCACATTTTAATTATAAAGTAAATGAATTATGAAACATGTTTTGTAAATATAGCACCACAAAACAATATTGGAGTCAATCCTGGTTGGTACAAACAATTGTTTGGACACTTTCTGTCATATCAAAACATGATCCACAAACATGGATCATTAAAAAAACCTGATGGACTCTTGAGCTCAAGTCAAAGTGTATCTGTTGTGCTGTGAAAGGAGTGACAGCAGAGAGTGGATCAATAGGCTTCAATGCATTAGATGAGGTGGCATTGAATGGTTACAGTGGTCCTCAAAACTGGAAAGGTTTACAGTCTACAAAGGACAAATAGTCAAAAAAGTGGTAAAGGTGGACATTTAAGCAATAAGGGTAACTAATAATGTAAAAAACTGTAAAGTAAAGCAAACATATGTATAAGGTATAAACAACATTATATAACATTACAAACTAGCCTGTAAGGTATAATTGCATCTTACTTGTAATCTGGGTTTGATCTGCTCTTAAACCTTAAATCATTAGTTGGAGCCCGACTCATCATTACTTTTGACGTGCTCAGCAGAATAAACTCACCTCTCAAAGCCCTGGTGATACAGTTTTGTTGATACGATAGGAGTCATAATGACTGGACTTGGTACTGAAATATAGAGTAAGGGCAAGGAAAAGAGATAAAAAAAAACATTAGTCACATTTGAGACTAATGGATTGAAATGAGTATGTTGAGAATCATCATTACTTAATCAAAAACAAAGACATACTCCTTGGATTTGGACCAAAATGTACAAAGTAATCTCATTATAGCTGCCAAGTTCTGTAGTGTTGTTGATTTAAATGGGTTTTAATGGTGCAGACAACATATTAGAAACACCTCTCAGTATGATGCAATACAATGTAACACCATGCAACGTATAGCAATATATAATACTCATGTTAGATTTTTTTATTAAGTATATGAGTTGTGTAGACTGGATTACTTTTTAGCTAGGTGCACCCAATAATATGACATCTGAGTATTTGATAGAGATGAGCTCGTGTTTAATGTGACACTACGTTCACACTGCAAGCCTTTGCGCTCAATTCTGATTTATTGCTCAGATCTGAATTTTGTTGCTTGATTGTTCACATTGCTTTTTAAATGTGGCCCATATCAGAGACCCACAGAGATGAATGTCAGTCTAAAGTGACGTAATTTGAACCACAAATGAATGTGGCCTAAATCAGAACTGAAATGATCTGATTCCAAGTGGTTTGTGCTGTTCACACTGTCATAAAAAAAAAAATCACATCTGAGTAACATATGAGCAAAACAAAACAAGATTTGGGTCATTTTGGCCTGCAGTCTGAATGCGGCCTTTATAGGAAAGAATTACAAACAAAATCTGGTGTCAATTTATGCAGCATCTTCCCACAAAACTGTTAATAGAGGATTATATAAAACAACCTGAGAAACATAGAATACAAAAAGGAATATGATATAAAGACAACACAAAATGAACTAAGAAAACCTAGTAGGACTATAAGTTATTTTTAAGTTAATAATTTTGAATTTACGTAGCAACTTGTGGAGTATCAGGCACTATAAAAGACCTATACCTGAATTAGAAAGGAAATGCATAATAAGCTGTACAATAGGAGTAACTGCCTAATTCGGGGCTGTAATGCTCAGTAACTGTAGCTAACTGTAGCTGAACGTTTTCTTGTATTTCAGTTCAGGTGAGTAGTTGCTTACACCATACTAGTAAACTCAGCACCATTGCTTGTGTGTTGTGTCAAGCTAGCTAAATTGCAGCATCTCCACATGCTAACATCTTACAAATTTTTAATTAATTGTGACGTTGACAGTAAATTAACACTAATTACTTGATGAAACCTTTTCTGGATATTGTCAGATGATTTATTTCTGTGAAGATCAATTTTTTTTTTCAGGTTTATTGAGACAATTGGCATAATGTAATTAATGGTAATTATATATATGTCTGTATTGTATTTTGTGTTGTAATTAAGATGAGGAACTACATAATATGGTGCACCTTACCAGTAATGTTACTGTCTCCAAGTGCTTGCTCATGGTGGGAACTGTTGGGTCTCTGTAAAGAATTAAATAATGAGTACGGTTTGGACCTGAAAGTGAAAGTGTCCTGAGATAACTTTTGTTATGAATTGGGGCTATACAAATAAAATTGTATTGACAAGAATTGAATTGATGGTCAATGTTGGACAGTAACTCATTGCTAGTTATATTACAGTAATAATCGTATTTTCCCATGTACGAGTAGTGTAAATAATTACTAATACATTCAAGTAATAATATTGTCCCTCCCAAAAATAATAAGTAACAACTATATTTTTGTAGGAGGAGGCTAGCTTGGAAGATAGAAACGCTTACATTCAGCAGCTGGAAATATTCCTATTACTTTGATTTTAACAACAACAACACCATTTTGTGGGGAGTACCAGAAAAAGTAATTTAACTAGTAACGTAACATCTGTTGGCAGTAAGTAAAAAGTAAAGTCAAAGTTACTTTTTAAAAGAGTAATGAGTAATACATTACAATTTCACTCATTCATTTGAGTAGCCAGCCCAACAGTACTGATGGTTAAGTTTGCTGCAGTGATGTGATGTAAGGTAGTGAGGTGATTTGTTGTCAGTGTTCAGTTTTCCTGCAGTGAAGACGGACATTAACGTGGATCCAGTAACACAGATGATTTTGACCGGAAGGTGGTTTTTAATGCAGTAACGCTAAGACTACAGAGTGTTACAATATCATCTGTGATATCATTACAGCACCTTAAAGGAAGGCTGTGACAAATAGACACAAAGAGGTGATATTAATTAATAATTTGCTCTGTTCTTTATTTAGAAACCATATTTATTACTAATGTATTGATGTATGAAATGTATGTGATACTAGTTTGGGTTAAGGCTCCATTGTGTCTGAAAAGATTTCTTTTCAAAGTAATCTGCTTGAAAAGTTACAAATGCTAGATCACGCATCATGAGCAATTTGGCATAATCTTAACACCATCATGAATTACATATAGCTGCCGGTATACAAGATTTCAATAAAATGAAAAAGTAAAAAGGTCAAACTAATCTTAAATGACTCTACTTAGCTGTAATCTTTTGCTATAATCTCATCAATATGGATCTAAATCTACCTCCAAATTCAAAATCAAAGTGTCATTAATAGACGAAAGTCTTGTAAACTGTGCATTTTAAGAAAAATATGAATGTTATTACTGTAATTATTCCTGCTATGACCTACAGTATGAAGAAGGTCGATGGGCGTTATACAACCACATTAGAACTGTAATTTCATCAGCTCTGTCCCAATCAGGGAAGTTCCACCAGAACATCTCATGTTTTGACCTGCATGCCTCTCACCCGCACCCTGCATTTGCAGAACTAGGTATTACAAGACTGATGTTGGACAGACTGTTGTGACAGTGTTGACAGGGAGTTTCCAATTGTTGTGGGTTTGTTGCTCAAGGTGCTAAAAAACAGTCTTGTGTCTAAAGTGCCAAATGTGAGGAATGGTCCTGGCCTTAGTGTTGATAAGCTAGAATAACTTTAACATGCTGTTGATAAAGCTGTTGAAAACACAGACAAAAGGTCAACATGTTATCATATTAGTAAATGATGGAGGGCCTGTATACTGTAGTTTGCTTGGCATCAGAAGTGGGAAACTTCCACTCCAATTAAGCTTCAGGAGAGCATCAGATCCCCTGCTTTGGTCGAGGCAGAACGTCCATAGTAGAGAATGTGATAATACTCAAGGAGGCTCCTCCAACACCAAATCAGGGTGTGCAACAGATGGAGCAAAGTAGAGCGTATACATGTTGTTGAGTTATCTTGTTGCTGTTGTCAGTTAATAAATAACTGTACACATCTGCCATATGCGTGTGTGTATGTCTGTTGGAACTTTAAAATTGCATAACTGATAATAAACCAGTAATAGTTGTCCTCTTCAGTGTTGAGCTTCTAGAATTTATCACACATGTTGGGGCTGGCATAGGTTTTAATGTATTGCATAATATTACACAAGAGGAGCTGGAATGCAGTAGGTGAGAAACTTAAGCAAGTCTGCTGAGCAACTCTGGTTTATACTGTATGTGGAAACTTTATTTGAGTACACATTTTATTACTCTGTAATAAATAATAATAATAATAATAATAATAATAATAATAATCAATAATAATCTGTTTTAGGGCAGAGTACAGTACGCTGAGAACATCCCTCTCACTGACTGGTATCTTCTAGTACATTCAGGATCTACTTGATAACATGTTCCAGTACTGGTAAGGACAGGCAGTTATGAATCAAAGGTTTTGAGTTTCTGACAGTGTTCCTCAAAAGTTAAATCACTGATTCAGTTAATCTATTCTTGCATAGACTTTTTTTAATTTAACACTTATTTTATATACAATTATTTTATATAGTACGTAACTATACTGAATGAACCAAACACATGCTGCCACTTTATTTTAACACTTTCAGGCCAGCTGGAACCCAAACACTCGCTCAGTAAACAGTAATCTATTAATCCTAATAAGAACATTTTTTAATATTCTTTAGCTAACAGAAGCTCATGAAATTACAAACTTCAGCATAAGTCAACAAGGCCAAAGCTCATTTTAATTTTAATCTAATTTATTCACCAACACACGCACAGTCATAAAGCATTATAGTTTATACAAAAAAATGTTCCAGTGACCCCGTCTGGTTGCTAATAGAAATTACATCTATGCATCTGCAGGTTTGTTATTGGATCTGTTATTCAGTGTCCAGAGAGCAAATGAGCCAACTTTTAAGTTTTAGACAAATTTGTCAAGCTCTGGTTTCCTGTTTTCATTGGGGTCCATTTAATTACAATATTAGCATTTAAACGTCCTTATATTAAAAACACAATCAGTCAAAAAGAGTAACTTAAACTAATTAAAACTACAACACTGACTCAAACAAGAATATAGAGTATAGCTGCTTAACATTATAAAACGTATTGTCGTAATGTCCATTGGGGGAAAAAAATTACTGCACAACTGTATTCATTAAACACACTTTATTTCACACCACTATCAAACAAAGATATACAAATTAGAATTGCAACAGATATGGTATACAGGTTGTTATATGCACTGTTGTTACATGTAATAGTTTTATGCTCAGCCTCTGTTTTTCCATTTATTTTTGAAAAAAACAGATCATCTAGTATTTGTTTGCCTATTTTTTAAATACATGTTTTGAACACTTACACCTTTATTTTTGGATAATTTAAAGCAGTTTAAATAGTATCATTTAAATATTTTAGCTTACTTGCGAAGGTGGAATCAAATATTAATCTCAAGCTTTCTACCCTTAACCTTTACGTAAGCTCTGTACTGAGCAGGAGCCTGCTGCAGATAGTCAGTAACGGAGTAGTTCAATTGATTCACTACAGATCTGAAAATATCCAGAATGTAATTAAGGGCTCCATTTATATACTCAGTGTCCAAAGCTCTGTTTGCGTACTTGGTGACTGTTTTCATGAAACGTACATATTTGTGATACAAATCATTAAAGTAGACCGCAACAGCATCAAGGACATCAGACTTTAGGGCATTGTCAACGAAGTCCTGAACTTTATCAACATATAATTTTAAGGTGTCACCCAGTTTCTTCAGGAACATGTCTAGACTCTCCAGCTGTTTCAAAACATCCAAAATAGGATTAGGCATTGTCTTTACCCTGTCCCTGATCTCGTCAATTATTTGGGCTCCAGCCATGACATCACCAATGGGCATTGTAACCTGAATTTTACTGATCATGCCAATTACAGCGTTGGAAGCATATTCTACGTTAATGGCCACCAAGCGCATGGCTTTCTCTACCATAGTACTAATTCTGGTGGTCATCTGATTGAGCACCTCAATAAGAGGGCTCATCTCCTCAGAACCAGGCAACTTGACATGGGTCTCCCTCAGGATCTTGATGACAGCATCCAGAAATACCTGAACAGTCTTCTGGTACTGAACAACTGTGTTCCTAAAGAGGATGGACACCTGGCTCAGATGTGGGGCATGGTTATTTGCAATGATGTGGGCCTCTTCGGTATAGTCAATAATAATATTCTTCAGCTGAGCAGCATGTCTGAACAGTTCATATTTCTCAGCAAAGCTAGACAAACAAGAGATGATGGCAGGAAGTCTTTCCTGTAGTCCGCTGACCATGATGTCAGGGACTTCCATGTTGAAGACCATCTTCAGATTAATTCTATCAGCATCTTTGGCAGAAGCTCTGACGGTGATGATATCGACATCCTTCCCAGGATCAGACTGTTTAACAGAAAACAAAACAAAAACCTAAATGATATGTAAATCTTTTGATTAATGTAACTGCTCAAATTTAATAGCAGCACGAAATCCTTACAGCATAACGGCCATAAAACCTGGCATTCATCTGAGATGGGACCCTTCCATGGAGCTGAAGACCCAGGAAGCCGGTGGATGGGACAGAGATTGTGGCACTGATTCCATCTTTGCGGACAGCATAACGCAAGTTCATGTCAGTAAAGGCAGGGCTGTTTATGTCCACATTCAGGGTGAGACGGGAGTCACTGTCGAGACAGGCAGGAAGGTGTATTTTTTTTCGAAATACCAAAGAAGGCAACTTTATCCAAGAAACAGGACTATTTAACAGGAAATAATTATGAGCATATTTTATAATATGGGTTCTTTTCTTTGGATTTAAAGTAAAATGTGTGTGTTTTGGAGTAACTAGTCAAATTACAACTGTCACACACAATACTTATTTAAAGTCTTACCTCAGTGTATGGGAAAGAAGGTGTTGAATGTCCATGGTCAGATCACTATGGGTGAAAACCACCTTCCCAGTCAGGCTCACGCCATCTTGTTCAAAGTTTATGATAATGGAGGCTGTTGGAGCACATTGCCTTTAGTCAAACCTTAAAACTAAACTTTTTTATTTAAGATGCAAAATGTATATATGCTAAAAAAAGAAAAACTTACAGTCCAGGTCATACTCCAAGATGACGATGGCAGAGGTGGCAGAGGACTTAAAGGTGACTTTGAAGACAGGAGCATTTCCCTCAACTTCAGCTGCCAGGTTTGTGGTGTACAGTGGGCTGACAATCTTGACATTGGTTGACATCTTCTGCTTAGCAGCTGTCACTTCAGCAACAGTTTTTTCAAAGATGGTGAACTCACCCAGGCTGCTTGGCTGAGATATATCTATCTCAATATCAGCAGTCAAGGAAGATGCTGGTGCAAAGTCAATGGTGGCTTGGGCAATATGCTTCCCATTGGTGTTAAAGTTGAACAAGTTTGCCTCATTGTTGCCAGTATACTTTAGCACTGCATACACACGGCCCAGGGAGGCTTCAACAGAGAGATTCTCATTTACATCCATGCCAATTACTTTTGTGGTGCCATAGTTAAGCTTGGAATCAGCAATAACCTTGAAGGTGGAGCGTAGGCCATCATTATTCAGATAGAGATTAACCTCATTATCTAGGACTCCCAAAACTAAACAGTCTTCGAGCACTGTGCCATCCATGTTTGCCCTAGTGGATGCCTCCATGGAAACATACTCAAAGGTTCCTTCCATCTTCAGAGTGTGGTCTACCTCAGCCTTTCCAACAGCCTTGATCACAGGGATGTTGAAATCACCCTTCATCCTCAAGGTGGAGGCAGCATTTGGTTTGGTTTTTGTGTCTGCAACCAGATTTTGGTTGGCTTCCAGATTGAGTATAGGGAGAGCAATCTTTGCAACAGTGGCCACAGAGATAGCAGTGTCAAAAGTCTCAGTATTCATACTGATGGTGCTGTCATGAGTGCCTTCCATGTGATGATTTTCAAGGGACAGGGAATTGGCCAACTTTATTCCTCTCTTCAGGGTCAAACTGGTGGTGGCATCAAGTTTGGATTTTAGACCTTCAAACACAGAGGCTGTGGTAGCTCCCAGACGGAAGACAAGATCATCCTCAGCATACATTCCAGCATTGACATTCAGATTGATAATGCCAGACTTGAAAGACAGTTCAGTGATCAGGTTCCCCACAGATGGAATGTGGATTACACCCATCACATCAACCAAGCGGGGAGCTTGGCTCTTCTGATAAACAATCTTAGTGTCCACATCAACAGTCTGCTGAGTGGTAGTCAAAATGTGTTTCAGTCCTGTTTGGTCATACAAGTCAAGATCACTAATAGCTGGAGTGCGTAAGTCAACAAATGGAATTTCAATTTCAGGAATGCTGAGAGGCGTAGTCAGGAAATCAAAGTTTGCTTCCCCTTTTACATCAGTAAGGATGGCAGCCTCTCTCTCATTGTTCTCTGCAGTGAAGTTCCAGAAAAGTTTGTACTGATTAAAATTGGCCAGAGTGACAGTGTTCATATGTTGCTTGTCAGGCCTGAAGGTTGCAGTGTAATCATTCTGCAGATCAATTTTGGCAGTAAGAGCATCATTGAAACTGACCTTGGTGTTTCCCTTATTCTGAAAGCTGAACACAACTTCTCTAGGACAGAGAACAACATCAATCACATTGTATAGGGCTCCATTGACAATACCAATTAAATCTGTGCTATGGGTTGCCTTCAGCTCAAGCTTCATGTCATGCAGATTGGCATTCAGTGATCCCACTAAAAGGCTGTTTTTGATGGTCGGGCCTTCTGCTTCAGAGCGAATATCAAGCTTTAAATGGCTGAACATAACAAAGTCAGCACTCAGGGTCTGTCTCACCTTCAAAATGAGTGTATCTGTGTCACCAAGGAAGGTCAATTTGACTGTACTTGGATTGACCACAATTTGCAAGTCACTCTTGTGGGTACTGTCATGAGAGTTGAAGGTGGAAGAACCCTGATTTCCAACAGTTATTGTAATAGAGGCACCTTCTTGGCGGGCCACAGCTTTTTGAGTTACAGATGTCTCACCAGTGAGGCCCATGATGGGGAGGTTGACTGTATGTTTAAAGGAAGTGTCAATAGTGGCAGATAAACCACCCTTGGTAGCTAAGAAAGCTTCATTTAAAAGCTCAGCATTGTAGGGTGCTGTGGTGGCCTTTACTATGGTCTTGGCTGAAGCCTGGGCTGAGAAGTCATAAAATGTCACAGATGCATGGTGGTCCAACGCAAGAAAATTGTGAGTGAACTTAAGGCTTTCAGCAGCAATAACACGAGGCCCCTTGGCAACAGCAATACGAGCAGTGGAATCCAGGTTAAAGTTAAGGATTTCATAACTGAGAGAGGTGCCTTGGGAAGTCATAAAAGCTATCAACTGAGGAGTCTCATCTACATCAAGAGAGCTCTGGACCTCAGCAGCATTCCTAACAGTGTAGATGGGGGAGTTGACTTTTATCTCATAACTCAGTTTACCAAATCCTGGAATAATGATCCCACTAGGAATGGCTGGCAGGTAAAATGTTGGGAGTTGGAGAGTATTAACAAGTTTCTCCGATGGAACATGAGGAAGACTGGGAAAGGAAAACTCAGATACTGTAATCTCAGGAAGTGAAAACTCAGGCAGGGCAGGAAGATATATAGTTAGTTCTCCAAACGAAGCACCCATATCAAACATCTTCATCTCAAAGTTGAGAACAAAATCAATCAAATCAATGATTCTCTGTTTAATGTCATTAGTTGAGATAGTGGTGGCTTGCACAGTGTGGAAACCCAAGATAGTAAACTCAGGGATGTCCAGCTGTGATGGGATTTCAAACTGGTGTAGCTGATCGATGCTGAACTTCATGGAAGGCATAACAAGATCAGTGAGAGGAATGGTGAAGGATGGCATGTTTAGCTCAGCTTTCTTCAGTTCAGTAATAAGCCCCTCGATGATCTGCAATATCTCACTGACAATTTTTTGCTGAGGTGCCACCTTCTTAATGATCTCAATTATACTGGTGCACATGTCCGTGGCAATAGTTATGAACTCTGAATAGAACTTTCTTAGTAACTGCAGGTAAGAGGTAATTTCAGCATTGACATCCAGTTTAGCAAATTCTTGCTTTATAATTTCAGCAAATCCTTTCAGATTATTTAACACAACTTGGTCAAAGAATTCCTTCACAAGTTCTGCAATTTTAATTTCTCTAAGTTGTTCCACATGACCCCTAACAGAGGATAAGATCAAGTTGGCAAAATCTCTTGTTGCGTCAAATTTCTGAGGGATTTCAAGAGCCTTGATCAGGTCATTCACATGAGTAGTGTACTCAGCTATCATTTGATTGGTATGATCCACAAAGTCATTATAGTCAAATGACTTACATTTCTCCTCAATAATGCTAATATATACATTGAACTGTGAAATTATATCCTTAACCTCAGTTGTTTTTAAGTAATTGATAGCACCCTGGAATACTTCCATAAATTTAGTAGGGATGTGTGCGTCCTTCACCATCTTGGCTACAGTCCTGATGGTGTCCTCAATTCTGAACTGCTTGATGAGCTCCACAACCTTTTCCAAAACCGCTTGGACCTTTCTCTCAGCCTCAAACTTCATAATCAGCTCTCTCATTTTAACATAAAATGCATTGATCTTTCCTAGGATGTCGAGGTCCTGAATCATTTCCCTAATATAATCTGTTATATCACTGAAAATCTCTGTGGGAATCTGACTCACTAGTTCCTCGATGTGAGCTCTAAAGTTGATCGATGAAATGTACCTCTTCAACTCAGCAGCAAATGTCTGCATGTCAAAGGTCTCAATTGTTTGTTTCATGTTACTCACAATTCTCTGCAGCTTAGCCATGATTTCATACTTGGCATCAATATCACACAACAATGCAATGCTGCTGCCCTTCAGTTTTTCCAGGTCAATCTGCTGGATCACCTCCCTTATGGTATCAATCACATACACAACCACAGCCTTGATGTCATACTCCTCATTAATGGCATTCAGCAGTTGCTGGATTTTCTGAATGAGGGTTTCAGGCAGAGTGCCACTAACAATAATCTCCTTCATCATACCAGCAAAGTGCTGGACGTAAACAGTAAGATCAGCCAGCAATGTCTCAACAGTAACCTTCAGGTTTCTCAAAGAGGCTTCCACATCCTCCATAGAGATGACATATTCTTGGGTAAAATCACTGAAATACTGCTTCAGCTGAATTAGTTTGTCTTCTATATTCAGTTGAGAAAAAAGGTCACTTGCATGCTGAAGAAGAGCCTCAAGTTTAGCTATGATGTCCTCATTGTTAACATGGTTTTGCACTGCCTCTGCAACTTGTACAAATAGCCCCTTCATGCTTTCCAAGAAAGAAGAAAGACTTTCAATCATAGGGAACTGAATTATGTGACTATTTGAGCTCTTGTCATACCTGAGGAACCCAGAGATGGCAAATTCCTGGTTGTCTGTGGAGTCTGTGTTGAGGATATTTGTGAGGATGGAGCCAGAAACCTCAATTCCAGTTCTCTCATCAGTGTTGTAAACACTTATGTCCTGACTTAAAATGTGGTCATTCATTTTAGACTTCATTCTAAAACTGGTCTTCTGCTCTATGGGTGACAGAACAGTATCAACGTTGTTGTCAATAATTGTCTCAAGGGTAAAACTGTTATGTAGTTGCTGAGTTACTGATGCTCTGTATTCATGTGAGCTAGCAAAAGCCAGGGGTTGTGCTCTAAGGAGGAACTTGCCATAGAGCTGGCCACTGTGCTTTCCATACATGGTCAGGTCTCCATCAGCATTGAAGACGGCATCAAGGTTAAAATCAAAAGGCACAATACTGCAACGGATGGTGTGGTCAAAGCGCAATGGCTGAGAGTTGAAGCGAGCATCATTGGTGAGTCTGGCAGCAAGACCAACAACCTCAAGCTCTGTGTTGTGGCTCATGTGAGTTCCAAAGACTTTTCCAGTGGTGCTACACTTTGCATTCGCAGTCATTTCAGCATAATTTACTTGATATGTGTGCTTGATCTCTTCCTCACCATAGATGGTTTTCAGGCTTCCAGTCAGGTCCATCTTGTACAGCTCTGCCTGCAGCTGAGCCTCATGATTGACATTTGCCGCCAGAAGTTTCAAGTTGTTGTTAACATTTGCAGAGGCAGTGTAGGGCTTCAGGTCGATGGTGATATCATGAGTGTAGGAAGCATACTCACTTGCAGTGGCTTCAGCCTTTGAGGTGAAGTCAAAGCTAGAGAGAGTAATGGTCAAAGTATTGGCATTATCAACCATCATGTCACGCATCGCAGCCTTGTTAGTGATGGATAGAGTAGCTCTTGAAGCATCAAGCCCAGCATCAAAGGTGTTTTCCAAGGCAAGGGGGCTCTGGAGGGTGTTTGTTCCACTTGTGGTCATACCATCCTTGTTCATTTTCAGTGTAGCTTTGTGAATAGCCTCATTCTCAAGGAGCTTCACAGTGGCATCACTGTTTACAGCCAGACCATTAACATCAAGAGAGGCAGTCAGCAGAGAGTAAACACGGTTTTCAGAGTGATCTGCATTTGTCTCCATTCTCATGACAACTTCACCAGCACCAACAGAGGCTTCAGCCTGGTTGCGGATCTTCATACAAAGAGCAAGGGCATTTGCATCATATTTCAGTGACAACTTGCTGTCTTTGAAGGAAAGCTCAGCAACATGGGTCACGATGTCTTCAAATGCGTTGGTGTTAGACACAACAGAGAATTCCCCATTGGCAAGGGTTGCTGCAATTGTGTTCTGGGCCTGAATAATAGTGGAGTCAATCTGAACAGTAGAATCGATCTTTGCCTCTGGCCTGAATGGAAAGATGCTGAATGACTGGGTCGAAATGGTCTTGCCATACATGGGTCCAGCCTTGAACATTCCCTCAAAGTTGCTATCAGCAGATATTTCTTCAGTGTTGATTCCAGACATACCAGTGTGCTCTAGAGCAATATTGAGACCAAATGGGCTTGTGGCTTCAATCTTGCTGCTTGATCTCAAGTTGATTTTGTCTGAGATTGTTACATCCTCAACAATACTAATACTGGCTTCAATGAATTTGTGTGCCAAAGAGCTTTTCAACTGGGCCTTGATGGAATCAGTGGTGGTCAACATTCCAGAGCCTAAATAAAACAACAAAAGAAGAAAATAAGATTGATAACTGATAATTGATTCCTTTTTAACAAATATACAAAATAAATTAAAAATATGTCAACAATGTAACATTTTAGCTGAACATTAGTCACATTGTCGTTCTGTCAGTGGAATTCAAAACCTGATAACTGTTCTACCAAGAACAAAGAACTAACCATTTAACTGTGAGTTAAGGATAACAATGTAGCAAATTCTAAATTAATGAATGATATTTTAGGAAATACCTTCAATCTTTATTGAGAGGATGTCAAGTGGGGAGGTTCCTTTCACATCAAACTTAGCTGAGTAGCTTGGTGTCTCCACCACATCTTTGCCAGCTGCCATTGAGGCCTCTATGTTGTATAGGTTACTCCTTATTAGAGATGAAAGCTCAGCTTTGCCAAAATGAGGAATAGACAGAGTAAGGCTCTCAGGTACAACAAGCTCTGGGATGGGAATCTCCATGGAGACAATCTCCAGTCCAAACTGGCGTAGAGACATGCGAGGTGTGGTCAAAGCTGGTGGGAAGTTAAGCTCTTCTGTTGACTTTCCTCCAAGAGGGAGAGGGATAGCGATGGTGAAACGCTCATTTTTGAAATGGTAGACAGCCTTTGCCTCACTGTTATAAACAAACAAACAAACAAACAAATAAACAAACAAAACAATTAATAATCTTTCAATAATAAAATGTTTTATATATTTATTACTGATTTCTTTCAGACTTACGTATTAAAGAACAGTTTCTCTGGCAGTGAAACCTCAGGAATATCAGGCACTCTGAAGCTCTGAATGTAAGGGATCTCAACAGCGTAGCTTTCAATGTGGTTGTTTGTTGCCTAAAGAATAAGCAATGTATGTTTTATGAATTTCAAATCAAAGAAGATCTGTCAGTCTAAATAACTGTAAAATCAGAGATTCTTACCTCCACAAATGCCTTGAAAATTTGACAGATTGTCATGTCAGTCTCCCCTACCCGCATGTCAAGAACATCATTACCATACTTTTTAATCTTGTCAGTGTATGGAAGAATGTCCAAGATCTCAGAGTCCACATCTGACTTAAATTCAACCTCAATCTTGCTGGTATCTGTAAAGAAAATGTTGAAAAGAATGCTGATGCATTAGAAAAAAATTTTTAATGCTCAGACTAGGTTTTGGTTCAAATACAGTTTTTTACTAAATCCTTTCCATCCATTGGGACTAGATGATCTGGACCAACCAGTTATGACCCAGTCTACAGTGAAAATATGTAGGCATCTAAGAAGTCAGAAAAGTCAATGGTAACTGGAAACTTATATTACCATATTTCATTGAGATTTTCTGCTCAGAAGTAGTTTCCAAGAACTTGATTTCACTCTTGAGCTCCAGTTCCAACTCTTCATCACGCTTCATGTTAGCTGTGACGGTGGCATCAGCATTGACTGAGGGGACAAGAAGTTGGACTTGCAGCATACCTTCCTTCATGGCCTTCAGACTGAAAAATGTAAGAGTGAGTTAGCATACTCTCAATTATGAGGGTGTCATTAGTGTTATATCATGAGGAATTACGGTTGATTCCTTACTTGGCACGACCAACCAGGGAGAGCTGAGGAATGTTCTTGTTTATGAAGTCAAGAGAGATGGAGTGAGTTCCTTTGCCCTTGGTGTTTCCATCAACCACACCCAACCTGAGTCCAGCCTCCACATCATAGTCAGGGATCTGGACGTCAGCTGTGATGACATTCTTCCTTCTGTTATATTTCATGATTGCTCTCGCTTCAGTGGGCTCTGCACCTGTTGTTGGCCAACCAATTGATTAATATTACATAACTCCATTAAACTTAAGAGCTTTTTCAAATTGAGTGAGTGATAAATCAAAAATATTTTTCTGTACTGTACATTACCTTCAGCTCTCAGAATAAACTTCACAGAGTCAACCTTCTGCCGGCCCCCTTCTCCCTCTCTGAGGAGCTCGTAGGCAACAGTGGCTGTGTACTCAGTGACTTCACCAGTAGGGTGGAGCTCCACAGCGAATCTATTCAGATAAATCAATTAGCCAAAATTCATAGGCAAATCATTTATTTTATCATTTATAAAATTCAGCACAATAAATTCCTGGTGGTTAAGAAGGTTTTGCTCACTTGCTGTCTCCAGTGAAGGGGAAGTAGGGGGATGTCTTCTGCGAGAAAGCATCAGTGTACTGCAGAGCAGTGCAGTATTTCATTCCAGCAAAGACGGGAGTGCACTCATTGACATCAACCATGTCCATCACCATAGGGGGAATTGTCTTCACTTCTGATCCAGTCACTGCCACCAGGGTGTTTCTATGTATGAAAGTTGCAAGGATACCAGTACAAAATGTAAAATTCTGTAAAATGTTTGTTTAGGGCCAAGTACATGTAACTACACCTGGAATATCTTCCAGTCTAACATTTGTCATATTCTATGTAGGGAGGAACTCCTCATATTCTTTAATTACAAGTAAGTGTAGCTATTTGTAAATAAAGAGATAAGTGGCTAAGGACTTACGTCATTTTTATGAGTTTTGTAGGACTCATTGGAGCAGGGATGGTCAACTTGACATTATCGCGTCCCATGGAGATCTTTGCACTGATTCCACTTTCATGGAAGATGTTGGTGTGCATCTCTAATCCAGAGTTGACATATTCAGGGATGTGGGAGCCAACCTGAGTTACAAACTCAATGCCAGCAGAGGGCATGAAGGTAACTTCACTCTGTGGAAGCAAAATAGACTTAGGTTAATAGTGTGTAATCGAAAAAAACATGCACTCGGTTGTCTGTAAAACAATTTTTTTCAAAGACTTCTATAGATAAGATACCATGTCAGGAGCAATCTTGAATCCACCCTTGATGCCAGGGGTGAAAGTACCAGACAGTGCAATCCTCAGAGGCACACCAGTGACAGTAGGCAGGAAGAATTCATTGTCCATGAAGATGTAGTGGGCAAAGATTGTGTTGTCAGCCTTGGTCATCAGTGACCGCATTAGCTGTGGCACAAAAAACATAAAAATTCAGATGTTAATCAAATGATAAACTAATTAAATCTTTCATACTTTAAATTGTTTTACATCAGGTTTTATTTACTTCAGTAGGGAACAACTTGAACATGTTGTCAATCATCATGGCAGCGGAGTAGGACATCTCTGTGATTTCATTGGTCCTCAGATATCCCAGCTCATTTCCTAAAAACCTCAAGTAAACCATTGCCTTTGGAGATTGCGTGGTCTTCAGTTCCTTCACCAGTTTATTGAGGTTGCGCCCAATCTCCCTCATCAAGTTCTGGGAGGCCTATAAATGTCCATACTGTATTAGTAAATTCATCGAAATACAACCTCATGATTACTAATCAGATACATTAATATACATAAAACAGATTGGTCTGAGTACCTGTCTCTTCATCCTGTCCTTCTTCAGAGAAGGCAGCATGTTCTGCAGGATCTCATTGACTCTGAGAGGCATGTTATCAGAGACAAAGTACATTGTCTTCAGGGTAGTATCAGGGAAGAATCCATTCTTTCCAAACAGGGCCTCAACAGTTGGCTCAAATCCTTTGCCTTCCATACCAACCTGTAATGGCGAAATATGTATCACTTACAAGCAGGACTCTAGATTGTCTTCTTTAATTGGTCTAATAGTTCAATTTTCATTAAATATAGCTCAAAATGTTTACCTCCATCATATCAATCTCATAGCCAAATGCCTTCAGAGTCATTTCAAGCATGGCCTCCTTGGGCAGGTAACTGGTACCCTCAAAGATCATGTTGCCTTCCACAGATCCGATCTTGTAATTGCGAGAGAACTTGGTGGGGTCCATAATGGGCCCGATCTCATGACCCTGCAGGGCATCACGAATCTTCTGTCTCAATCTGTGGAGATTACATGTTTTTTTATAGTTAAACAACTGATGGTAATAAAATCGGGATACCTACTAACTATCTTATATTGTATAACAAATAAAAAAATATCTACACATATAGCAACTTGCAACTGCTTTTTACTTACTTACTTTACATTTAAACAAGTGATGGGGATAAAATCGGGATACCTACTAACCATCAACCATGTAGTGTATAACAAATTAAAAAATATCTACACATATAGTTGCAATTGCTTTTTACTTACTCTTGAGTCTCTGGCACAGTTGAGGACAAAATGTTGGTAATGTGGGAAATCACAAAGCTCTTGACTTGTTGGTCCTGCTCATTGGGCAAAGCATTAGCCAGCTGGGCCAGTTCAGTGGGCTGGGGGTCCTTCATAAGTACCAGATATGCAGCAATGCGCTTTTGCATTGGGCTTGCACTGTCCAAAAGCACTTGCATGATAACTTCTCTGTTCTGTGACCAAACAAGATCAACAGAATTAGCATACAGTAGAATTCTTCAAATAATGTGTCAAACCTTTGAAATAATTTGACTTGCCTCCTCAGGGACTGTAGTCAGCCTGTACACTTGAATGGCAGCCTGCTGGACAGCCGGGGAAGCTGCAGGTTGGTTCACACACTGGATGACAGCGCCTCTGAGTGCAGGACCAGCAAGTACCAGAGCTGGAGCCATGTTTCCAATAACCTAGAATCAAAGGACACATCAATAATCTTCTTATTGGTGTTGCTAGTCATTTAAATTTGGATCTACAGGGAAGGTTACCCACTCTCAGGGTCATGAAAGTGTTGTCCTTGTCACCAGAACAGTCACCCAGCTGGGCAGCCATGAACTCAGCAATGGAGTAAATCTCAGGGATCAGTTTACCTTCAGCTTTGTACAACCTGTTTAAGAGGAAAAAAAATCTGAAGTTCATTTGAAACAAAGGGGAATAAAGTGAATAAATAAATTGTTGTTAACTTCACTCACCTCTTGACAACATTGCTCAGGGCATACATGATGGGCTTGCTGGGCTTGTATTTGGCCATCTCAAGCATGTCATTGATCAGGAGAGCAGAGGGATTGGACACAAGTCCCAGAGCAAAAACTGTAGCATCAACCTCGAGTGAAGAGCTGTCATAAGTCCTGAGGATCTGCATGATGGCACTGCTGCACTCAGGTGTTCCACACTGGGCCAGAACCTGGTAGGTCAGGACACGGGACACGGCAAGAGCCTCAGGAATGGCAGGACTCAGGGTCTCAGTTTTCATTCCACGGACCATGGTGACAAGCTTGTGGAAGAGGTGGGCCCTCCTCTCGCCTTCAGTCTCAGGCAGAGTTGCCAGTTCTCTCAGAAGGTTTAGACCTGCATCTTTATCTTGGACAACACTCCTGTCCTCGACAACCTCCATGTGAAGACCCTTGACAATGTCACCTATGATACACAAGCAAGATTGTTATAATGCGTTAATTTTACCAGTAGTGTCAAAACAAAAACAACAAATCGAAACAATACAAATTAAATAAAGGACTTACTGCGATCAAAGACTCTTTCATTGTGAGGAGAAACCTGAATCAGAGTCAGTTCTTGCTTTCCAACATTGGTAACTCCATATTCTCCCCTGTGGAGAGGCAACGCAAGGTTAAACATACTGCGTATCTACTGCACAAGACATATCAGTATGTACACTTACATAATGGATCATTTTATAGAGTCTAGTACAAGGTTTAACTTACTTGTGTGAGAAGGGAATGAGGATGTGGTTCTCAGTGCAGGATCCAGAGGTCATGTGTTTCTTCTCATTATCGAACTTGTAGTTGCAGGTCTGTGAGCTTCTGACCAGCTGGGCAAGAGGGTAGTGCTGAAAGACAAAGACCTCAGCTGTAATGTTCTTGTATAATGATTTTAACAATGCTTAGGGTACTTGGGGTGGTTTGTTCTTACACTACAGTGCAAAGACATTACAGAATCAGATTTTTTTTTTTTTTACAGTTATGGGACTTTTGTTTGATCTTGTGTCAGTGAAGTTGCTCGGATATCTTACCATGCCAGAGATAAGTGCCAAGGGGCTGGTGTGATCTCTCATGGGGATGAATTTGTCACACTTGGACAGATCCCTGGTGAGGCTGATGTCTGTTGCAATGCCGTCTCTAGAGTTTATGGAGTAATCCGTCTTGCACATGCCGTGGATAGTGGGCTGAAATTAATGTGAACACAGAAATCATTTTATTGCCATTGCAATTTTTATTGTGTTTGAAAAGAACATTTCTGACAGGAGTAACTGAAAAGAGTTTAATTTTTAGCATACAATAATAAGTATGAGACTTACCATATTCTTATTCTTGTCTTCTTCCGGCAAAGGCACAGCCAGGGCGGAGATGATACCCCTTTTGATGTTCAGGATGGTTGTTTTCTCACCATCCTCAGGGTACAGTTTCACATTATACACACCATCAACCACAACCTTCAGAGGATATCTGCAGAAAATGTGAGACTTTTACTCTTAAATCTTACAGAATATGTTATATTGCATAATGTGAGTTAATACTACTAGATGTGTCATTCAAAGGTGGGGTCAGTCATCCTTGAGAAAGATAGTTGATTGCTGACCCCACCTTTAACAGAAAACGTTTGATGTAATGTACCTCTCCATTTCAGCTGCAAAGTCATCTGAGCTGGGTGCAGGACTGAACACGGGGTTGTTTTCTGCGTCCATGTCGACCACCTCACTCAGGCTACAGCCAGTGGTGCGGACGATGAAACTACAAGTCTGAGGTACTTCAATTTCAACCTGTTTTAAAAGATTATTTTAGCTTTTGCCTGCTAGATATAATGTAGAGTGACTTGTACCTTGACAGTGACATGTACCTTGCAAGTGGCTTTAGGTCCATTCCTGTGATGTGAAGCACCATTGATTCCGTTCAAGGATTCTGCTTCGTACAGGTATTCATACTTGTGGTAGGCTTTGTACCTCTGGTTTACTTGTAGAGAAGATAATAATTTTACATTATTTTACATCAATATGCTACTGTGAGAAAGTGAGAAGGTTTGATTTGGCAATTCAGTCATGATTTAAAAAGTGCTGTATGGATAAGACATGAAAGTGTTTTATACAGAAATATTAGGAAAAAATACTATATATGTGTAGTATCAAAGTCCAGTCTACTGTACATTTCTTGAACAGTGAATTAGTGAATTACATAATTAACATAGAAAAGTACTGGAACTTACTCAGGCAGGTTGCATGTTCTTGAGCATCTGTAGAGACAATCATAAGAAAATGAAATGCAAAACCTTGTTTCATCCTGCAGACAATTTTACTTAAAAAAGAGATCCGTTTTCACATTGATTTTTATTTGTAATTCTATTGTATAGTATATCAAAATTTAAAAATACTTACAAGTCAAAGTAACTGTGATTAGGAGTAGTGAAAGAAAGAGCTTTGAGTCCCCCATCATGGGCTCTGTGCAACTCTCCCCTTTGTGCTCCTGTGGCGAGTACTCAGATGAGACTGAGGCCTAAACCTCCTCACTGGCCTTTTATACCAAAAGTGTTCCATATGGAGGGTAGGTGGGAATTACATAGAGTACAGTATCAGCTCCAAAGTCCACTCTATATGTATGTGTGGAAGGACAAAGGCAACTAGTTTCATGAAACTTTTGTTGAATATGAGTTTTAGAATCTGTATTTTTGTGCAGAAATGTTTGAACACACTGAAGTAGTATTGTGCATAAGAAAAAAAGGCATTTTAAAATGTTAAAGTATAATAATATAACACCAATATTATCTTGTTCTTGCTTCTTAGGTCACACATCAGTTAATAGTTGTGAGTTTATTAATACTTGCAGGTTTTCAAATGTCTCATTATAGTGAATGCTTAAGAGATACCTTTTTAAAGGTTTATGTTAAAATTACATCTTCTTGGGCCCCCTGGTAACTCACCTGGTAACGCTTGCGCCCTATGTAGAAAGGTCCCAGGTTTGATTCCAACCCGCAGCTCTTTGCTGCATGTCACCCCCGTCTCTCTCCCCACTCTTGTGTCACTCTGCAGCTATCACTATCACATTAAGGCAATAAAAGCCCTAGAAAATAATCTTACAAAATAAAACAAATTACATCTCAAGCAGCACATTTCAGTCTACTTCTAAGTACATTTGCATGGGATACAGTCCCATGATATTATGGCTTCTATAACTTATCTCAGCATTAAACATAATTGAAACCCAATTCTCAATATTACACTTTCAGTATTAAAGATTTAAAACATTCCCTGCATTTTCAATTTGTCAATTTTACTTGGTGTATGAACTTCAAAACCATAAATTGCATAATAATACAGTGTGTGCTCATTCAAAAGCACAACCCACAAAAACTGTGGAGTTGTGCCTCCTAGCCACTGATAAGGGGTTATAACACTGAACTTGAACAGTTTGTTATCAAGCTCTTGTCAAAGGAGCATTGGACTACAGTCTCTGTCCGCTGTATAGGCATGATGTTGCACACATACAATCACGCTTTATATTCTTGGAACTGGTTATCTTTTTTGGATAGAAATATCCTTATCATAAGATACTTGAACCCATACCAAAGGTATAGTTAAATAAGGTATGGCTCTTCTAGAGATGCAAATAATATACAAAACATCACACAAATCTTGTATTAGCATAGGCATTTGAGACATTTTTGCATTCTAAAAAAAGCATTCAATCAGGTATTTATTTATTTTTGATTGATGGGGTCCTGCATGAACACAGCCTTTTCTGCTAGTTTGGACAATTCTGAGAGCTTTTGTCCTAATCTTTCTTACTGTTTTAAGTGGGTTGGGGCTGAGTTGGAAAAAGGTGATGTCATGTATTTCTGAGCACCAATCAATATGTAGCAACACTGAACAAAATTATGTGCTGACAGTTGTTTGCTGTCAGTCAGATTTGTTAACGTCTAAACAGTACTGAGCAGATTAGCTCACATTTTAAAAACTCTAAGGTCTAAAATATATTATTTTTATATAAATTCTGGAGAGGTAAGGTGAGGTACAGTTTATTTTTTTGGTTAGTTTGTTTTTTATTTGTTTATGTAGTAGGAGTAAAACATTAATGTGATGTGTTTCTGTTATGTTTTTTCTGTTGTCCAGCTGGGTCAGTGACCTGTGTTCATTTCTTTATGAAAATACATCTTTTTGTTCATTTATGGCACATCATAAAAGGCAATTGTATTTGCCATCTATACAAGTTTTGTAAAAAAACTGACTGAACTAAAATGATCCAAGTTGAAATTTTGTCATGAAACATATTTCAGCACAAAAGAATCAGCAAACTCACATAAATCACATTCCTTCAACTTAGTTTCAGTCCATATCTTTCCCCTGGTCATACAACCTGCAGTCGCTCTGTGCCCCACCATATGAGCCTATATTGGTTTGACAAATGACAACCACTAGATGGCAATGACAACAATGATCATTAGTCTTTGCTTGCTCTATCCTGGAAGGGCAACAGACTACTTTAAAGCTTCCCTGTGAAGTTTTCTTGTTAACAACCAAACATTATGTTTACATTGAGTGTTCCTCACCAAAATGTTTTGTGTTCATCCTTGATGTCTAACAAACGTGTCAAGTGCATTTCCTTCCAAACAGAACATTTGCAAAGCAGATTTTTTGTTACAATTCTGAGGTTGAACCCAAAAGCAGACTGAGACTGGAAGTAGTGAACACAAGGTCTTCATTTCTTTGGTGCGAAGATAGGTGATCTGGAAGCTGGCTGGAGTCTGGGGTTTGGGTCCAGGGGTGAAGGTGGTAGAGGTGTGGAGAGCTGGCAGACAGGAGAATCTGGTGGCAGAGGAAACCGTTTTAAGAATTTGGTAGCAGGCTGGCAAACAAAAGACTACACTGGCAACAAGTTCAAAGGAGCTAATGCGCGGCACACAACATACTGTGTGTGTGGTGCAACGATCCGGCAGGGACTGGATGTCAGTCAGGCTTCTTATAGTGGTGAGGTGCAGTCTTGATTGAAGGCAGGTGTGCTTGATTGTGGGTGTCCAGCACGTGAGTGGAGACAGAGAGAGAGAGGGCAAGGGGGCTCTCTACATGAAGGGCCAGGGTTGCCTCCACTTGCTGAGGAGACTGAGGTCCTTCGGAGTGTGCAGGGCTCTCCTCAGGACTTTTTATGACTCTGTGGTGGCTTCAGCCATCTTCTATGCTGTGGTCTGCTGGAGAGAGGGCAGTATGAACAGGGACAGGAAAAGACTCAATAAACTGATCAGGAGAGTGAGCTCCGTCCTGGACTGTCCTCTGGACTCCAGAGGAAGTGGGTGAGAAGAGGATGTTAGTTAAGCTCCTCTCACCCCCTACATGACACTGTGGGGTCCCTTAGTAGGTTCCACAGGTCTTTTATCCCTGCCGCTGTCAGACTCTATAACACCTGATCATGTTGTAGTTTCTGTTTTCAAATTACCACCATACCATAGCTTTTACCACTCACCATAGCTTTTTTATCTGTATTCGTCTGTATTTCACTCAAATGTTGCTGTGACAAGTGAATTTCCCCGTTGTGGGATTAATAAAGTAATCTATAACTATATATATATAACATAACAAGCAGACAGACAAACTCAACAAGCACACCTCACTCACACCAAGGTAGAAAACAAAACCACACAATTACACAATCACAGGGCAGGAGTCATGACATTTTTAGTAGTATTTTGAATCCAACATTTTTTACATCAATTTTTTCTTGCACATTAACCTTGTGAGGCAGCTTGCCTAGTGAGATCATGAAATCATAAGATCATATAAGAATCCATCTAGGCTTCAATCTATGTGTTTGTGGCCAAACTACATGGTACCAGACCAATTTGTGTCTGTTGGGTCTCCTGAGTCCTGAGATAACCTTTGTTATGATTGGTCCTATACAAATTAAATTGAATTGAATTGAATTGAATTGAATTGATGGTCAATGTTGGACAGTAACTCATTACTAGTTATATCACTGTAATAACATTACTTTCCCAAGTAACTAGTAGTGTAACTAATTACTAATTACCCCACCAAAAAATAATTAGCAACAACTTCATTTTTGTAGGAGGAAGCTAGCTTGGAAGATAGAAACGCTTACATTCAGCAGCTGGAATTATTCCTATTACTTTGTTTTAAAACAACAACAACTGGATTTTAATTGTAAGTCTGTATTTTGGTTAGAAAGGCCACAATTGCCAATTTTGTGGGGAGTAACAGAAAAGTAATATAACTAGTAGTGTAACTACTGTTGGCAGGAAGTAATAAGTAAAGTAACAGTTACTTTTGAAAACGGTGTCCTGAGATTAATTTTGCTATGAATTGGCGCTATACAAATAAAACTGAATTGAACTGAAATTGCATTGAGAGGAAAAACTGGGGTTGGCACATATAAGTTAGCAGATGCTGCTAACATTAATTATATCGGAACTGGAAAGTATTTCTCCTTGTAAAGAAAAGCAGAGAATGGCACTAACTCTCGATGGAAAAGATGTTTTATCTCGTCTGGCATGGTATGGTTTGTTGATCTGATTGGTTGAAACGTGTCTGTGATGGATGGTGATAGATAGATGGTTCATCCAAGTATTTTTTCAAAGTGCCTGCCCTTTTCCAACAACAACTTCCCAAATGGTTCTTTGTAACAAACCATCTGCCGCAGTCAGGTTACTTGGGCATTGCTGCATATCTTTGCATGTTATCACCTCCTGTAGATCATACTGTGAAACCATTGGTAGGATTGCGTATTGTATGAACGGGTTGTGCACTAGTGTCCTTGTTTACATGTACAAGATCAACAAAAGGAGGACCCGCTCACAGAAAAATACTTCAGGTATTTCAGAAGCATTTTTGTTATATTTGTTGACATTTATATTATATCCCAATTAATAATCATAATCAATAAAGCAAAAGCTCTGTTTTTAGACTGCTTTATGCAGTAGACTCAGGTATTTAATAAACCCACAGCTGACCTGTTTGTTCCATGTACCGGCCTGCCTTCCTCCATGCACTCTGCCCCTGCACTCATTGCGCATGACCAAAGTCTTCCACAAGCCAGCCACGCAGATATTGCTAAAGCTAAAACGCTAGTTGCATAAGACTGGCAGAGAAAGACTAGTCAAAATGTAGAGTTCCACCTGTACCTACAATAGTTTGCACTTCTAATTGTAACATTGGACAGACAACCAAAACAGAAAAAGAAATTCTTAATAGCAGAAACAGTAACAGATGTCAGAAATATGACATTCAATAAGGTGGTTGTATATGTCAGTTCCATCTACAGTGATGGAGGCAGACTGAAAGGACACTCATCAGTCCCTATTTCTGGTTCTATATAATGATGCTGATCATTGATTGGCAATGACATACCATGGTTGTTTGCCTTGTTGGCCATAAGATTTTGGCCTCCTAATAGCTAAAAAGCAATACAGTATTCTTATTTTATGGTATTTTATGGACTGCTTTCACCCAAAAGAGGGTAGGGGCTTGAGCAACCCAGATGGGTTGCTCTCATCTATGCTCTCTCATGGACTCGTTCTCCAGCAGTAGTCAGGCAGTGTGTGTTCATGTGTGTTGGGGGAGTGGCTTTAGAGGGAGACTCAGTTTGATACTTTCAAAATCTAACTGTTTCTTGTTTGTTTCTTTAATCGACAATTCTTATGATATACTGTAAACACTGAACTGTACTCAGACTATCTGTGATAAGTCCTTCAGTTGGCTAGTCAATCGGCCCAACTATTGGATGGACTGCTAAGAATCTTTGTGCCCAGAGGATGGATCCCATTGACTTTAATGACCCCCTGACTTTTCCTCAGTCAGTTATGATTCATCAACCATTATAGCTAAAATCATACTATAGTTATGCCCTTCTGTACAGAATCTATTCATTCTTACCAAATAGCAAATCTGCCAGCTCTACAATTTATTGTGTAGCTCTTTAGTAACTCCCTCTCATGGAGCAGCAGGGACAGTGCAGTTGCTATAGAAAATACCTACTGCATATTTAGATGAGAAATGTACACTACATAAATAGAATAGTCTAGAAGAATTTAAATTGCTACTACCATCACTAATAATTTGTGAATTAACAACCTGATTGATTTAGCTAAATAGTCAATTTCAAGGATCTTCAGTTATCTAAAAAGTACCAATACATTCCTGAATGACCAAATAAAAGGAATACTCTTTGATGAGTTGCTCTCAAGTTTGATTGTGAATTGCAAAAAAAGCCCCATCATGAAGCAGGAAATCAGACATTTGCAGCTTGCATTAATGTATTTTATTGATGCTTTTCAGTCTTTGCAGGAAGAAGAGTTTTAGTAAAACTTTACATTTTCAAGGTTTGTACACAGTAAACCATCTAAATTAAAATGATACAACAGGTGTTTTTGTTAAAGTCACTGTTATAAATATGGTTAAAGAACTAGGTAGTGTTTCATATGGACTTGTGAGGATTTGTTACTGTTGGAAGGGGAATGGAAGTTCAATCTCAAGCCTTCCGTCACTAACTTTCATGTAGGCTTGAGC
Organism: Dicentrarchus labrax; assembly: GCF_905237075.1. Classification (NCBI taxonomy): domain Eukaryota; kingdom Metazoa; phylum Chordata; class Actinopteri; family Moronidae; genus Dicentrarchus; species Dicentrarchus labrax. The sequence continues at coordinate 16,471,169 of NW_026136708.1, forward strand.
CTCTGCTGAAGCCTGCTGCAGGATACCATTAACAGTGTTATTGTATTGGTCCACTACATAGACAAACATGTCTATAATGTATTCAAATGCATTGAAGAGGCGCTCCGAACTTAAAGCAGAGATCTCGTCAACAACATTCTTTACAACTGTGATAATGTTACGATAGACGACATTGATGTTGACAAACACTGCATCCAAATAGTCAGACTTGACAGAGTCAACAAACTCCTGAGATTTCTCAACAACAGCCTTCAGGGTCTCACCCGTCTTCACTAGCATTGTGTCAAGACTCTCCATATTTTTCACAAAATCTACCAGTTCATCAAAGACCTGCTTGGAAGCTGTTTTGACCTGATCCAAGATCTGGTTTCCTGTGATTGCATCACCAACTGGCATGCGCAATTTCACACTGCTGATCATCTCAACAAAGTAGTTATAGTAGACCTCAGTGTTCTGATAGATACTCTGGATGATCATTTCTAGCGTAGCAGCAATGCTGCTGGTCAGCCTCTTTAGGACCTCAGGGAGGGTTGTCATCTCTTCAGACCCAGGCAGTTTGAACTGGGTCTCCCTCAAGACCTTGATGGCAGCATCCAAGAAGACCTGGACAGTCTTCTGGTATTGGACAATGATGTTCCTGAAGAAGACTGACAGCTGGCTCATTTGAACATCGTAGTTGATTGCAGCATTATAGGCCTCACTGATGCGGTTAACAATTGAGTCCTTCAACGCCTCAATGTTGCTTGTGATCTGGTACTTGTTAGCAAACATATTCAATGTATTGATGACGGAGGGGAGTTTCAACTTGAGTTCGGAGAGAATTTCTTTGGGTATCTCCATGTTGTAGGCAATCTGCAGGTTCATCTTATCAGCATCCTTAGAAGATGCCCTGATGACCAACATGTCAAGTTCAACCTCTGGGGCAGACTGTCGAATAGAAGAAAATAAAATATTGTTTTAGCTATATTTGGATTTTAGTATATAGTTTTCAATCATATCAAAAAGGTAAAGTTATTGATACTCACAGGATAACGACCAAAGACTCTTGCACTCATCTGAGATGGGACTCTTCCATTTAACTGAAGGCCGAGGAAGCCAGTTGAGGGGGTAGATACTGAGGCACTGATGCCATCTCTGCCAGCAGTATAACGAAGGTTGACATCGGTGAAAGTAGGACTGGTGATGTCCACGTTCAGAGTATGGCGAGAGGTACTGAAAGAGAATGAAAGCAATTCAAATAAAAAATCACAGTAAATTCTTGACCTGATATTTATTCGGAGGGAATCTTATTAAGATTTAATATTTACCTGTCATCAGCCTGACGCTTTCTCCTAAAATTTCAAGAAGAATTCATTAGAGTTAGAGTTAACTACTTTAAACATTGAATATCGAAAGTAATTGTTTAAAATATATAGTAAAACAAACTCAGAATGTTACCTCAGGGCTTGGGTAATGACATGGTTGACATCCATGGTAAGGTCAGCGTGTGTCAGGACAGCCTTGCTAATCATGTTCAGAGCTTCATTTTCAAAGTTTGTGTTCGTCAAAGCTAAAAATTTAAATTTGATTTAGTTAAGATTTAGTGTTCAACAATGCTTACATAAAACAGATAAACATGTTCAGGGAATTTCATTAACTCACCATCCAGGTCATACTCCAGGAAGACGAAGGTAGAGGTGGCAGAAGACTTAAAGGTGACTTTGAAGACAGGAGCATTGCCCTCGGCTTCAACTGCCATGTTTGTGGTGTACAGTGGGCTGACAAACTTGACATTGGTTGACATCTTCTGCTTATCAGCTGTCACTTCAGCAACAGTTTTCTCAAAGATGGTGAACTCACCCAGGCTGCTTGGCTGAGAAATATCAATCTCAATATCAGCAGTCAAGGAAGAGGTTGGAGCAAGATCAATCGTAGCCTGCGCAATATGCTTCCCATTGGTGTTGAAGTTGAACAAGTTTGCCTCATTGTTGCCAGTATACTTTAGCACTGCATACACACGACCAAGGGAAGCTTCAACAGAGAGATTCTCATTTACATCCATGTCAATTACTTTTGTGGTGCCAGAGTTAAGCTTGGCATTGGCAATAACCTTGAAGGTGGAGCGTAGGCCATCATTATTCAGGTACAGATTAACTTCATTATCCAGAACTCCCAAAACTAAATAGTCTTCAAGCACTGTGCCATCCATGTTTGCCCTAGTGGCTGCCTCCACGGAAACTTCCTCAAAGGTTCCTTCCAACTTCAGAGTGTGGTCTACCTCAGCCTTTCCAACAGCCTTGATCACAGGGATGTTGAAATCACCCTTCATCCTCAAGGTGGAGGCAGCATTTGGTTTGGTTTTTGTGTCTGCAACCAGATTTTGGTTGGCTTCCAGATTCAGTATAGGCAGGGCAATTTTTGCAACAGTGGCCACAGAGACGGCAGTGTCAAAAGTCTCAGTACTCATACTGATGGTGCTGTCATGAGTGCCTTCGATGTGACGATTTTCAAGAGACAGAGAATTGGCCAACTTGATTCCTCTCTTGGTGGTCAGACTGGTGGTACCATCAAGTTTGGCTTTTAGACCTTCAAACACAGAGGCTGTGATAGCTCCCAGACGGAACACAAGATCATCCTCAGCATACAGTCCAGCATTAACATTTAGATTAATGATGGCAGACTTGAAGGACAGCTCTGTGATCAGGTTACCTACGGAGGGAATCTGGATCAGACCCATCATATCAACAAGGGGGGCCGCCTGGCTTTTCTTGTAAACAATCTTAGCATCCACATCAACACTCTGCTCAGTGGTAGTCAAAATGTTCTTCAATCCAGTCTGCTCGTACAAGTTTAGATCACTGATAGCTGGAGTACGGAAGTCAACAAAAGGAAGGTCAATTTCAGGAATGCTGATTGGAGATGTCAAGAAGTCAAGGTTGGCTTCACTTTCCATGGCAACAAAGATGCCAGCCTCATTTCCATTATTGTCAACCGTGAAATTGTAGAAAATTTTGTACTGATTAAGACGAGCCAGAGCCACGGTGTTAATCTGTTGGCTGTCAGGTTTAAAGATGACTGAGTAATCGTTCTGCAGATCTACCTTAGCAGTCAGAGTGTTAAAAATATTGACCTTGGTATTTCCCTTGTTTTGGAATTCAAAGACAAACTCAACAGGATAGGCCACAATGTTGATTCCATTGGACAGGACTCCACTGACTTCACCAGACAGTTCTGTGTCATGGTTTGCTTTCAGCTCAACCTTCATATCATAAAGACTGGCATGTCCAGATGCCACAAAAAGACTGTTCTTAATAACTGGTGCCTCAGCCTCATTGCGGATGTTGAACTTGAAGTAGGTAAAGGTGCCAGATTCAGCAGTAATTTGCTGTTTCAGTTTTAAGATAGAAGAGTCTGTGTCACCTGAAAAAGTTAGAGTGGCAATGCTAGGAGTGAGTGACAATTCCATGTTGCTCTTGTGGTTGCCATCTTCTGCATTCAATTTGCCATTGCCTGAATTGTCAACTGTCAGAGTGAAGGTGTAGCCATCTTGACGAGCAATTGCTTTCTGGGATACAGTGGCCTCGCTTCTGACCTCGATAATTGGGAGGTTCACTAAATGAGTGTAAGTTGTGTCGAGAGAGGCAGACATTCCTTCTTCCATAGCAATAAAGGCTGTGTTCATAAGGTCAGCAGTGTAAGGTGAAGTGGTAACCTTAATTGTAGTTTTGGCTTGGGCCTGAGCTGATAGGCCATAGAGCGTTACAGATGCCTGATGTTCAAATCCAAGAACTTGATGGTTCAACTTAAGAGTCTCTGCAAAGACAACACGACTCATTTTTGGAATTGCAAGACGAGCAGTGGAGTCAAGTTTGTAATTAAGAATTTCAAAACTTGGAGATGTGGCCTGGGAAGTAAGGGATCCAGTGAATGTAGGTGTCATTTCGCTCTCAGTGGAGTTCTGGAACTCAGCAGTTGTCTTGACAGTGTAGATGGGAGTCTGGAATCTCATCTCACCATAGAGTTTACCAAAGCATGGGACCATGATCTCACTTGGAATGGTTGGCAGCTGGATCTCAGGAAGCTGAAGAGACTTCACAAGCTTTTCTGTAGGAACTTGTGGAATGGTAGGGAATGAGATATCAGGAAGAGTAATTTCTGGGAAGATTATCTCAGGCATGGTAGGAAGGTAATTCATTGCCAGGTCTCCAAAGAAAGCATCCACATCAACCATCTTGATCTCAAAGTTTACAATGAAATCAATAAGTTCAATAATTCTCTGCTTGATGTCATCATAGGAAATTGTGGTGGCTTTCACGGTGTAGAAGCCCAAGATGGTGAACTCAGGGATATCCAGCTGTGTTGGGATTTCAAACTGTCCAAGCGTATCCATGCTGAATTTCATTGAGGGCACAACGAAATCAGTGAAAGGAATAATGAAAGATGGCAGGTTCAACTCAGCTTTCTTAAGTTCAGTAATTAGTCCATTAATGATTTGCTGAATCTCGCTGATTATCTTTTGCTCAGGTAAGACGTTTTTAATCATCTCAACCATATTGTTGAACATGTCAGTGGTGATGGTCATGACTCTTGTGTAGAATTTGCTCACTAAGTCAAGATAAGATGTAATCTCAGCTGTGACATCAATATTTGTTATTCCCTGCTTTACATATTCAGCAAATCCCTTAAGGTTATCAAACACAAGCTGGTCGATGATTTCCTTTACAGATTTAATAATCTCTGCAACTTTGATTTCTCTCAGGCGTTCCACAAAGCCTCTACCAGAGGATAAGACAAGGTTGACCAAATCTCTTGCTGCATCAAGTTTCTGGGGGATTTCGAGAGACTTGATCAGCTCATTCATGTAAGCTGTGTACTGAGCAATAAATCTGTTGGCATAATCCACGAACTCATTGTAGTCCAACGACTTAAGCCCATTCACAATAGTTTGAATAAAGACATTCAGCTCTTGAATCATGTCCTTTACCTCTGTTGTTTTCAAGTAGTTGATGTAATACTGGAAGAGTTTCATGAATTCGGGAAGAATGTCTAGGGCCTTCAACCTATTGGCAACAGTACTGATGGTCTCCTCAATTTTGAACTGCTTGATAAGCTCCATAACCTTTTCCAAGATGGCTTGAACCTTTTTGTCAGCCTCAAACTTCACAATCAACTCTCTCATTTTGGCATAGAATGCGTTGATCTTTCCTACGATGTCAAGGTCCTGAATCATTTTCCTAACATACTCTGTTATATCGCTGAAAATCTCTGTGGGAATCTGATTCACTACTACATCAATGTAAGCCTTAAAGTTGACGGATGTGATAAAGCTCTTCAGTTCAGCAACAAATGTCTGCATGTCAAAGGTCTCAATTGTTTGTTTCACATCACTCATAACTGTTTGTAGTTTAGCCATGATTTCATACTTGGCATCAATATCATATAGGAATGCAATGCTGCTGCCCTTCAGTTTTTCCAGGTCAATCTGCTGGATCATCTCCCTCATGGTATCAATCATATACACAACCACAGCCTGGATGTCATACTCCTCATTAATGGCATTCAGCAGTTGCTGGATATTCTGAATGAGGGTTTCAGGCAGAGTGCCACTAACAATAATCTCCTTCATCATACCAGCAAAGTGCTGGATGTAAACAGTAAGATCAGCCATCAGTTTCTCAACAGTAACCTTCAGGTTTCTCAAAGAGGCTTCCACATCCTCCATGGAGATGACATATTCTTGGGTAAAATCACTGAAATACTGCTTCAGCTGAATTAGTTTGTCTTCCATATTCAGTTGAGAAATAAAGTCACTTACATACTGGGGAAGAGCCTCAAGTTTAGCTCTGATCTCTTCATTGTTGAGGTAGTCTTGCATTGCCTCTGCAATACGCACAACAAAGCCCTTGACGCTTTCCAAGAAGGCAGGTAGATTTTCAATTAGTGGGAACTGAATTATACGACTATCTGTGTTCTTGTCATACTTGACGAATCCAGAGATGGCAAATTCTTGGTTGTCTGTGGAGTCTGTGTTGAGGATGTTTGTGAGGATGGTGCCAGAAACCTCAATTCCAGTTCTCTCAGCAGTGTTGTAAACATTCATGTCCTGATTAAAGGCATGCTCATTCACTTTAGACTTCATTCTAAAACTTGTCTTCTGCTCTTGGAGTGACAGAACATTATCCATCTTGTTGTCAAATGTGGTCTCAAGGGAAAACCCGTTATCTAGCTGCTGGGTTACTGATGCTCTGCATTCATGTGAGCTAGCAAAAGCCAGGGGTTGTGCTTTAAGGAGGAATTTGCCATAGAGCTGGGCACTGTGCTTTCCATACATGGTCAGGTCTCCATCGGCATTGAAAATGGCATCAAGGTTGAAATCAAAAGGCACAATACTGCAACGGATGGTGTGGTCAAAGCGCATTGGCTGAGAGTTGAAGCGGGCATCATTGGTGAGTCTGGCAGCAAGACCGACAACTTCAAGCTCTGTGTTGTGGCTCATGTGAGTGCCAAAGACTTTTCCAGTGGTGCTGCACTTTGCATTAGCAGTCATATCAGCATAATTTACCTGATATGTGTGCTTGATCTCTTCCTCACCATAGATGGTTTTCAGGCTTCCAGTCAGGTCCATCTTGTACAGCTCTGCCTGCAGCTGAGCCTCATTAATGAAGTTGGCCGACAGAACTTTCAAGTTGTTGTTAACATTTGCAGAGGCAGTGTAGGGCTTCAGGTCGATGGTGATATCATGAGTGTATGAGGCATACTCACTTGCGGTGGCTTCAGTCTTTGAGTTGAAGTCAAAGCTAGAGAGAGTAATGGTCAAAGTGTTGGCATTATCAACCTTGATGTCACGCATCGCAGCCTTGTTAGTGATGGATAGAGTAGCTCTTGAAGCATCAAGCCCAGCATCGAAGGTGTTTTCCAAGGCAAGGGGGCTCTGGAGGGTGTTTGTTCCACTTGTGGTCATACCATCCTTGTTCATTTTCAGTGTAGCTTTGTGTATAGCCTCATTCTCAAGGAGCTTCACAGTGGCATCACTGTTTACAGCCAGACCATTAACATCAAGAGAGGCAGTCAGCAGAGAGTAAACACGGTTTTCAGAGTGATCTGCATTTGTCTCCATTCTCATGACAACTTCACCAGCACCAACAGAGGCTTCAGCCTGGTTGCGGATCTTCATACCAAGAGCAAGGGCATTTGCATCACATTTCAGTGACAGCTTGCTGTCTTTGAAGGAAAGCTCAGCAACATGGGTCAAGATGTCTTCAAAGGCATTGGTGTTAGACACAACAGAGAATTCCCCATTGGCAAGGGTTGCTGCAATTGTGTTCTGGGCCTGAATAATGGTGGAGTCAATCTGAACAGAAGAATCAATCTTTGCTTCTGGCCTGAATGGAAAGATGCTGAATGATTGGGTCGAAATGGTCTTGCCATACATGGGTCCAGCCTTGAACATTCCCTCGAAGTTGCTATCAGCAGAGATTTCTTCAGTGTTGATTCCAGACATACCAGTGTGCTCTAGAGCAATATTGAGACCAAATGGGCTTGTGGCTTCAATCTTGCTGCTTGATCTCAAATTGATTTTGTCTGAGATTGTTGCATCCTCAACAATAGTAATACTGACTTCAATGAATTTGTGTGCCAAAGAGCTTTTCAACTGGGCCTTGATGGAATCAGTGGTGGCCAACATTCCAGAGCCTAAATAAAACACAAAAGAAGAAAATAAGATTGATAACTGATATTTGCATTGCTTTTTGACAAAGCTTTGAGATTCATTTACTAGTTCAACCAAGAGTGAAAAACAAATCAGTCAGTTAATGATAACAATGTGCATTCTTAATTGCTCAATGACCTTTACTATGAAATACCTTCAATCTTTATTGAGAGGATGTCAAGTGGGGAGGTTCCTTTCACATCAAACTTAGCTGAGTAGCTTGGCGTCTCCACAACATCTTTGCCGGCAGCCATTGAGGCCTCCATGTCGTATAGGTTACTCCTCATCAGAGTTGAAACTTCAGCTTTTCCAAAAAGAGGAATAGACAGAGTAAGGCTCTCAGGTACAACAAGCTCTGGGATGGGAATCTCCATGGAGACAATCTCCAGTCCAAACTGGGGTAGAGACATGCGAGGTGTGGTCAAAGCTGGTGGGAAGTTAAGCTCATCTGTGGACTTTCCTCCAAGAGGGAGAGGGATAGCGATGGTGAAGCGCTCATTGTTCAAGTAGTAGACAGCCTTTGCCTCTCTGTTAAAAAGAGAACATTTAAATGCATAAATGTTCACACAACTTAAACATGCATCATGGAGTTGTTTACACTTACGTATTCAGGAACAGTGTCTCTGGCAGGGAAATTTCAGGCATATCCGGTACTCTGAAGTTCTGAATGTAAGGCATATCAGCCCCATACTTTTCCATGTAGTTGTTTGCTGCCTAAGAAGTAAAGACAGTGTTTTATGCATGCTTCACATTTTTACAAGAGAAAGTCTGAATGATTGTTATTCCAAGATTCATACCTCTACAAACTTCTTGAAGATGTGACGGACCTTCATGTCGGTCTGCCCCACCTGCATGTCAAGAAGTTGGTTTCCATATGTCTGAAGCATGTCAGAATTTGGCAAGCTGGTGGTGTCAGTGTTTACATCAGACTTGAACTCAACCTCGATCTTGCTGGCATCTGCAACAACAGAGTACAATAAAATTAATACTGAGACATGAAGTAGTTGTTAGAGTTAAGCTAGGAGTAAACAAAATCAAATTTTGGAATTTTCTCAAAACACAATTGCAGGTTTGTAACTCAAATGTTTTTGGCTTTGATTACCACAGTATCTACAGGATAATAAAAAAATAATAATCAAAATCTTCATTCTGCCTCATTAATTTCCCCCTAAAACTAAGTAGCCTTTAAATTGTCAACAATGCCATGTGATTGGCTCATCTTGTGGGTCCCAAAAATTAAAGTCATTTCTGACAATGACAGATTTAGTAATGTTTAGGATGTGACTCAGAGTTATATGAACCTGTCTAAGCGGAAGCAAGTATTACATTTTGATTTAATATTCTGAAAAAAGGGTAAAGAAAATATTACTTTACCATATTTCATTGCAATTTTCTGCTCAGAGGTAGCGCTCATGACCTTGATTTCACTCTTGAGCTCCAGTTCCAACTCTTCATCACGTTTCATATTAGCTGTGACGGTGGCATCAGCATTGATTGAGGGGACAAGAAGTTGGACTTGCAGCATACCTTCCTTCATGGCCTTCAGACTGAAAAATGTTACAGTGATTTAGCATACTCTCAATTATGAGGGTGTCATTAGTGTTATATCATGAGGAATTACGGTTGATTCCTTACTTGGCACGACCAACCAGGGAGAGCTGAGGAATGTTCTTGTTTATGAAGTCAAGAGAGATGGAGTGAGTTCCTTTGCCCTTGGTGTTTCCATCAACCACACCCAACCTGAGTCCAGCCTCCACATCATAGTCAGGGATCTGGACGTCAGCTGTGATGACATTCTTCCTTCTGTTATATTTCATGATTGCTCTCGCTTCAGTGGGCTCTGCACCTGTTGTTGGCCAACCAATTGATTAATATTACATAACTCCATTAAACTTCAGAGCTTTTTCAAATTGAGTGAGTTATAAATCAAAAATATTTTTCTGTACTGTACATTACCTTCAGCTCTCAGAATAAACTTCACAGAGTCAACCTTCTGCCGGCCCTCTTCTCCCTCTCTGAGGAGCTCGTAGGCAACAGTGGCTGTGTACTCAGTGACTTCACCAGTAGGGTGGAGCTCCACAGCAAATCTATTCAGATAAATCAATCAATTAGCCAAAATTCATAGGCAAATCATTTATAAAATTCAGCACAATAAATTCCTGGTGGTTAAGAAGGTTTTGCTCACTTGCTGTCTCCAGTGAAGGGGAAGTAGGGAGATGTCTCCTGTGAGAAAGCATCAGTGTACTGCAGAGCAGTGCAGTATTTCATTCCAGCAAAGACAGGAGTGCACTCACTGACATCAACCTTGTCCATCACCATAGGGGGAATGGTCTTCACTTCTGATCCAGTCACTGCCACCAGGGTATTTCTAAATTTGAAATGTGTTTTAATGTAATTTTGCCTGTTTTAATTTAAATGTAAGTTTGTTGCAACCACACACACAGTGTAATATACCCTAAATTATGTTTATGTAGCCACAAATACATGGTGAAAGAATTGTTTCACTTACACTAAGGACACATCAATTTTGAACTTTCCCTTCTTAAATAACATTGTCCCCTTTATACTCTGACTGTTTCTTTCTCCATTATTAGTGATGGTGTTTTTTCAGAACATTGCATATCTGAATGTTCTCTTTAGACTTACGTCATTTTGATGAGTTTTGTAGGACTCATTGGAGCAGGGATGGTCAACTTGACATTATCACGTTCCATGGAGATCTTTGCACTGATTCCACTTTCATGGAAAATGTTGGTGTGCATCTCTAATCCAGAGTTGACATATTCAGGGATGTGGGAACCAACCTGAGTTACAAACTCAATGCCAGCAGAGGGCATGAAGGTAACTTCGCTCTGTGGAAACACAGTAGACATACAGTAGGTGACTCGTTGTGTTGATTGTGTTCAATACCATTCACTTAGTTAGCTGTAAAACTAATTTTTGCAAAGAATTTTAAAGACAATTACCATGTCAGCAGCAATCTTAAGTCCACCCTTGATTCCAGGGGTGAAAGTACCAGACAGTGCAATCCTCAGAGGCACACCAGTGACAGTAGGCAGGAAGAATTCATTGTCCATGAAGATGTAGTGGGCAAAGATTGTGTTGTCAGCCTTGGTCATCAGTGACTGCATTAGCTGTGGCAAATAATAATACACATAGGATATATAAATTATAAACAATAATTTCTAACTTAATGCATTGCTTCATTGTCAGCTTTTCTCTTTAAAGGTAACTAATAACTTGAACTCTTACATCAGCAGGGAACATCTTTAACATGCTGTCAATCATCATGGCAGCAGAGTAGGCCATCTCTTCCATTTCGTTGGTCCTCAGATATCCCAGCTCATTTCCCAAAAGTCTCAGATAAACCATTGCCTCAGGAGACTCTGCTGTCTTTAGTTCCTTCACGAGCTTGTTCAGGTTGCGTCCAATGTCCCTCATCAGGTTTTGGGAGGCCTGAACATAGATATGGACACTCATTTATAAGATTTGATTTGATCGATGACATAATTGCTGTGATTTTTAAGTCTTGATTAATGTGGACAAAACAAACTGGTCTTAGTACCTGTCTCTTCATCCTGTCCCTCTTTAGAGCAGGCAGTATGTTCTGCAAGATCTCATTGACTCTGAGAGGCATGTTGTCAGAGACAAAGTACATTGTCTTCAGGGTAGTATCAGGGAAGAATCCATTCTTTCCAAACAGGGCCTCAACAGTTGGCTCAAATCCTTTGCCTTCCATACCAACCTATAAAGGTGACAATATTGTTAAAGTCACAACTTAACTTACTGAAAAATTGTGTGGAAGAATAATTTGGATTAAAACTGATGAAAATGTTTACCTCCATCATATCAATCTCATAGCCAAATGCCTTCAAAGTCATTTCAAGCATGGCCTCCTTGGGCAGGTAACTGGTACCCTCAAAGATCATGTTGCCCTCCAGAGATCCGATCTTGTAGTTGCGAGAGAACTTGGTGGGGTCCATAGTGGCCCCGATCTCATTACCCTGCAGGGCATCAAGAATCTTCTGTCTGAGTCTGTGGAGATAAAAACATTTTTACATTTAAACAAGTGATGGGGATAAAATCGGGATACCTACCAACCATCAACCACGTAGTGTATAACAAATTAAAAAATATCTACACATATAGTTGCAATTGCTTTTTACTTACTCTTGAGTCTCTGGCACAGTTGAGGACAAAATGTTGGTAATGTGGGAAATCACAAAGCTCTTGACTTGTTGGTCCTGCTCATTGGGCAAAGCATTAGCCAGCTGGGCCAGTTCAGTGGGCTGGGGGTCCTTCATAAGTACCAGATATGCAGCAATGCGCTTTTGCATTGGGCTTGCACTGTCCAAAAGCACTTGCATGATAACTTCTCTGTTCTGTGACCAAACAAGATCAACAGAATTAGCATACAGTAGATTTCTTCAAATAATGTGTCAAACCTTTGAAATAATTTGACTTGCCTCCTCGGGGACTGTAGTCAGCCTGTACACTTGAATGGCAGCCTGCTGGACAGCCGGGGAAGCTGCAGGTTGGTTCACACACTGGATGACAGCGCCTCTGAGTGCAGGACCAGCAAGTACCAGAGCTGGAGCCATGTTTCCAATAACCTAGAACAAACAAAAATAATTATAAATTTCCTCCTCATCCAGAGAAAGTCATGTTTCTAAGTTTAGTTTTTTTAATTGGCAGTTATAACCCCTACTTTGATCCAAGTACTGAAGTAGTTCTTCTTTTGGTCTATTTTTAAATCTAAATGTGTCTTCAATACCTAATCCCATACCAAAACATATAGAATTAACACTTTAGCAGAAAGTATATTTGATGGAAATATGTCATTTTAATTTAATACTTTACAGATATTTAAAGTTGGTGTTTGTGCTTATGCTTTTCAATCCTGTCCTTCAATTCTATGTTGAGCTAAATGGGAAGATACTTACCCTCAGTGTCATGAAAGTGTTGTCCTTGTCACCAGAACAGTCACCCAGCTGGGCAGCCATGAACTCAGCAACAGAGTAAATCTCAGGGATCAGTTTTTCTTCAGCTTTGTAAAATCTGTTCAAGAAAAATAAATATTTAGAATTCAATTTGGTGTATTTTATTGTACACAAAGGGGGGAAATGTCTGCTGAAATATAATTCACATATTTAACCTAGAATAAAGTGTAGTTAACTCACCTCTTGACAACATTGCTCAGGGCATACATGATGGGCTTGCTGGGCTTATATTTGGCCATCTCAAGCATGTCATTGATCAGGAGAGCAGAGGGATTGGACACAAGTCCCAGAGCAAAAACTGTAGCATCAACCTCGAGTGAAGAGCTGTCAAAAGTCCTGAGGATCTGCATGATGGCACTGCTGCACTCAGGGGTTCCACATTGGACCAGAACCTGGTAGGTCAAGACACGGGACACGGCAAGAGCCTCAGGAATGGCGGGATTCAGGGTCTCAGTTTTCATTCCACGGACCATGGTGACAAGCTTGTGGAAGAGGTGGGCCCTCCTCTCGCCTTCAGTCTCAGGCAGATTTGCCAGTTCTCTCAGGAGGTTTAGACCTGCATCTTTATCTTGGACAACACTCCTGTCCTCGACAACCTCCATGTGAAGACCCTTGACAATGTCACCTATGATACACCAGCAAGATTGTTATAATGCGTTCATTTTACCAGTAGTATCAAAACAAAAACAACAAATCACAACAATACAAATTAAATAAAGGACTTACTGCGATCAAAGACTCTTTCATTGTGAGGAGAAACCTGAATCAGAGTCAGTTCTTGCTTTCCAACATTGGTAACTCCATATTCTCCCCTGTGGAGAGGCAACGCAAGGTTAAACATACTGCGTATCTATTGCACAAGACATATCAGTATGTACACTTACATAATGGATCATTTTATAGAGTCTAGTACAAGGTTTAACTTACTTGTGTGAGAAGGGAATGAGGATGTGGTTCTCAGTGCAGGATCCAGAGATCATGTGTTTCTTCTCATTGTCAAACTTGTAGTTGCAGGTCTGTGAGCTTCTGACCAGCTGGGCAAGAGGGTAGTGCTGAAAGACAAATAATCATATTAATGTAGTGGATTAATTAGAATAAATACATATCATACATATATATGTATATATAGTTTGTCTTGTGGTTAAACTTTTTTAGTGGATGTTTCATTCCATAAAGTTTTAGGTTTTTTGGCTCAACTTAATTATTTTTGAGATTTCAAAAAAAAAAAAAAACTCTTGTTGCCTTCACAAACATAACATTACCTGGTGCATAGTAATTTTGATTAAATAACTATCCAACACTGGATGTATACTATGACAATAAATGTGTCTAGTGTGGAACCTTTCATTAGCTACATTGTTTTCAGCTGTTGAAGATTTGACTGAAAAGTTAATGTTGCTACCATGGCGAATGATTTCGATAGGTTTGGATATCTTACCATGCCAGTGATAAGTGCCAGGGGGCTGGTGTGATCTCTCATGGGGACAAATTTGTCACATCTGGACAGATCCCTGTCGAGGCTGATGTCAGTGGCAATGTCCTCTCTAGCGTTGACACTGTAATATGTCTTGCACTTGCCATGGATGGTGGGCTGAAATGAATGATTAGAGAAAAATGTACAATTTACAATATGCAATTTACCAAATGTAGACTATACTATGAGCAGTGTTTTTTCAAACTGTAAATATCAGCATGGTTTTATTTTAAGGTGGTACTACAATATGCAGATTTTTCATAGTTTCATAGATCAATTTACCATGTTCTTGTTCTTCTCTTCCTCCAGCAGAGGCACAGCCAGAGCAGAGATGATACCCCTCTTGATGTTCAGGATGGTTGTTGTCTCACCGTCTTCGGGGTACAGTTTCACATCGTACACACCCTCAACTACAACCTTCAGAGGATATCTAAAAGAAAAACGGTGAGACATTTAAATGTAATGATTGGTGCAAAATTTCCAAACATATTAACAGATTGGTGATAAAAGTTTCATACAAACAACAGTTATTTTCTTTTTGTAACATACCTCTCCATTTCAGCAGCAAAGGCATCAGAGCTGGGTGCAGGACCGAACACGGGGTTGCCGTCTCCGTCCATGTCGACCACCTCACTCAGGCTACAACCAGTGGTGCGGACAATGAAACTACAGGTCTGAGGCACTTCAATTTCAACCTGTTAGAAAAGGTAAATGTTTTTGTTTTTTTTAATCTCACTTTCTGATGAATGGAAAAAATAAATCAGATGACTAAAGATGATAGTGAAAGATCTTTCTTGTACCTTGCAAGAGCCCTTGGGTCCGTTCTTGAGCTGTGAGGCTCCATTGATGGCATTCAAAGATTCAGCTTCATATTGGTATTCATACTTGTGCAGGGTCTTGTACCTTTTGGCCACTAGAAGAAGAAAAAAGTAATGTTAAGAAGAGATTTTGAATTGTCTGTACTATATAAAATATTGTAAATGTATAGACTGGACATCAACAAAATAAGCTGATTAACATGAGCATGATCACAGTATCATGTAACTTACACAGGCAGGTTGGCTGATCTTCATCTTGGGCAACTGAAATTCAGATAATTCATTTTATTAGTGATTATAATCCAGCTGAAACAAAAATAACTAAATCAACAAAACATCTAGCACACTAATCCTTAGTTCCTAGGTTGTAATTATTATTGTAGAATTCACACATAGATGGGTAAAACTTCACTTTAAGGACAAATTCTTACATCCATCAATCCATTATCTAAAATCCACTTATTCTTTGGGTGGCTAGAGCCAATCCCAGTTGACATTGGGCTTGGATGATATCCTTAAAGTTATATTTCAAAATTAAAGATACTTTTAAAGCTTTTTCAAAAAGAATACAATACAATTTAGGAAATATTTGTAACATAACAGTGGACGATCACATGCCAAATTTTAACTGCAAAAATCTATAATATAATGGTAAACTACCAGTATGTACAATACTGAAAGAAATGTTTTCTTCAAACTACTCACAAGCCAAGGCAGATGTACTGAGGAGCAACAAAAGGCAGAGCTTTGAGTCCCCCATGATGGGTTCGTTGAAGCTCTCTCTCCCTTGGGTTAGGCGAGTACTCAGACGAGACTGATTTCTCAGCTTCAGCTAGGGACTTTTATACCCTCAGTTAGGCACTGTCAGAGGACTGGGAGGCACTGACAGTGCTTTGAATGCTCAAAGTCCACCCCACCCTCCTGTGTGGAGGGACAAAGGCAAAAGGTTTAAAGGATACTCATGGCTCAAAGACTCACAAAACTGATCAATTCTGATAATTCTTCAAACTGTGCTCTTTTAGCTGCATTAAAAATGCATTTTATCTATATTCAAATGCACATAGGAAGATAATTTGGTCGCTTAAAGCATATTAAAAGTAAGCCTTATCAGATACTGCTTGTATAATACTTCACTGCTTCTAATATAACTGAGATATCAGGATATCAAATGTGTGGCCACAGTGATTTTACTGTGGTCATATCTAGGTTATTAGCTACAATAAATAACAATTATTCCCTGATTCATTGTGAAGATTCATAATGGAAAACACTAAAGGAGTTTGGCTTAGAATCTGGGTAACATATTTCATAGCTTAATGGATCCATAGTTAAAAATAATAAAGATTATATTGACTAAATTTAGGTTTTATGGCTCCGTAATCGGACACAAGTTCATATTCTTGAACTGCTGTAAAAACCTAAAGTCAATCAATGGAGTTCACTCAGCTCCAGTGGAATTAGGTCACTGATAGAGACTCATTAGTGAACACTGAGTGATCAAGGCGTGCTCCAAACACAAAGTCCCTCAAGATGAAAAGATGATAAACTTATCAGCGGCTTTATCCGTTGATGATACTGACCAAAAACAAACCAATACTTTAAAGCAGCATTTTCTCAAAGGTTGGATTTGTACTTTAGTGTTGATTTGTTCATTTTATTTACTGGTTTGTTCAACAGGGACAGTGCACATGATCAAACATTGCCATGAATGCATCAGAGTTAGGAACAACTTTTGATGAGCAGTTTCAGTTGTTGTCATCTTTACATTCATTTAATTACATTACATTACATTTTAGTACAGTTATAAAACACAATACCATACACATTAGGACTATATTTCATGTTTTAAATGGGAATGAGGCTAATCTTAACAGTTTAAATAATTGTAGTTATAGTACTTACAGTATAGTACCTTGTAAAAGACTTGTTGCTCTGCTTCCACCACTACAAGACGAATGAAAACGTAAATAACATTTGACAAACTTTGGTTAGATAATGGACTTTGAACTGCAAATATTCAAAGGTTCATGCAGAGTTTGATTTGCTGTTTAAATTGGGACTGCAGTCTAGTTGGTGGCAAGTACAGCGCATGCAATGAATAAATAAACAGCAATAACCTTGTATTGGCTGAAACGATAACGTTTAAGAACACTATACAGCAACTTTTAAGTCTTCCGACCACTCAAAGCGCTTTACACTACATGTCATATTCATTCATATTCATACACTGATGGCAGAGGCTGTCATGCAAGGTGCCAACTGCTCATCAAAAACCAAATAATCCCATTGACACACACTCACACACCGATGGCACAGCATCGGGAGAAATCTGGGGTTCAGTATCTTGCCCAAGGACACTTAGACATGGGAGGAGCCGGCAATCGAACCACCAACCTTCTGATTAGTGGACGACTCGCTCTCCCTCCTGAGCCACAGTTGCCTGAAGTTCTTAATGAGATTTGGCAGAAAGTTTCAGAAAACATAAATTAAAAAAAAAAAAAAAAAAAATTGGCTCTTTTGTATATCGATCACGTAACTACATCTGAACATTGTGTAATGGTCTGTTGCAATATATCTCCATCAGCACCTTTTAAAAGTTTGTCCAATTCTGTTTGCACTGACGGACATGTACACAGATAAAGTCCAAAAAGAGCTGGAGCCTCTGAACATTTTGTGTTTCTTTTGCATTTTAGATTCTTGAATCAGTCATGTCAGATTTTCATACATTTCTATAAGTATAGATACTTTTCTAATCTTTTAAAGACAATTGTAGATATACAGTCTGAAGTTTATCCTGCAAGCCTCATTGTAGCTGAGCAGTGCATCGCCATGCTCTCAGTGACCTCAGAGGGTCTAAAGGGAGAAGCTACTTTGAGGGAACACATCTAAAAATAGTTGCTAGCACACTCTCATATTTGAATCATACATGCTTGCTGTTCGAAATATGTTTTTTGGAAATCTATGCCAAGCAATCAAAACTACCAAATCTGGATCTGCTGTGTAGTGGTATAGAAAGTAATTTCAGTAATATTCTAGATGAATAGCTTCATTTTGTAAGGTAGGTTTGCTTCTGAATGCAGATTACTGTGATACAGTCAGTGGCATTGTCATAGATCACTCTTGTCTTCCTTTAGTTAAAATGTTTAACTTGCTGTCACTGTTAATAGGCAATATTATTCATATGTAATCTTAGCTTTTTCGATATTACAAAATCACCAACAGTGTTCATCACTGCATCACCTGCAACCTAACTTCACATGGCAACATATTTGTTGTTGTGAGCTGCAGCTAACCTTTTTTATTTATGTATTTATTTTATTTTTTACTGGGGATCTTATAGTATATAGTTGTCATGTTGACAATAGTTACTCTGTTTTTTTAGAAGGCTGCAATGGCTGCAGATGAAAAAGGTAGTACAAAGAAGATGAATGAAGAAACACAAGAAGCCACAGTGATTATATAAAATTTAGACTTGTAATTTTCTGTCAAAAGAAACGAAAGAATGGCATATAATCTCACTGCTTTTGTCCACTCATGAGAGTGATTATAAACTCAGTGACCCACATCACAGGAGACAGACATGTGCCGTCCCCCAGCAGGGCAGCTGTGGGCACTCTTGCCTAATCAATCGTTGGGCATAAAGGTCAACTGTTTGATGCACTGAGAATATTCATTCTGTTTTGTAAGTCCTGTTCCCCTTTATTATTCATTTATTTCTCATTGTTAAGATGTAGTCGGAAAAGAACATATAGCTTCCTGACGGTGCATGATCAAGCTGCATGATAATATTACCACATGACCATTCGACAGAGATACAGCTGTGCAGATGTTATCAACTGTATGCTTTGCTCTGTGTAATCAGTGGTTATCTGGAGACTTCCTAATCACATATTGCAACCCTTCAGTATGGATTGTTGTGCTGAGTAGTTTGCCAAATCTGCAAACATCAGCTTTGTCATCACATAAGCTTTGAGAGTGCTGCCACACCGAATGTCAAAATGCTTCAATCTAATCTAAGATCACACATTGTCTGATTATTACTGCAAACCTTAACAAGGTTTGTACCTTCAAATCACTATTAGAATAAAAGAAATGTTTTTATCTAATCAAGACATTACCTCACAAGATGTCAATTGTCATTCATTAAAATTTAAAGTTAATCAATTCAAGTTAATTTAAACTTGAGAATTATACATAGAAAACATAAAGCCACGGCTTTTAATAGGTTCACTGTGTAACATTTAGGAGGATCTATTGGCAGAAATGAAATATAATGTTCATAGGTATGTTTTCATTGGTATATAATCACCTGTTGCCTTAGAATGAGACATTTTTATCTACAGCTTTCCACGGAGTCCACCGTGTTGAACCACCATGTTTCTACAGTAGCCCATAATGGACAAACCAAACATCGGCTCTAGATAGAGCCTTTTGCGTTTTTGTGTTTTCATTAGTATATAGCTTTTTCTTTTCTTACATTGTTGCAAAATTAAAATCTTCTCTCATCTCATGTTTGGCCAAGGGCCAAAAACACCACTCCTACTGGCACATTTCATTGTGTCCTCCAAACATCCCCAAGTTACAGAATATAAATGTATGCATCCCCTTAATGAAACATTTTTAAGTTATCTTATACCTGCCAGGGTATTGTAGGCACAGCCCTTTGAGCAATCCTTCTAATTTCTTTGACATTTCACTTATTGGAGGTACTGCAACAACATGATGCATGAAATGGCCTTAACTTAGTGTTCATGAGGTGTCTCTCTTGAGATTTTGCACAACTCATTCTTATACAAATACATAAGATATTCTCTAAAATGTAGTCACTAAAAATCTAACATATTTTCTACCAGTATGTGTTATATTAGTGTATACTGAATATGCATTGGTTAAAATGCTTAACATGCAGTCCTGTATAATCTATAAAATATAGAGTGTATGATTTAACCTGCATAATACAGTTTGCAATACATTCTCCCACAGTTTATTGACCTATCAGTCGGTCTGGTTGAGCATACATTGGCTGAAAGTCCAGACACAATTAAGTCATGCACAGCGTATCGCTGTGTCATAACCCACCATGTTCACCCGAAGGCATATTGTTCTGCAGCTTTATCTGGAGCTGCATTAGCACTTTAGACCAAACCTGATAAAAACCTCACTGATAGAACCCTACTGTGAAGACTGTTAAAAGTTTGTCACGTACCGCACAGTGTATGTATGCATGTACACATACATAAAAAGATTATGCATTATTAGCATAGACATCCCTATGTTCAAATATTGTCTCAGGAAAAGTCAGATAAATTATTCTATATTTTCTATTCTCATTTAATTGACATTCAACCAACCAGGTTGTGAACTTTTTGTTAAGAATATAGAGAAATTTAACTCTTAGCAGTATTTGGATAGTTGGTGTAATTATTTAAGTATTGTTTGTGAAAAGAGATCACTCAAAAGAATATATGGTCACTAAAACAAATATCAACAGTATCTTTATTTTAGAATTATGGTTGTGCATAACAAAGCTAAGTTAACCTGCCCATTAGTTTTTGAGTTGGTTGCATACAGACGAACAAACATTTATGTAGCATCCTGGGCTGCAATCCTAAAGATCCGCATGAAGAATTGCCAAAAGGTCAATGCATACAAATTCCCAACAATAAATTGTGACACAAACATTGCATTGTGAAACTTTTTGCCATTGTGAATAATTTGTTCACAAAGTTATGTTTTGTCTCAAAAGTGCTTTTTGCTTTTGCACCATCAGGCAAACAAGACTAGGTCGAAACCTAGAATATGGTTAGACCGTGTACTGTATGGTCAGTGTGCTGTATTATGGCCAAATTGTTACATGGATAGTTAGTGATTTCCTGGATTCTAAATGTTAATCTGCAGTCTTGTGCAATGCCCCCTGTAATATTTGGTCTTAAAACATACTGAAGTAACATATCCCATAGCATGGTTAAGCAATGTTTGAGGAAAAAAACATTATATATTATATGCCGTTGCAAGAACAGTCCTCTTCACTCATATCTTAAGCTGTTTGATTTGAAAGAGGACCTATTCTAATTCTAATTATTCTAATTGTCAATTAACTCCCCTTGCTCTTTCATTTGTTTTGTCTCTTGTTTTCCTATGACTCACTCTGTACTGAATGTTCTGTCAGACTGATTGTTATTTGGGGTGCTTTAACTGTGCATGCTCCCTCATGCCTCTCCGCACATGGACAACTGTTCTCTCTCCTAATCACCATCGTCTCTACTTCTCACAGCAGTGGGTTTTATGTTGTTTTCCAGTTTCATTCTCTCACGGTGAATATCAGGTATTGTACTGTCCCTTTGTGTCTCTGCGCATATGATATACTGCAATGTGCCATTGCGCTGTGACACATTGATGAGGTATGGACTGATTATTGATTTCTCATAAGGCAGGTGTGTATGCAGACCCAGTGGGCACGGAAGACTTCTTGCTATCCCACTAGTGATAGTCTTAAAGGACAAAGCCTATACAAAATAAAAGTTAGTTACGTACCCTAACTCCAGATTCTGTAAGTATAGGCACAGCTAAAGCCAAAAGTTATTTTACACTATGTGTTACACCAGTACTTTTACTGACTCAATTAGTTTATAGTGCGAAAAAAATACACATTACATTAAAAATTAATTATATTTGTCACACACTTGCACTGGAATTGCAGAACCTACTGTACCTATGTCAGAACACACACACAAGTTATTGTAACCACCTTCATGGTTAAAAGTTCCTTTCCTATCAGCTCTATTCATAATCCACCTGTACAGAACATGCAGTGAACCTGTACAGTAAGTACATCATATACATTGCACATTTGGCTTCCTTCCAGCAGAAATGCACGTACATGCATGTACAGACACACACATTGTGATTGGACTTTGGCCAAACTGTGTTGGATTCAACCTTTGTTCAACCTAAGAAGACTTGACTATATGCTATCTACCATGTAGGTATAAAAACATGAAAACACTGCTGATACATGAGTAAATTAGCTGAATATAATAGTAAAATTTTATAGTTTGATCATGAAACTTAATTCGTCACTGCAACAAAAAAAGTGAGGCAGACACAGGGTGTCATCCTTTGCAACAAGCACTGTTATCAAGTCTATCTCACAATAGAAATCCTACAACCCCCTTACTGCCCACAGAGCATAAGGAGGCCCTGTGATGCTTTGAGCTAAATACAAAAATCAGCACACTAATATGCTCCTTAGACAATGCTAACATGCTGATTTGTATCATGTTCGGCATCCTATTTTGTGTGTGCATGCCAACATGTAGCTAATTAGCATTAATCACAAAGTATAGCTGAGAATGATGGGAATGTCATTAATTTTTTTAATTATCGTCTGGTGATTTTGGATGTCAAATTTCATTGGTATGTCATTGCAATCCATCCAATATTTGTCAAGATATTTCTGTCTGAGCTACAAATTTCAACCTTGTGGTGGTTCGAGGAAAGGTCAGGGGATCATCAAAGTTGATAGAATTCATTCTTTTGGGGGACACAAATATCTGTACATAATTTCATTGAAATCCATTTAATAGTTCTGAAGATATTTTAGTCTGCCCCAAAGCTGACAGACAGACAGACAGACAGACAGACAGACAGACAGACAGACAGACAGACAAACAGTGCCAATAGCATAGCTAAAAATTAATCTGTAAAGCACTGCTGGTGGACCACAGCTTTGTTTACCTCTTTAAAAATCAAACTCTAATGTTCAGACCAACTGAAAAAAGAGGATTACTGCTTTTGAGTTGAACCCCTGAAACAAATAATCATCTTGATATTTAAAGTATTTAATACTTGTACTAAATTATAATATTAGATTATACATTTATATTTATAATTATACCTGTGGTAATGATTTATATGTATTAAATTATCTCACATTTACAATATTTGCATCTCACGTTTACCTTGAGGTTGCTAGTGGAATATAAGGTTAGAAAACTCTAGTAGAGGATTCTTGGACTAATACATTCAGCGTGCATACTGTACAATCAACAGCGGCATGTTCAGACTTTTATATGGGCCAAGGGTGACAACAGGGCTGCAGATAACAAGTCAGGAACCGGGGCAGCGCTTAGGCTGACCAGAGGACTCCGGTCTATCGATACTTCACTTTTGGACAAACATGAATTAGAAACATTAGCACAAATCATTTACATGTTTCACATAAAAGGTTATCACAATTTTATTTAATTGTGTTATTAACATCAACATTAAAATGTTTCAGCAAGTGTCATATTTTCAACTCAAAGCCACATATACTGTAATAAACAAAATCAGTAATATGAGTTAACATGGATTTAAGGGCCAGTAAGCATTTTATTAAATGTAATAATAATAATAATAATAATTCAACTCTTGTAGTGTATTAACTACCTGGAGCTTTACTAACACATGTTCACACACACACACACACACACACACACACACACACACACACACACACACACACACAATATATCTCATTACAGTATCAATGTATTCAAGTAATTAATTTACAGTCTACATCTAGAAACTTCTAGGAAAGTCTACTCAACATCACCACTATCAGCAGAGCACAATAAAAAGTGAAGTAGTGCAAATATGATAGGCAAGCTGCAGGTTTTACAGCACATGTAGCATATCAGTATTTCAGCATGTGATCCTAGTGTCTGCAGCCTTATCATGTCCTTTCGATTGGAACATGTCCAAACAACCTGCAGTTTAAAATCAATGCTTTTGAGATGTTGTTGTAATCATCATAAACAAACAAGATTATTACCACAATCACTGATAGCTATTAGTTTCCATTTGAAATGTATACAATGCACAGAACGGACTGAATCTGTGGGAAATCTGCTGGATCACAAAAAGGAAAAATTGCTACTCTGCAGAGTTGACATGGTCAAAATTTGAAAGCAGAGAATCACTTTTATACAAAATGATGCACAATAATCAGAAATCACATCAAAGCAAAGTTTGATCCGTCGTTCTCTCGGATGGATACAAAAAGTTTAATAAAAAATACTACAATGGGTTGCCAAATACTTGAACAGCGGTTACTAAACTTGGGCGGGCGGGAAACATTGCTGTTCTCTCAGCTTTGTTTTGGTTCTTCATTAACAGAGAAATATCTCTTTAGCTGTGAAATGTTCCATTATTATACTTTGTCTGTTGTTTGGTGCAAGACAGTTAGTGTACAATGGTTTTATCAGAGCTTTTTGACTGAAAATAACGGCCTGGTGCTGCTGGAAACAAGGTTGATGAAAGTGGTGAGAGTGATATTAAAGAGAGTTGGGTGATGATTTTTATTTGGGTTTTATTTGATAAATTGTTAATATAAAAATATGAATAATATCAGCTTGAATAATTGCTAAGTGGAATGGACGTCACAGCCAACATATAATATATAGCCTATCAAAATACCAGCTATCTAAAAGCAGAGGAGTATCGGGGTCATGTTAAAGTCAAACTGTGAAGTCAAGTCAATACCTTTTGTTGGTCCATTCACATTGGTGACAAACATGGGTTTATTCCAGGTCCTTGTTTTGATCTAAAACTGTTATTCAGTTCAGAAAACACTTGATTTGCAACAGGAAGCCACAACGTTAATGGGAAATAAAGTCTAAATAAAATAAAATAAACTGACAAAATCAGTGGTACTTGTGTTAGAGGACATTTTTCAGTAATTTTATGGTATTATTTTTTATGGTAATAACATCAAAATATGTAAGTTACTTGATTAAGAATACAAATATGTTTAAATAATATATTTTATAGAACTCTCTCTCTACCATTGTGGTGCCAACTGGAATCAACTAAACACATCTACAGGTGAATAAACTGGGTGATAGTGTTGAAAACATAACACGTGACTTAACATGACTGTGCAAGATTGTGACTGTGTGTACTGATATGTTCAGAAATGGTTTATTGTTTGTGTCTTATGTTGTTTTGGTTTTACGTACTCTGGACTCTGCAGAGAGTGATATGGATACTGGGGAAGCGTCCTAAACAAATAAAGTGAATTTAACTAAACACATGGCACATGAAAATGCACAATGCCACACACTGAAAATTCATTTAAAAAGGCATGTTATTGTACGTCAATCAAGTAAAACCTTGATTTCAGTGTGTTCTCTAAATATTGACAGAGGACTATAGAGGGGACTATTGCCCCTCACTCTGTGTAATGTAAAGACAGACAGATCAATATTTGAGGAGTGTGTGCTGCTTTTACAGCTGCAGTGACTGCTTGTCACTAATCATGCAGAAGATTAAATGTACATGTGTCCCATGGAGGAAGCATAGAGGGTCAGTAAGTTTTTATGATGAAATAATTATTTCGCAACATGTATAGATTGGAACAAGTGAATCTAATCATACAGAACAGATCAGAACAGTATGAAATTATTGTAGTTTTCTTGCAGAAACACTGCAGAAAAACCTATTAATGCACCTATAAATAACTTAAATGTTTTTTCAGAAGTTTCACAAGTTGATAATAATAATAAATAAAAGCAGAGGTGTATTTTTTTTGAAGATATTGACACAAAATCAATGGATTGATGGTCTTCTTTGTGGTTTTCTTTAACTAGTAAAATGTCAGCTACAGTATGAGACGAGTAATAAGTTTATGTGGTTGCAAACATATGTTTATGTATGGATAAAAGAACAATTTGTGTTTTTTGTGACTAATGAAACAAGCAGTGAGGAGGACAGACACAACATGGTACCACTACATCCAAATACAGGATACTCTTTAGTAATTGGCTAGAAGGGGACTGTGCCTCTAAACACCCCTGAGCAGTCTGATCCCATAGAGCCCACCCATCAGCCGAGTTCAAGCTTTTAGACCGACCTTTCACTTAATAACCAACCAGAAACACTACAGAGTGGAGGGCTGTCAGCGGCCTCTAGTGGATCGTTATGTTTCTGCAGAGCATCTCAGAAAGTGCCCCTCTCCACTACAACAGTGGTCAAAGCACCAGTTCAGATCCCTTAATTAGGTAAAAGTATTAATTCCACACAGTAAAAATACTCTGTTACATGTAAAATGCCCTGCATGGAAAATGTATAATGAAGAAAACTTACTTTAAACATACTTAAATAATAAAGGTGAATATACTTAATGCAGAACAATGCCCCCTGTGATCGTCATTTGAGAAGCTGGAACCATGAAATGTTTGCTTAAAAATGATGTAAATGATTGTAAATGTTTCTGTACTTTGACTAATTATAGTACTTGTATATACTGTTGAGTAATTTATTTTACTTTTTATAAGCTCTTTGTTTGTTTTGTATCAATAAAGCTTAGAAAATCTTATTTGTGAAGTAACTAAGTAACTATAGCTGTCAGATAAATGTAGTAGAAGGTACAATATCTCCCTCTGAAATGTAGTGGAGTAGAAGTCAAAAGTGAAATGAAAAAAATTGAATAAATTGAATCCTTGCTAACTTAATTTATATTTCTGTCCTGGATTAGAGAATCAACTTGATGCTTAAACTGCAGATGTACAAGATGTAAAATGTAACTTAAAGTGAATTTTGTATTTAATGTAACATACATGTAGTTTAATTTAATTGACCCACTATATATTATTATTGCACTTTCTTGATGATCTTTTAATTAAGGAAAAAGACTGTGTGACAGTGCCTCTGTTGGCAGAAAAAAAAGTTTGAAATTGAAAGTTAATTTTGACAAAAAGATAAATGTATTAGTTTACAGCAACATCTCAAAATCTTTATTAGTACATATGAAAAAATTTTTTGCGATGGAGATTTTTATTTCTACATCATCCCAGTTTATGTGACAGTGGTTAGCCATCAACATTTAGATCATCAAGGTTTCAACAGCATCTCACAGTCTTGAGAAAACCCCAAGAAAATGCTATTAAGTGCATTGACCTTGAGTTGTTTTTTTTTTATTTTTTTTTTGTCAAACAAATGTTTCCATTCTCAAAACAAATGTTCTCTTGTTTCTATTTAATATGGTCAAGATCTTTTTCTTGTGATACTGTAATAACAACAAAAATACAGATCTATGATTTTATTTTATAAGAATACCTACAAGATAAGCTATGTTTTATTTTTCCATGGTTTTTATTGCCACTCAGAAATGTATTAAAGTGAGTCACAACAATGTTTTTCACCTGCCTTACTCCAGCAACCAGAGGCCTGTGACAGTATTAAGTTGCAAATTGGCAATGGCAACAAAAGCAACCTCAGACTACTTTATCACTGCCTTAAACCCCCCCTGGTCTGCATTGTACTCACTCTTAGGTAGAGATAAACACTCCATGTGCTTATAGAAACAGGTGTCGGGCTTCAGGAAGACACACACACACACACACACAGGCATACACACAGTTAATTATTTATCCACTCACTGAAATGCTGACATACACACCGCTCTGCCTCTGCAGTGTCACTTTAGACTGCACAAGAGAGAGGTTACTGTCATAGGCACTGATAGACGACTGCACATCTTCAGAGAGGCTGAGGGGAGAAGTCATGCTGGGAAAAGATGAAATTAGGTTATAACTTAATCATGTAATACCACTGCTTTCTAGTGCAGCCTGCACACACACAGCATTAGAGGAACTTGACATGGATTAAATAAATTAGTTTCTTATTTATGCAGTGCGTAGAATGAGGCTGGTGTTGGTGGGCTGTAATTAAAAAGACTGTCCACCAAGGAGGTGTGATGTTAACACTTGTGCTACTCCAACAAGAACACTTTATGTATATTTCTCTTGGGGGGTGGCTACATCTTAATATAAGTATGCAAATAAAATTATTGCCTACAGTATACTGTATCTACAATTTATTATGGAATAACTGCTTTTTAATGGACTTCTGCATGAGAATGTGTGTGTTTGGTGCAGCTGAGTGCTTCTCTTAGTATCAAGATTTTCCCCTAAAACGTGAAGCGTTTATTTTAGATATTGTGCTAATAATAGTCTCCAGTGATCATTTTTCCACAGGACGCTGCTGCGACTGTTTCTACGATGGAAGCAGCGAGTGTGGACGGGTCCATTCCGCGTGTGTGGGGGGGGTTTGAAGCACTACTCATAAACTCGAAGTAAAAAAAAAAAATCAGGATAAAATGCCTATTAAATAACAGCTACATTTACGGGTATTACTTATCGCTACAAAGTGTCCTAACTTCTCCAGCAGCCTGGACGAAACACGTTTAAGGTGCCTACGAAGAGAAGAGAAAACCCTTTAGTAAGTAACTTGGGCAAGTCGGATGAAAACCGAGCTCTGTGCCACATCTTCCACTGTGTGATAAAGCCGCTGCCCCTGGAACCGGAGGCTGGAGGAGCTGGCTTTTAAAAACAAAAAACATACATTTAAGCTACTCGGGTTTACAAACTTAACGTATCTTCTTGTGTGCGAAGGGTCGTAACAC
Source organism: Dicentrarchus labrax (assembly GCF_905237075.1). Taxonomy (NCBI): domain Eukaryota; kingdom Metazoa; phylum Chordata; class Actinopteri; family Moronidae; genus Dicentrarchus; species Dicentrarchus labrax. Next base: position 16,499,595 of record NW_026136708.1, read on the forward strand.
TCACCCGCTCGCCTTTAATTATTCTCGTGTTGTTGTCTTTTATTTTATTTTTTTTTGATAGACGTTAAACTGTAAGTTAACGGTAAGTTAGGCTGTTGGTGACGTCATAAAGTGGGCTTAACCCTAAGTGGACTTTTCTTTTTCTTTTTCTTTTTCTTTTTCTTTTCTTATTCTTTTTCTTTTTCTTTTCTTTTCTTTTTCTTATTCTTTTTCTTTTTCTTTTTTCTGTTTTTCTTTTTCAACCGGAAGAGAGTCTCAACCGTTACTCCTAAAACAGGTAAGTTTTCCATCACTTTATGAAATAAAAAAAACTAAAATAAAAGGGGGTTGGTGGTTGGAGCTGCTCTGTCCAAGGAGTCTGCTCCAGTGGGTAGTTTTGCCCCGGGCTGCTGTGGCAATTTCCCCAAGGCAGAGGAGGGTGTGAGGAGGGTGTGAGGAGGGTTACACCCATACCAGACAGTGTCTCCCAACCTTTACTGTCACTGAGTGAACTGTCTGGAGTGACATCTTGTATGGATTTTTTAAATTTATATTATGTACAATTAACTTATATACGCTTGCATAAAACAAGTGATTTGAATGGATTTTGAGCAGATTTTTTCCCCTGATCTTTTTATACAATTCCCGCTCTGTATTATGGATTTTTTTTTTAATACCTTTTAACAATCATACAAACTTAATATGCTTATTTTCTGACAAATGCAGTGTTTTCTTGTCGCTGATGCTTGGCCGTTGTTCTGTTAATTCATTTACTTAACAATTTACACTTACTGTTCTTCACAAAAGTGAACCAGATGCTGATATATAAGCCTATTGTGTAAATTTGCACTTAGTTTTCTCAAAAGCCTTAAAATCAAGAAGGCCTCATGACCCCTGCATGGCAGCTTTTTTGATCTTTAGTGGGGTCCCAACCCTCAGGTTGGAAACCACTGCTTAGAATAAGGGAAAACTGTTTTAAAGTGGCCGTTGGCAATGCAAATTTTACAAGTAACCTAGCTTGAAACATACTGTAAATAAGTCCTGAATAAATTAAATTAATATTCACATATGTATTTTTAGTTGAAGACAAATTAGGGCTGGGCAATGTGACAAAATAGAAGGACATTTGCCTGTAACGTTATATCACAATATGGCAAGTGTTTGCACAACAGCAACAGCTCAGAGCAATACTCTGTCCTCCACTGTTTGAACAAATGTGTAAAACCTATTATTTAGAATATTATTAATATAATCAAGGAAACAGAAGGTTGTATGACAAAATGAAAGTTTTATAGTTCATCCATGCTAAACACATAGGCAATGATAATCAAAGCCGTAGAATAACATTCAAAATAAAACACCCAGGAAATAATACTAATAATAATATTAACAATATGGTTTCATCTTCACATTAAAAGAAACAGTGTGCATCCACTTTGACTGTTTAACTACTTAACTGTTTCTACAGATCTCAATGAAATTTCCTGAATAAATAAACTTTAACCAACTAACTAACAATGTTTTTTTTTTTTATTTCAAAGTTGATAAATTATAGTATTGGAGTTATTCCGTAGCCATAAGAAAAATATCTGGTGTGAAGACTCAGTATTGATGTATAAAGACCTACGGCTAAAGGTGTGTCAAGCTCCTTTACCTCCCCTTTGACTACCCTTCCTTTAAAACTTTGTGCCATCATAATGCTTGCCAGCCCTTAATTTCAACTACTATTTCCACACTCTTGTGTAAGTGTTTTTATTTTATCTCACACGTTTTAATAACATGACCAAAGCCAACATATGAAGAGTATGTATCCGCTCCAAAATGAAATGAGCCAACTCACCAGTTCAAAAACGTTCTCACAGACTCACTTGCTAAAATAAAAATAAACGTCATGATTTTTGCATTTGTGAACTTTTGCTCACAGGACAGTTACATTACAATAGTTTGTAAACTGGACAATATCAAGCCAATGAGTGTGAATGCTTGTGGATGACCCTAAACAGAATAAGAAAATTGCTGTATTAGATCAAACTGCACGCAGAAAAAAAACCTTGTTTCTCTTGAGTCTCGATATATCTCCTGCCGTGTGTGTGCCCCAGATTGATAGTTACACCGCCTCCCTCTCATAAGCCTTAGCAGTACTATCCTGTTGCCTTGACTACTGGTGTGTCAGGGGACTTCATCCTGATCCACTGCATGATTTTCTCTGACACTAGTTCAGAGAGACTGCCACAAAGCAGCGTTGAAAGCGAGAATATCTGGAGAGCTCATTTTGTGTTTTTCCCTCCTCTTACACTGGACCAACTCCTCACCCACCTGATGCGGCCTGAGTTACCAGTGGTTCACAGCACTTCAGGACGCAGTGCTCCTCCTGCTCATCCACTGCACAGCGGGCTACACGCACCACAAAAATGAGAAGTCTGCTTTCTTTCTGTGCACCGAACCGCATCAGTTTGTTTGATTTACATTCATCAAACAGAAGAGGCAACGGTACAGACGGCATGAAAAATATTTGGATGGGAAATGCTCTGTCCAATATCAGCTCTAGTTTGGGGCAAAACACTTTGTTTTAGGGTCGTCTTTAGTTGTTGAGTTGAGTTCATAAAATGTCAGAAAATACTGCAAAACACACACATTTTGTCTGACTGACTGTCCAAAACCAGGATATGAAATTTAAAAACCATAGAAGCTGAAAAAAACCAGTGCATATTCACAATTTAGAAGCTAAAACTGGGTTTTTTTTTTCCTAATAAAATGACATACATGATACATTAATTATCAAAATACTTGCCAGGTAATTCTTTCCATTGACTACCATTTTAGTTTATTATTTATTTTTTTACATTAGGACCGACTTTAACAGCAGTTGTTGCACTTAGTTTGTTTCCTACACTCACTGATCAGAAGCATAATGAGCTACATCAGTTGTGTGTGTGCGTCGTGCTTTATGGATGCACTACCGTATCTTTATCCACACCCTTCATCTCTCCTTTTTCTGACTCCTCGTCTTCTTCGCTACACAAGAAGTAATGAGCATCTGGAAGAAGAATGGAGGCTTTCTTTGTTGTGACAAGCCATTACCCAGGAAATGAGGTGGGCCTAAGAAGGCCAGCAGCAGTGAAACTGGGCTGAGGTTTACAGGAGCCCCCACTGTAGCCTCGGGGAAAGGGGGATACTTGCTGCTCTGGAGCAACTGTGTGAAACAGTCTCATTAGGCAGGGAACCCACTGGAAAAAGTGGACCATACAAAACAGGGATGGCTATGGGGGTTGGGGACAAGGAGAGAGACTGTTGCTGTGTAATCGGGGGGAATTGCAAACACTGAACGTGGAATGGCAATCTCGGAGGTGCTGTTGTGTATCAAACAACGCTCGCAGACTGTGTACAGCTTACAAACTTACCCTGCGACTCCAGCAGTCAAAGCGGTGAGAGCTCTCTGCCAACGAGGTCACGTAGATGTCAGAGCAATTTCTAGTTATTTCTGACCACATTTGAAAACATTTTCCACTGCACCAAGTAGGAACTTTAAGAAATGACACCAGAATAGCTCAGTTCCCAGCTGTGAAAACGTATAAAACATCCTGTGACGTCTCAATTGCAGGCCTGTGTGCATACTTAGAGAAATCACTCACATTTTAGAAGCTCAGATGGTATAATAATTGCCCAGTGTATTGAGACTAGCAACAGTCTGTGCAGTAACTAAAATAATACGGAATATGCCTTAATTACAACCCCTACTTTATCTGTGGGATTCTAGTTTCATTTTAGGCTTTAAAGAACATAATTCAGAGGCCAGTGGAATCTGTAAAGCTGTTTTGCAACCCACAATCTTTGATAAGTGCGTTCGTGTTGTTTTACCAGAGTACACACTGTTTTCATGTTTTTCTCCCTAAATTATAATTCTTTGGAAGTAAACTCTTAATTTAGCCTCAGAGCTTCTTGAAACATCACAGCAGCACTTTTCAGTCTTCCAGCCTGGAATCTTCTGGGCTTCATGTGGCTTTGTGTGTTGGAGGGGAATAAATAGCAACGCCCATATTTATGTCTGCTCCGGCTCAGCCTGCACACTGAGCTGTCCTGGAAAAGTCCATGTGACCCAGAGCTGAGGAGGTGCTGCCGCTTCCTCATCCTGTTGTATGTTAGAGAGGAAGGAGTACTGTCAGGCCTGCAGGGCAATGTGTGATTTATACCACAGCCCTGTTAAAACATAGTCAGCACAGCAGACAGTGATATTCTCAAAGTGAGCATCACTTATTCTAGTGTTCCACCGCTGCACCATGACGTTCACAAGCTTGCTACAAAGTTAAGTACCAAAGAAAAAATCCGATATGATAATGTGTCACTGTGTTGTTATTCTAAAAAGCATGGGAGGCAATTCCCCTGTTTTAAATCAATATCATTTCCATCAGAGTATTTTTAGTCATTGTAGCTGCTCCAGATTGGTAATGTTGGTCTGATGTTGCTCAGTCCATCACTTTGGTTCAGACTAAAACATCATAATTATTTGATGGATTGCCATGACATTTTTTTTGACATTCATTGTGCCTAGAAGATGAATCCTAATGACTTTTCATTTAGCACCACAAACAGCTCAAAGTATGTTTGTTTTGTTTTTTATTCTGGGAAGGTTCACTGAGAGGACACCTCTCTTTTGCAGGAACGCCCTGATCACATTTGCACAGTTACACATTTACACCAGGAAGCTGCCCAGTACAACTACAGTCTGATCTGGCCACTGAGCAGGACCACTGCAGCGGTTTGGGTTAAGGCTCAGCCTCAGTGGTGGTAACAAATGAAACAACAAACAATCTGGAATCAAATACTACAGCAAATAAATATTATTGCATTGTAATTTTCAAACACCATACTGGTTGAAAACAATTGTATCTTCATTTGTGAAAGGGAATGATTGGAGTTTTTTTTTTAGCAGTGTGCCCTTTGTTGAACTGCTGATTGTTGTATGTGCACAGATAATAAAACCAGGGTAAGAAATAAGCTGTATTGATGTGTTGTGCGTCTGGTTTCACTGATTCATTTTCCACCCATAAGCCTGAGTGACATCATTAAGAGTTTGTGTCACTGGCTGTTTCTCAAACCTGCCTGCCTCTCATGTTACTCAGTGACTTTGATTCATAAAACTGCAGGAAATTACACACCATGTGACAATTATGAGAAATGAAGGCGTCCGTGTGTAGAAAAGACCTCATCCAAATTCACGCTGCTCTCATTTGTTCTACGGCAGATAGAATCATCCCGGTGCCAATAACACAGGAGCGATGGGATTTCAATAATTGAAAGAGAGAGAACATGGGGATAATACATCTCTCCCTCTCTCTCTCTCAGATAAATTCATTATAGGTAACTCAGAGCAGTGGAGGTGTTATTCAGAGGGATTATTATGCAATTGAACTGCAGGTATTAGCAAAGCGGCTCACATAGTATGGCTGGAAATAGTTTTTCTTTCTATGTGTCATACTTTTTCCCATTCTTTCTTCCTCCAGGCCCCCGCACATCTCTCTTTCTGTCCCTCCCACACACACTTTACCAGATACATGTTGTAAAAGATTATCTCAGCCATCATGTGTTTTTTTCTTTGTACATTCTGACCACGTTGATCTTTCTTTCTTTCTTTCTTTCTTTCTTTCTTTCTTTCTTTCTGTTTCTTCTGTCTTTCATTCGTACAGTGGCGCACACCATATGTGTTCATTTGTCCCAATATTGCCCGTAAATGTGTGTCTTTATACCACTTTTCCCTCACTGACAAAATATATGAAACAGAAACAATCCCTGTTAACGTGAAAAAATCAGTATGCAAACTGTAAAATGTCACAACCTTTGTGCTGACTAACACACCCATGTCCGCCTCTGCTTCATCAGTGGGTTGCATCATCTAATACCTATTATGCTGTTATGGTTTTTATTCTGGATGTGTTGTTTTGATGCACCCTCATATCCCCAATCATGAATACCCCTGCATACATGAATAAACAGATTTTATTTGGCAGAATATAACCATGGAAACAGAATTTAGACAAACCACAGAAGCCGAAGGTGAATAGGCCCAGGTGGTCAAATGTTTCAGTGTCTTTGTTTGCATTGGTATTTTTTAAACTTCGCTTGTGTTTCTCTTCAATCAGAGTGCAAAACTTCCCCTGCTCAAAATCAATTAGAATATTCATTTTGGCGTAAAGGTGGGGATTATAGCTGAGGTGAATGTCTGCCCTTCTCAGTAACAACAGTCAGTATCAGCCTGACCTTTTAGAAAGTGGCTTTATTGAAAATTACAATGCCCCAGGACACTTGTCCTTCCACCATGCAGTGAAGGGTCGATAAATTATCACCATGCCAGAGGATTCATACTGTATCCACGGAGACCAGGCTACCACTACCACCACACACAGACATAAACACATTTGTGCCCTCATGACATCTGAGTTGTAATCTCTATTTTTCTCTTGTGTACGTACTCTGAACAGTCCAAATGTATCCCTCAGCTCGGTTGTCTGAGGAGCATCTTCAGCACATGTTTTATGATAAAACACTGCTGCAAGCTGAGAGGAATTATTGAACCAATGAATCATTTATGGTATTCATACAAGGATATTAATGAGGGTTGTCGGTCTCCCGCAGGAGCAGAGAAAGCCGAGCAGCAAACGACACAACAGTGAGAGCGGAGAAGTGAAAACCAGCCCAGCCACCTGCCCGCCCGAGAGTGCCGTGTCATGGGGAAACAGAACAGCAAGCTGCGGCCCGAGGTCCTGAACGACCTGAGAGAAAACACAGAGTTCACCGACCACGAGCTGCAGGAGTGGTATCGCGGCTTCCTCAAGGACTGTCCCACCGGCCACCTGACTGTGGAGGAGTTCAAGAAGATCTATGCCAACTTCTTCCCCTACGGAGACGCCTCTAAGTTTGCTGAGCATGTCTTCCGCACGTTTGACACCAACGGCGACGCCACCATCGACTTCAGGGAGTTCATCATCGCCCTGAGCGTAACGTCTCGTGGCGGGTTAGAGCAGAAGCTGCGCTGGGCCTTCAGCATGTACGACCTGGACGGGAATGGGTACATCAGCCGGGCAGAGATGCTGGAGATAGTTCAGGTAAGGACACACTTGTATGACTCATACTACAGAAAAGGGTTTTAATGGATGTTTGTGCTGTATAGACCAGTTTCTTCAGCCTTACTCTGCTTCATCTGAGATATAAAGGTGTCCTGATGAGGTTCAAGCAGTGCATGTGTTTTTTTAAGTTTTGTACCTAAAAAACCCCAGAAAATAAAGATAAAAGAAAGATATCCAATCAGATTTCTTCAGGGTTATTTTAAACCAACTCTATACATAACAAAATAACAAATGTAATTTATTGAAAATTAAAGACTCATCTTAATCATTATTTGTTCTACAGGTTTTAATTTCAAGTAGGGTTTACTATTACTATATTGCTTTCATTATTGATGAATGTGACATTAACTGATTAATTGTGTGGTCTATGAAAATAGTGACAAATGCCATCACAATTTCCTTAATCCCAAGGTGACGTCTTATTTTGTGTCCAAAACCTGAAGATATTCAGTTTACTAGCACATAAGAAAAGCAGCTTACTTCACATCTTAGCAGCTGGAACTGAAGAAAGTTTGATATTTTTATTTGATAAATTGCTGAAACAATCAATCAGTTATCACAATAGTTGCTAATTATTGATTAATCCACTAATTCCTTGTGTTGTAGGCATTTTACTGTCTGATGACTGCCTTTAGGCTTTGTAGTCAGGATATTTTCACCTCACATCATGGATGCAGGCTGCCCTTTCTGTTTTTTCTTATCACTGTGGCTATATTTACTCTTCCAATATGGTTAGCTGAGCAGCCTGCAGGGCCATATCAATATTGGCTCAGTCCGTTGTGTTTGTGGATACAAATGAATGTAGAAAAAAAAACACTCAAAAGCATCAGTGCTTTTGTTACTGTAGAATACTTTCTGTTTTTTCAGCAAAACCTATTTCTGTCATCAAAGCCACTCATCTTTCCATGATGTGAACTGTGTATAGCTTCAGGAGATACAGACACATTACAGCCTGTTCAGAGAGACTTTGAGTAACAACAGGATGAGCTTTAGTTGCCATCACCATCAATACCAGGTAGCAACCGAAAACAGGTCAAAGCATTCAGAAGAAACATGTGACAAATATTTCAGATGGGAACAGTTCACAAAGCTTCACACAGACCAACCAAATGAATGAATAACAGCAGTCCTTGTTGCCCTACTTTGTAGGCAATTTACAAGATGGTATCATCAGTGATGAAGATGCCTGAGGACGAATCAACACCAGAAAAAAGGACAGATAAGATTTTCAGACAGATGGACATTGACAACGATGGTAAGACTGATGTTTTATTTTTATGGGCATGCTTCTGCGACCAAAAGTACTTTAAGTTAGCATATTTAGCATGTATCTCTCCGGTTAACTGCATGTCTATCAGTCCTCTGTGTGCATGTGTGTATTTTGGGTCTAATTCTTTGTCTTCGTCTTATAAGCTGTATATAACCGTTTAATAAATGGTAATAATAGTTTTAAACAGAATGTGTGTATGCCTATTTCTGTGTATGTACACTGAGAGCAACGTGAAACCGGAGTCAAACTCCTTGTATGTCCGTGGCCAATAAAAGTGATTCTGATTCTGTGTGTATTAATACTTGTGTCTACAGCTTTAACTCCTCCAGTTGGCATTGGAGGCTACTGTATAAACAGGTCATGAATGACAATAAAGCATGATTGTAATAATATAATGTATCTTCATAGATTGGAGAGATTCTAATTATTTACAATATCTATACATAAAGAAACACTTAAAATGTCCTTCTATGTGTATACGGCCACATTATATGTATCAAATGTTTATATACTGCTGCTAATAAATGCAAAATAGGGGGAAAGCATTACTAACACTGTGCTTTTTATAGATACTTAATGAGTATGCCGGTCCTCCATGACGACTTAGCTGCAATATGCACCGACTCAAAATGAAACTTATTGAAAAACAGAAGTGAACTAACATGGTACAGCTATTCAGTTACAACGGTTAGGGTACGGCAGACATAAGATTAGTTATGTAATAGTCTCTGACATTATACACTCGCCATCGCAGAGCAGTTTGGAGAGTAACAGGAAATAAGGAAGATGTGCGACTGAAGGGAGAGGGAGAGAAATAAGACGTCACTTAACAACATGACATAACACGACTCACAAGGTCATTAACAGTCTCATCCTGCTGAGCCGCCTCGATTCCAGTGGTTTGACATTTAGTGTGAAAAGGTGACGCTACACCCATGTGATATGCACCTAAGCATTCGCAAAGTCTTACTGTTTTTGTCGCATCCCAGTCAGATATTTAGAGCTATTCAAAAACAGCAGTGGGAAGCTCAGCGTGTTTTGAAGCAGAAGGTCAAACTGTGTGTCTCAGGCTCAAGTTTTTTATAACATCGTATGGTATCACAGACCAGGCCTCCGGCTACAGCTGCAGTGGGGGGGGTGGTTAATCCACCAAAACTCTGTCAACCCTCCTTTCTTTACGCAGATGCTGTATGACAGCAATAGCAGTTTATGGTGTGCTTGTGTATTTTTTCTTTGTGTGAGATTAGTCAAAACTTGGCAACACTTGTTACCGGCATTTGTCACGTTTTCTCTTTTTTCATAAATTTGACTTGCAGTTTAAGACGTAATGGATACAAATCTCAAAAAAAATTGTGCAAAGATGGCAGTCTGTTGGGGATGGCTAAAGTAATTCATATGCCATTACTCAAGTGCTCATTTGGTTTTAAGACCTTAAAACATCATTTTAAATTATTCTCATCAATATCAATTATTAAGTTTGTGCAGATATAAAAATTCCTTTCCATTAATTCTACATTAAAATATTTTCAAATAATATGCAGTTGTACAATTTGGATAGTTAAGTATCTTAATCATGTTTTATTTTACTGTTATAATTCCATTTTGTTTTATTTGTATATATGTCATTTCATTAATATTTTATTAAGTTTTTATTGAGTTATTATGGCCATCACCAATTAATAATGAGGATTTAAAAATAATTTATAAATTAATGAGTCACTAAAAGGATGTGCTGTTCTTTTCGTGGCCCATTCCTTTTTGTGCTAATCAATACACTCAAAGAATTCCTTAATTGCATGAGAATAGCACAACAGCCCCACCTGCTGGTTGAAATGACTTGACAGCTATGAATGACTAAATCATCACTAAGTCATGAAAATGTTAATGCAGGTTCATTGTAATGTCTTTAAAAGATGTGTACTTTGTCTGTTGTGCATTATCTGGGGCAGCAGTGGTTATTTTTTTTGCACATGAGCTCTAAAGGAACATTAATGGGTGGGTTGCTGCATGATTCACTCCATCACGTTTGGCTGCTGCTGACTGTGAATCTTTTTTTGGTCTCTTCTTCACAGGTAGATTGTCTTTGGAGGAGTTCATTAAAGGTGCCAAGAGCGACCCATCCATTGTCAGACTGCTGCAGTCGGATCAGGGAGCCTCTCGTCAGTTCTGAGCACAGAGACAATGACAGACACACACTCTCTTAAAACGCAATCGCAAACCCACATCCACCCAGCTTTATGCTGTTCACCTGATAATGGCTTGGCCCCCCCCCCAGGTCAACAGACAATCCTTTCATTTTAATGACACTCCATGTCTTAATGTTTACATTAATGGATACTTTTCAATCTGGCTCCTTTTCTGTGGACTATGTGCTTTCAGTTGAAGTATTCTGTGTATTCGCTTTTCCAAAGCTCTCCTGCCTTGAAATGGTGTTTTCTGTAAGTGAAGTGCCATATCATATATTTATACAGACTGGTTATGTGCTCGGAAGTATTATGGCCCCATTACGTTACACTAAGAGGAAACTAATTACATCACTTCATATAATTTGATTGGATTTAGCTGTGCTGAAAAGTGGCTTATTGTTGTTCAGTATGTCAACTGTAGCTTAACAAGTTGCTGTTCTGAACAAGTTCTATATGCCTTGGTATTGCATGCGCTTGGTGATAATGCGTTTTCTGATATTGTAACAGTTTATGTGAATAAGGAGGCTGTGATTGTTTTTATTCCTTTTTATTTTTGTAACAAAAATGTAATTTTGTTTTCACACAATTGAAATAAAGTCGTGTAAGAAAAATCTACACAAGAAGTCCCACAGTATTCCCTTGTCCTGGACAGACATGATGTAACCCCACCAAGATTCACACTTACTGGTTTAAAAAGAGAGAGAAAAAAAAAACCTATATAAAGTCACATCGGGTTGGACATTGAAGTGTTACGTTGACAAGTCCACATCTTAAAATAGGTGCATGAGGGTGGCTGAAGAGGGGAGAGGGGGAACGATGTTTGAGAAAGACTTAAATGAACTGAAATGCCGCATTCAGAACCATCCTCCTCCCTCTCCTCAGCTGGCGGCGACCGTATAAATATGCAGCTTCTAACGTTCAGCAGGTACGTGAGGCAGGTTCACTCCAGGGACGTGACACACGTACGTCCGTCCGTCCGTCCCCCTCCCCCCCCCCTCCCTCCTGTCCACATGAGACTGACAAAGATGATGTGAGAAACTGCAGGTGTCTCCCATGTGTCTTTTCTGGAGTATTTCAGTAACTGGGCGACCGCGCCTCCCATTCGTCCACAGGAGAGGGGAGGCGGGTCGTACAGGACCAGACCAGATTCGACCGAACCAATCTGGATCAGATCCCACCCACGTTTGGGCTCATAACTCGTCCTTGTCGAAGTCATCATCCAGATGTACATCACTGAGATCGTAGTCTTCCTCCACAGGAAGCTGCGGTTGACGAGGAGTACAAAAAAAAAAGACAAGCTGTTAGCAAAGATGTTGATAAGCATGAAAACTTTCCGCTCATTTAAATATTACAAATGCCAAATCATTATCAGTGGAGCTGTACATGTTTTTACATTTTGCCTGACCGTCTGCCTGTCACACATAAAAACTTCAAGCTCTTCTTAAATTGAGACAAATAACTACAGATGGACTTTTAACTCTGTGAGAAAAGACAAATGATCTGGATATTTTGGGAGCACTCCAAACGCTGTGTTACATAATAGTGTTTTTGACATATTCCTGTGTGTGTGATTGCAGTACAGAGGCAGCAAGGAGTAGGTAGAGATTCTTTGTATTAATCCAGGCAGACACTGAAAGCACTGAGCAGAATTTGAACCGTGCTGAATTTCTGCCATATCTGTCATCAGTGCATGTGCAGTTTGAGGGGACTCAAAACAGCTGATTATTAGCTTGAACAATCAATGATTGGTCTGTCGTCTCTTATACACTGTAGTGATCTTGTTTTAACATTATTGTGTTTTATATGTTGGTCAAAGTCTTACTGAGATTGTGCTGTGATAGACTATATTGTCTGCATCTCCCCAGCCACCTGCAGAGCCACATTTTGCTTTTTGTCTTCTCTGACTAACAGACCACTCTGATGCTCCCACTCACCTGCCCGTCTTTGCCGTCCCAGGCCTCCACAGAGTAAATCTTGGGCATGGACCCACCTCCAAATGTGGCAGTTGAGCCACGGCCCACAGAAAGCTCCCTGGAGAGAAAGAGACACACCATATGAGTGCCAGCATTCAGCGCACTCTAAAGCACATTTTTATTCTGATTCTTGTAATGGTGAAAAAATGAGATCACATCAAGCAGCGGCTACCCCCCTTTTACCTGAGGAACTCGTGGATGCCGGTCTCACTGAAGGAGCCTCTGAGCAGAGCAAATTTCATCTTGCGTGTGTTGATGGCGGCCATGGCAGGGTAACCAAATCCACCAATACCCAGAGAGGACTCCAGCTCCATCTGAGCTCCAGCCTCAGTCCACAGCCAGCTGACAAAGGGAGTGTGGGCTGTTAGTCGAAGTCACAATTAGTCTTATGAATAATAATCCACGATTGGGCTCTCATCCTTACCCCCACATCTTCTTCTTGTACTTCTCAGACATCTTCATCATCACCTCCAGGTAGCCGTTTCTACCTGCAGCCCCTATTAAGATACGACGACAGTGGATGGTGAGTGATTCAAGAATTAGAAGGATCTTACAATATATTCATGTTTGTATGAGAAATGTTAAAGATACACTCTTAAACTGTATTGTAGTGCCTCTACAACCCTGCATTTATATACACGTTTGTTGTTACCTGCAACCATTTAGTTTTCTTTAAAAAAGGTAAAACTTCTGAACTATTGATTGGTTAGAGTCAGATGTCTGTCTGGTCTCACCGGTGTCCAGGATGTGTGGCAGGACAGCAATTATACACAACTGACTGTCCTCACAGGTCTTCTTCAAGATGTCTTCATTGAGGATCTGAGAGACAAACATTTACATTAAATATAACATTATGAGAATACACATTCAACATGAAATTTGTAGTATGGTCTAAACCGTCACCCATGAGCAGAAACAGCGCTCTGGATTTTGTGTTGATTTAGTATGACTTTCTTTTAATTTGTCTGGTCACACATAGTAGTGACTATGCTACAGTGTTAGTGTGTGTTAGTAAACTGATTATGAGTTGAATCACTATTGTGTTCAGTAACACAGTAGAAAAAAAAAAAAAAAAAAGTAATATTGTGGTTTAAGAATAAAAAAAAATCATCTCCAGATGATTACCGTTGGTCCTTCTGGTCAGAATACTGTCGGATACCAGCGCTATAAAACTTTCATACATGAATGCATGATGCCAATACACAAGTGTACCGACCTCCAGCAGTTCAGGAGCGGGGGCGTTCTCAGAGAACATATCCAATGCCCTCTCGATGATGTCACCACGGGAGCGGCCTCCTTGGTAGTCTTCAGGCTCCTCGCCTTTGCGGAAAATCTTGATGGTGGGAAATCCTCGGATCTAAACACAGAAAATATTGCTTCAGTTCTGTGAATAACTGCCTCAGATTCGGTTACATGTTGGTATTTAATTAGGGATTCAATCCAGGAAAGCTATCTTTTAATTCTTCTGTAGAACATGATATGTCTGAATGACATTCAGTGGTAAGACTCAACTGTTAGGTTGTAATTAATGTTGAAAGGGTTGCTGAAACTGAAATTTGATCAGTAATTAATGTAATTGTATTAAGCATGGTAAATGTGAGTCAGTGGAGATTCATTCTCATGACTACAAGCAGGTATGTTTACAAGGTCAAAGCCACATATACAAAGCAGATATACCTTTTTATCCCGGGGCTTAGTGGCCTGTGAATTATCCTGTTTATTGACTAATTTGACTATTTCAATTGATACGACAACGAAAACGAAATAGCTTAAAAATGTCCCACCTTGTATCTCGTTGTGAAGTGGTGTTTGCACTGAGCACTGCTGATTTATATAAGAATTGTGCACCAATGAACCACATTAACTTATCAAATCTTACCCCGTAGCGGCTGGACACAGCCTGGTGTACAGTAGCATCCACTGCTCCGAGGCGAACTTTGCCCTTGGTCTGCTCCCTGACAGCTGCGGCTGCAGCTGCCCACTCAGGCTCCAAGCTATTGACAACAGAACAGAGCGATGGTTAACGAAAACGACTTAAAAGAATGAAATCCCCACAGTAGAAAATCCTCTATTCAAAATTAGAAGTGTGCATGGTTTATTTTTATAACAAAGCTTTGATTCTGAAAAACTAGTATAGAAAATGTTGCAAACTGGATTCATATAGTAAAAACATAGTTCAGATCTCACTGCTCAGTTTTAATAAGATTACTTTCTACTGAACTAGGATTACCCAGAATTACTGGGACACTAAGAGAAAGCTGAATCAGGTACCAAACTCACTTTTTGCAGTGTCCACACCAGGGGGCGAAGAACTCTACCATCCACACATCATCACCCTCCAACACCATCTTGTCGAAGTTATCATCAGTGAGCTCGACCACATCCTTCTTACTGCCTCCGCCGCTCTGCTGGAAGGGACTCGAGTGTTACTTAACCACGTTCAGTGAATCATTTCATCCTTTCCAGTTTCAAATAACTGCAACGAAAAGCTACTGCAAGTGTTCGCTTGCTGGATCTACCTGTTTGTTGTAGCCAGAGCTGCCAGACTTGCCACTCAGCCTGTCTTTCACCAGAGCACGCAACGCGTTCATGGCTCCATCCACGATGGCCTGGCTGCTGCGTCCACCTGAAGAGTAAAAGGCACGCAGAGGTCAGCCATTGCAGCAAAAAACAATACTTGATTACAGCACCGCAAAGATTGCCTCTCTGACACTTGCATCAGTATTTTTCAGCTATTTTCAGCAGCAGAAGCTACATGTTTGGTGGTTTTGTGAGTACCTTGGTACTCCTCTGGCTTGTTCTTATTGGCTCCAAAGACCTTGATGGTGGGGAAACCTCTGACGCCGTACTGACCACCCAGTGACTTGTGCTGATCGGCATCTACGGCACCAATCTTGACAATACCCTGAAGGATTTCAGAACAAATAAGTTGGAGTGTGCAGTCTAAACTTCATACTGCAGCAAAATATAGCAAACCTGTTAATCATTACACACAATGTTGTTTAGATAGATTATATTAGAGGTGATAACTGTGTACAGAAAAGCACATTCCATTAAATAAACCGGGCGTGTTGTTTTTATACTGAATATTATTCATTAATATTTGACTGCAGTCCCATATCCACCCACCTCTCACGCCTCTGTTTGCAGTTACTCCAACTGCTGAGTTATAAACTTTTAAACATTTGTAGGTGGAATAAAGCTGTGAGTTAGAGCTTAGTAGTCGAGATGCAAGCAGTGTCCTGGTCTTTGATGATGCAATGCAGTGAAATGAAACATTTTTCTGATCTAATGTGTTTGTTTTAGCTGAGTGAAATGAATAATGGATGCGGATGCCTCTAGTGTACCTGCTTGGTATATATGCTTAATGTCTGCAAATATCTAATGAAATTACATCATCATAATCATATTGTTATTATTGCTAATAGCAGTATTCACTGATTCTGATATTTGATTTTGTAACCTAGCCCTGATTGCACTGGGGAATGTTTCTCTAGAACAGATGAATGGTTGAAGCTTTCTCACTGGTAATCAATGGAAAGATGACCGGAGACATTTTGTTTACCTTGAGGGCAGTGGCAGCCTTCTTCCAATCAGGAGTCAGATTCTGACAGTGGCCACACCTGTGACGATAAACAGTGGAGGAGCAATTTTATTTTTATTGGCAGTCATCTAATTTTACAATTTAGTCCTGTAGTGCAGTCTGAATGTGTTTAAAACACATCACAAGTATTTGTCAGTCACAGAACCAAATGATCCAATAATAACACCGACAGTGAATATTTAACACCTTTTCATTTACATTTAAAAGGTGTGCACATTTAACACTGGCTACTGGTTCATTACAGAAGTGACTTTGATCCTGATTTATACAGTAAAACACGTAATGGTCTGGCCCCTGAATATACATCTGACATGCTTTAAGTTTATTAATCTGGCAAATTTCTCAGGTCACACAGAGTTCAATCAAAATTGGGCAACTTTGAAGAAAGAAGTCAAGTAATTTCCTGTGTAATTTTTGTTTTGTGTGTATATGTTAATACATTTCCCACTCTGTACCCCTTTGTAAAGCACTTTTGTATGAGATTGTGCTCTACAAATAAACTTGAACTGTGAAATCGCAGTCCAAGGAGGAGCTACCAGTTTTGCATACAAGTCTCTCCAGATGTTGAGGTTTCTGTGAGGAGGAAGAGACGACTCAAACATGACTGACTCAATGCAAAATACTTGTATTGAAACTGCGATCACTATCTTATCACTACTTGGTTGATCCGAGGACACTTGTTAGCACTGAATAATGACCACCAAAAGTTATATGGACTCACCAGGGAGCGTAAAACTCAATCAGCCATAGACTGTCACTCTGGATCACCTCCCTGTTGAAGTTGGAGGGGGTGAGCTCGACAACATCATCACTAGCTGAGTAAAAGGACTGGACAGACAGGACCAGGGAGCAGCCCAGCACTCCTGCAAGAAAGGATGAAGATACAAAAGGTTTACTCTCAATGCAAGCTCCCATTGTGTTCAACCATCACACCAGCCAAAGTACTAGTAGTAGTAACACTAAAAGGACATCGTAAACCCACTTAAATACAGCTTATATGCAGAATTATCCCACATTTGTACAACAACAAGTGAAACTGACGCTTATTAATTCATTGATTCAACAATGACGGAGGCCTGGCACTGTTCTGTGCTCCTTAACTTAGCTCTTCAGGCTAACCACAGTGGCGGACACGCTGCCAAACACGCCTTAACATTAACGTTAAGTTCCACAAAAATTATACTTTATTTATAAGTAGAAAAAAAAAAAAACTGGCGCGGTTGTCACTCACCAAGTAAAAGTGGTCTCATGGTTTTAGCCGCTCTCTGCTCGTCTCCTGTGTTAGCAACACACACAGACCGCTGCTGCTGCTGCGTCTCCCAGAAAAGTAGATCGAACAGGCTCACCGTGGCCCGCGCTGATTGGTCCGCTGCTGGCGACGTGTTGCCTCAGCCAATCAGCGTGCGCCGTGTAGTTTATGGAAGCGGCACGCTGAAGAGAGGGAGGAGGCTGGTGGAGGGGAGCAGGAGGAGATGTTGTTAACTCCACCAAGAGGAGATGCAACAAATGTGACAAAGCTGACATTTATATACAACCCACAGACAGTAAAGTTACTTTATATTACTGATACATTACTTTCTAATGAAGTAATGTGTAAAGTAGGCTGCTTAAAGCTACTGTTGTCTTATCATAACTTTCATTGGCAGTGGTGGAAGAAATATTAAGATGATTCACTTAAGTAAAAGCAGAAATACCCCAATATAAAAGTACTCAATCGAAATTAAAAGCACATTTATAGATAGATAGATAGAAAGAAAGATAGATAGATAGATATCTGATAATAGAAACCAGATGTCAGGAAATACAGACTAAAAAGAGGAAGTGTTGGGTATTTTGTGCCAGAAACTAAAGTAATTATACAGGAGAGTGTGGCCCATGTTGATAACTGATGCAACTATTTGTAACTATTCACGCTGTAGCCAGTGTAAGAGGAGATCATTAACATGGGTAGTTTAATCATTAACATCATATTTTATAAACTCATCATCTTAACTTGCAAAGTAACTGGAAACTTCAGCAGTGGAATAACTGCAGTGATTGGAGTAAAATGTGCAACATTGCCCTCTTAGATAGTGTAGCAGCAGTGTAAAGGGAATGGAAATACTCATGTAATACCTATAAGAACAGTTGTACTTGTGAATTTGATCACAAGCCACCACTGATAACTATAACTGATAACAAAATGTGCATGTGTTTAGAAGAATGTGTGAAGTTTAATAGGTTACTATTAACTCAAGTCAATACAGTTCTTGTAATCCTGAAATTACTCATCCATCAGTGAAAGAATAACTTGATGTTTGTTTTTCCATTTTGATCTTGTAGGAAAATAACGAAGGTACTTCACCAAAGTTTGGCTTGAATCCGCTGCATTGCAGGTTTTACTTCAGATTTAGTTTAATGCTTCATTCACACAGAACTTCTTTCTACATTGTTTTTATTTTTTTTTATTTTTTTTTCACATATTAATGACTTCCAATCCTCAGCGGTTTGCACCAATATTTAGAAAAACCTTTAGGCTCCTGTATTGTGAAGGTGTTGTCACTAGGTGGAGACAAACAACAAGGCAAACTCCTGCTGAGATCCTGTCAGTCTGTCTGCCAATCAATAATTCAGCGTGGGCTACTGCAGAACTGCTCAGTTCAACTCAAGAGTGCAAATTTATATTTGAAAGTAGCCAAAGAAAACAGATTTGTGTAAATCTCCCACTGATGACATTTGCACCTTTAATTCCCAAACATCACCATGACTTGACATCCCTAAACCACCGTATGATGTAGCTTTTACTGTCGGAACTTTATGGTAATTTGTTATTTTTGTCACGCTTTTAATGTCTAATACTAAATTCTATTTCCAAGTTTCTGACAAACATGATACATGAGCTGCAAGTTAAGTGGAAAAAATACACTGTGAGACATAAGAACAAATAATAGGCCTCATTAATGAAACAATAATCCAAGAAAAACACTGATTCTTTTCCTTCTGGGTTATTTGGTGATAGCTAATAATACATTCAAAATGGATGATAGATAATGCGTCTAGGTTGGGATATTGGAAAACATTTTACAGACTGTTGTTCTAAAAAAAAAAAGAAAGAAGGATAATTTAATTGCTGGTGTGATGCCTTCTGTTAATCGATGACCTTTAACTGGTTGTTGATTCTTCCAGCTGCCATCAGAAAGCCAGCGGAGTGCGTGTGTCTGATTTCCCTGTTTGCTACTTCACAATTCATTACATGCCGCTGAGATTTATGATGTGCTGCGCCTGGCTGCACTGCGCTGCGTCAAAACAACCACAGACAGACAGAGCGCCGCCGGAAACAGCAGACAGCTTTAAAAATAAAAGCATTGTAATGTCTGTGGCTGTGATACTTTATATTGTTACTTAAAATGACGGATTCACAGGGCCTGAAATATATCTCATTAGTCATTTTTAAAAACATATCATGTTCTTTATTTAGATAAGTTAGCCAGTATTTTTCAATGAGCCTACAAATATTTTTTCCCTTTTGATACAAATAATTTCAATGCTATTCATTTATTATGATATTTAAATTATTATTTAGTTTGTCTTATTAAGTTTGTTTGTATTTGTACAGTTGTTTTCCTGCTTTTTTGCCTCACATAAAGACCTTTGACTACTGTAAAACTCAAGCAATTCAGTTCTTAAGTTTGTTCTTCAGTTTTTTATCTACATTAATTCATCACAAGGTTGGTGAGGCAGGTGTGTTAGTGTGTGAGCAGCAGAGTGAATGAAAACGACTGGAATAAATGTTACAAAAGAAAGGTTGGCAGTGCGTGTGGTATTAACAGAGGTCAGACATTAAGTGTTTTTTTTTTTAACTGCTGGATAATATTGAGCTACGAAAAACTGGCTCAATTTGCATTAACAGCGTGTTTGGTGGCAAAAACAAACTTGATCAGAAAGAGTTTTGTTTTGAAAGTTATGCCCGGAAGTCCTGTGGTTTGATCGTGGCGTACTTGACATTACGCGCACTTCAACGCCAACTTTCTCAGAGCGCACAGGCGCACTGTTCACTGCCAAACACGGCTGTGTTGAAGACTTGACGCTGCAGTCACCTCTGAGCAAACATTTATTATTTTCTTCAACTAAAACGCAGAGATTAGAAAATTTAGGAGGTTTTACGCACAGCGCCAGAGCTTATGGTGACTTGCGTTTACTACAGTACACACTTTTGTAATTTTTTTTGTGTTGCGGACTTGTTGTCAACACAATGTGGGGGATCCAAAGGACGCGGTATGCAGACTGCAATGGCTCTGAAGCCAGTGAAGAGACAGAGATTGTAGTTAACATAGGCGGAGTGAAACAGGTGTTATACGAGGACGTGTTGAATCGCTTCCCGGACACCCGGCTGGCAGAACTGGTGGACTGTTCACTTAAATCTTCTGAAGAAATATCTTTACTATGTGACGACTACGACCCTGACACTGGAGAATTTTATTTTGACAGAGACCCCGAAGCATTTAAGTGTATAATTGAACTGTACTATTATGGAGAGATTCACATGAAACGAGGCATTTGTCCAATTTGTTTCATGAAGGAGATGGAGTTCTGGAAAATCGGCTCTGATTTTTTGGATGACTGTTGTAAATGCCACCTGAAGGAGGTAGAGGATGAACTTGCAGAGATTGCAGAGAAAGTGAGAACTATCCTGGTGGACCGGGAGGGAGATCCGTCTGCAGAAGGCTGGCAGCGCTTTCAGATGTGCCTCTGGAGGCTGATGGAGAAGCCGGAGTCCTCGATGCCTGCGCACATAATCGCTATAGTTTCTTTCATCTTCATCCTCGTCTCCTCCGTGGTGATGTGTGTCGGGACCATCCCCGACCTGCAGGTGGAGGACGCGGAGGGTAACCTCTCGGAGCACCCAACTCTGGAGGTCATCGAGACGATGTGCATCCTCTGGTTCACTGTTGAATACCTCCTGCGTCTGATCTCCTCTCCAAATAAAATCAAATTCGTCCTGTCTTTCATGAACATCATCGACTTCATGGCGATAATGCCCTTCTTCGTGGTGCTGATTCTGACCTCCTTCGGCGCAGGAATGATGGAGCTGGCTAACGTGCAGCAAGCGGTGCAGGCTTTACGCATAATGCGCATTGCGCGCATTTTCAAGCTGGCACGGCATTCCTCTGGTCTCCAGACCCTCACATCTGCCCTGAAGAGCAGCTTCAAAGAGCTCGGACTTCTCCTCATGTATATGGGCGTGGGGGTCTTCCTTTTCTCCGCATTGGGCTACACCATGGAGCAGAGCCACCCGGACACCTTGTTCACCAGCATCCCGCAGTCGTTCTGGTGGGCTGTGATCACCATGACCACGGTGGGCTATGGAGACGTCTACCCCAAGACCACTTTAGGTCGGTGCAACGCGGCCATCAGCTTTCTGTGCGGGGTGATCGCCATAGCGCTGCCTATACACCCTATCATCAACAATTTTGTCCTGTTCTACAACAAGCAACAGGTGCTGGAGACTGCGGCCAAGCATGAGATTGAACTGATGGCGCTGCGCTCCGGCGACGGCGAACAAGAGGCTGCACCCGGCGCCCATAAACATGTTTGCGGTGCAGGGGTCTGGGACAACGCCATGCGCTCCTGTCACAGCGACACATACATCCCCTTACTGAAGGATCCCAGGGGAGGGGCGGGGATCCAGACCCCCAGCATGGACACAAGCTTTGAGAGCACAGCGGAGGCCACTGAATATTTCATCTCATGAACACTGAAGACATCGCATCATTTGAAAACTGCAAAAAAGAAAAAAAAAAGAAAAGAAAAGATAAACAACAACAACAAAAAAAAATCAAATGAATTATTCATTTTTGACTTATTCAAACACCCGTTCAATTCAGGGTCAATGGAGACATGCTTGTAAATAGCCTTGTAAAAATAATAGGGCCGCAGTAATGCTCTCCAAGGACCTTAAATGCATTTGAGGAATTGTGCCTATTATAGGGACATGTGTGTGAGATATTGACTTGATGAGCTGTGCCTTTGCGCAGTAACTCCCTGTAGGCTGAGGGGTTCTGTTTGAACAGCCAGTACACTGATTCCCCCATGTAGGCTTCTTATATAACACCCCCATTCTCAATCCTCACACTCATACTGTAGACTGCACTGTAGCTTCTTTCTCTGAGCAGAAATATGTATCAAAATGGATGTTTGTTTTTTTTAAATAACAAAGACTGGTAGCTCCTCCAGGAGGAGAAGATAAATAATAGGGTAATTAATAGTGTACAGGCATCACAACAAAACTAGATAGGTACTTATAGTGCCATACATTTCCCAGTGAGACATTAAAGGTACACAAGAGAACAGTGATGGTTTTGGAAGAGACTATAAAAGCAACATATGATCAAGGCTGTGCAACTCTGGTTCTGCCTATGATCTTCTTGGCATCAGTGTAAATTTGTGTACTTGACACTGTATGATTGTGAGGTAATATGTCAGATATAAAACTCCTCTACGGTGCAGGAATGTTAAAAGCGGTGACTGCGATCAGATAGGATCATGTAACCGACACCAGGACCTCTGAAGCTTCCTTGGCTGCAGGACATGTTCCTATAATGGGTTTAAATTTTGCAGCAGCCGTCACCACTCTGCCTCCTCCCTGGAGGCTTGGTGGAATAACTTGAACACCAAGTTATGGGACGAGGAGGAAGGAGCAACAGGCTGGAGGTTAAACAAATATAATCCCAGTGGTTAAGTTACTAAACTTATAAAAAAAACATGTGTTTTAGACTGCAGGTTAGTTAACCTGAAAATCTGAGTGGAAGGAAAGGAACTGTGATTAAAGTATGAATAAAAAATATAAATAATAAGGAGTTTTTTTTTTTAATTCATCACGCATTATCATGCTAGCAGGTTATCAACATAAACAGAAGGTGTAAGAGTATTATTAGGGCAGTGCCTGCTTCTGTCTTAATGCATTACTGCTCTCATTTGGTGAAACTGATGAAAGGACGATATATTTTTTCCACTCTAAATTGGCTTAATGGGCTCTGTATTTAAAGGTTGCATTTTCACAGTTTGAAAGGTCTCAACTCCTACACCATTAGTCTGATTGACATGGAACTTGCTGCACGAATGGAACAATCCTCGGAAACTATTAGTTTGCACAATAGGGAAGCTATAATTAAAAACTGACATATTTAATTCAAATGTCATTTCTCAGATGTCATTTTTTTTGCATCCTGGAGGAATGATTTATGTCAAGATTGTGTTCTTGTGCCCAGTCTTATTTTGTGATTTTATGAAATGAGCATAATGTCTTGACACACATTACTAAAACTGGGCAAATAAATAAGAAGAGCAGGGCATTAATAGCAGCAGGTGTAGCCTGAAAATGATATGGTGCAGTTGAAAACGGTCAGATATATTTGCCCTCAGCTCTAATGTGGATTCAACTGTGTAACTGAATCTACTTCTGTTTTTTCCCTCATTAGCCGAAAATGGTTCCCAACCTTTTGTTTCTGACATTCCTCCACAGAACTCAACTTCAGACATCACCAGTCAAATGCGTCAAATGGAAGGTTCCTGTTGGTCGGTTCTGGCCAATCATATTGTGCCAAGTTCTAAACTTCTTTTAAATTAGAAAATATTTTATTATTAGGATGCTAACTACTACTAATAATAACAACACATTTTGTTAATTATTATCAGGCAGCAACTGGAGGGGATGGGGAAAGATGCAGCAGGGAGATAATTCCAGGGAGGGACACCTAAATGTCCACATAGTGTTAACTGTAACTGTAACCTTTGCTCCAACCTCAGTTTTTGGTACAAAACATTTTAACATTTTGAAAACCGTAACAGACAAACACATTATTAACACACATATATAAACACAATTTTTTATGCTGGACTTAAAAAATTCAGATTTTACATTGGTTTGGGTATCTTTAAAAAACAAAAAACACTGTTTGGCCTGAATTAAAGGCAAAAATGTAAAAATTGAAGTACTGTGATCATTACATCACCAACAAATGTTAATGGATTGAAGAAGGATGATACATCTTACTGCTGCCGTACTGACGTGGTGTCTGCATCAATCACTGGGACAAGATGTCAGTTTGTTTGATTAGTAAGAGGGCACTGATCCAGTATTAGATTCCTCTTCAGTAATGTTTTCGACTGAGCTCTAGTCTTAGTTATGCAGCCTGAGAGAAAGATCATGGAGGAGGTCAGGCAGGACTGCAGGTTGTCCACCCACTCGTGTCCTAGACTGGACTCGGCTATCTCTCCTGGCCAGCAGCAGATTCACACATGTCAAAGCCTGGAGAAAGGCCTTTGTACACACTGACAGGTGGAGCTGGAATGTCAAAGGCGAGCATTGTGTAATGGAACAATGTTCCTCCAGCAGATGCACATGCAAATACACATACACCTTCACGTTCACGTTCAAATTTAGATTTACAAGCACACACACACACTGGCCTATACAAACATTCCCCCTCCTCTTCGCCGCCTACCCACAAGTGTGTACACAAATAATTGCGTGCACACATACACAAGCTGCTACACCCCTATACCCACAGCCATGTGTGATCCACTCTACAGTAACCTGCCGTGATCTGCTGGCTAATCACCAATTTTTACACCCACATGTTGGTCATCTGTGGCATTCAGTGGGTGTTTAAGAAAAGAGGTATTCCTGAGCATTTATTTAAAAATTGTGCTCATTACCCTTGACATAAATAGTCAATTTTTTTGTGAGAATTTCCAGCTAGCTATGGTTGTTGTTACTAAATCAACACATTTGTTCTGGGTGTTCACTGACTCATTCGACTTTGAAGAGAAAGTTGCCTATGCGTGTGTATGTGCAACACAGATTTTTCTAAAAATGCTCTAAACAGACGGAAAGGATCACAATCTGCGTAGGTGTTTGCTTGGGGAAAGTTTTTCGAATTCTTTAGCTGACAGTTAAATTACTTTCCTGTTTTATTTCTAAGATGCTGACATTTCATTCCACAGCTAAGCCAACATGCAGTGAGGGTGGAGAAGAATAATTAACAAGGCAAAGTCTATGTAGCAATGCAATGTTTGCTTCAATACCATAGTGCTGTGTGTGCACTTCCATATTTTATAATGTATTAAATCATGGATCATGCTTGTAGGATAAATAAATGCAGTATGACATTCTGCCTGAACCCTCAGATAGTAGATTGCACACTATCGTACAACCAATGCGTTTGAGTGTGTTTTAATCAAAGGGATTCCTGAATCTCACGTGTCCCCTCCAGCTGACTTACAGCTCTGATTGTTTTCTGGCGACATAATGGCGTATTGGTATCAAGTTACACACAACCATTTTGATGACAGCACAAGATCCCGCTCCCCTCTGCCTGTTCCCGTCTCCCTCGACCTTTAGGACAGGGATCTTATTCAACTCAGATCTCTTGTCTAAAAATAGGGAAATCCCTGTTTGGCACGCTGTATATAAACGGTACAGACAAATGGAAGTTCAAGACAAACTCAGGCTAATTGAGTTGTGCATGTGTGTCCCTAAACAGCTGTTTCTTTGTTGTTGTTTCATGAATGTGTCTCAACTGTAAAAAAGTGGTTGTGATATAAAATGATTGCTGTCCAGTTTCCTTTCCAATCTAAATGTCCATAGTGTCTGAGAGTATATCTTTAACTATTAAAGTCCATTAAAAAATGTTTTACTTCTTGTTCCTACAGTTATATGTTTGAGCGTCACTGTGCAGAATGATGTATGTGCAGAGTTTGACCCTAGAAGGATGTTTTCAAATGAATCTGTGGAAGTCCTCTGTTTGATTTTTTTTTTGGGGGGCTCATAGCATTATTTGTGACATCACAAATAATTTGGAAGTCGACCCTGGTCTAGTATGCAACTTGAAGCCACCAGTGCAAATACACTGAGAATGGACTTTACACTGTAGGAGTGAAGGAGTAAGCGTGTGTCCAGCAGGAACATTATATTTTATGTCATATTTAATTTGGTAGAAGGAGCAGATATCTTTTTAATTTCAATGTGAAAATTATTATTATTATTCTTTTTTCATTGAAAAAACATATCAAACACACATTATTGATCCAAGCAACATGTCTTAATACTAGTCTGACGAGGATCTTTAAGGAAAGTTGTAGACCGAGACATTAGATATAGTGCGAAGATATCAGACTACAAGTATGTTAAAAATAGGGTAAAAGTTAAGAAAGAAAGACAGAAGAAAAAAAAAACAACGACAGAAAAGAGGCATTCAAACATCATGGATAAGATATTGCACTCAAGACCACACTAAAAGACATAATGGTGATGATGTTTGAATGCCTCTAAAAGCAGATAATGTCTGCTCTCAAATGGTACAAATGGGATATTTTAACGGATTCATATCCTGCAGAAGATGGTCAAACACATTTGAATAGGAATGTGTGTGTATAATGCCATGGCTTAACAGCCCAGCCCTCCAAGCACTATCTCTGTTTGAGAGATATTTTCAGCTGCAGGAGAGGGAAAAGGGAAAACATGCTCCTGGAGCATTATTGTGTGTCAAATGAGTTTCATTTTTTCAACAGGAATGTTTAAAACACTGCGTAGGCGCACCCTGGGGCACTTTGATTCAGGCAGAGAGCTGCATAAAATTGCATGACAATAATTACATAGATTAAATATGACCTTCTACAAAATAGCAGAATAGGATGATGCACTTAAGCCACTCAACCCGTCTGCAAAAGTTATTTCCATATCTTCTTTTTCCCCTAACCTTATCACTTCTTCCAATTCTTTTATCTTGATGAAAGTTCTTTTGCAAAATCATCACGTCTGCCCTTGTGGGTTTACAAGAACACAGATCAGAAATAGCTGGGAAAATGTATAAAAAAACAATACTCTTTAATTTGAAAAATCCCACAGCTTGTGCCAGATCAATGTATTGTTTCAGATGCATTACTAAATGGTCTTGCAGCTGACTATGCCAAAGCCTTTCAATATGTCCATGGAAAGTGTTAAACGATTAAATCAATACAGTCGTGCTCCTGCAACCTAAATACTGACCGGCGAAGATGAAATGCAGCCTTCTGCTATTTGCTAGTACATTACCCTGGACTTATAAAAAAGGAAAAGGAAAATATAACTGCAGATGCAATATGAGAAAAGTGATTTGTCTGGAAAATAGCTCTCACTGGTGAGCCAGTTTCTTTTTCATCAGAGGGACTAATAGAGACACGGTCTGATGCAAAGCTTTTGCTCCAGCAGAGAAGTGAATAAGGGTTTGCAAACACTAAGTTTCTGCCATGAACACAACAGCGGGAGAATACTGAGTTATAGTTATGGGTGTACTGATACTGTGTGTGTGAGAACTCACCATTTAATATAAATCAGCAATGAGCATAGTAGATTGCAGTAGTAGTTTATTACCTTTTATCTTTTCAAATAATGAAAACAAATATTTAGGCTGAGGCTCCTGAGCGCAAAATTAAACCGTGATTGATGTTTCCCCAGTTTCCAGAAAAAAACATTAGCTTGAGAATATAAAAGAGAAAGCGTGTATCAGGAGTTCCACACTGCCTCTAGTCTGACCATAAGCTCAGTATCTTGAGATTTTGCAGGCGAGTTATAGCCTCATTTTTTTCAGGTTGTTATCTGAGGGTTTTATTAGTGTCTTTTATGTGAAATAGAGACTGGGTGATTCTGAGCCATCGCAGTTTAATGCTGAGCCTCAAGGAGGTGATGTGGCCTTAACTCACTAAAAACATCTGTGATGGCTCCTACTCAATACGCTTACTGAAACACCTGCCCTCAGCCAGCCCTCTGCTGCTCTAAGAACAAGCCAAGTATCTGTGTATAGAGGAGGCTTAGGGGAATTGCCTGCATTAGATCTTCTCTTCTGGTAAATACCTGTCTGATTATATTTATCTTTTATGCAGCGAAGGGGAGCAAAATGTGTATAAACTCATTATATTAGTTTAGTCTCATTATACAATATTATAATATATGGAAGCATTAGTCATTGATTACCCTGCACAGTGGACCTGAGTACATCAAGCAATTCAGATGTTTGCTATATTATAGCTCATTGCTTGTTAATAGGTTTGTTCTGTTCCTTTTAATTGTATTATTTTGAAACTCAGCTATTCTACAGTGCTTATAAAAGTATTGTGTTATCTTACAAAATTGGATGAAAGGGAATTTAATGTGGCTTTTTTGACACTGATCAACAGAGAAAGACCCATTAAAGGCGAAAACAGTGTTTCTTTGTATTCATGGTGTAAGTTCTGCTACAATAATGATTGACTCACCTTCTAGTTTCTGATGTATTTATAGTTGCCAGTTTATTTGGTACACTCAGAAAAAAGTGTCCAGGTCCAGTGCGTAACATTTAGGAGGATCTATTGCCAGTAATAGAATATAATATTTATAGGTATTTTTTTATTTATTTATTGGTGTATAAGTTCCTTTAAGTGAGAACCATCGTGTTTTCATTACCCTAGAATGAGACCTTTTTATCTAGGTAGTGGGTCCTCCTCCATGTTGAACTGCCATGTTTCTACAGTAGCCCAGAACAAACAAACCGAACACTTGCTCTAGATACAGCCTCTTGCATTAATCGGGAGGTTGAAACTGATACTCAGTAGTTGGTTGGTTGTTGATTTGTACTGTAGAGTAGAATACAGTTGTGGTATAAGCATGGCCTGTGAAGTTTACAGATATAACTTCATATATGGTCATTGAAGAATCACTGCCAAAAAAATAATTTGCCACTGAAATGTTAAAGGCTCATTGTGCAGCATGTGGGAGAAACTACCATAGAGCACCATAGAGGCAGTGTTTGGTTTGGATCCGCTCCCTCTGTAGATAAAAACAGCTCAAAACAAAAACACTATGTCTTCAGGCGATTATACACTAATGAAAACCTACCTATATTATATGGTGAAGAACAACTGGGCACAGTGACTTCTTCACAAAGATGCTGCACAGAAGAGCTGAGTGGATGGATAAATGGTGGTTTGTCAATGAACAGTTACCCTATGTGACTCCCTAAATTGTAAGTTTTCCGTTTCTGTATGGGTACAGGTTCAAGCAATGAGATACAGCATGGTAATTAGTCAGCTTTTGATAGGAACTTTGGCTAGAGCCAGGTTAGCTGCTGCTCCCCCTGCTGACACTATTTATGCTAAGATAGGCTAATAACCTCCTTGCTCCAGCTCTGTACTTCATAGAAATACCTGGGTCTTATTGGTCTTAGCATTTAATTCTCACAAAACCTTTGAAATGTTCCACTGAAGATGAAAGTGAAATTCAAAATAGAAAAAATGACGAATTCAGCTAGTAGTGAAGGTCACAAGTGTGAGGCAGCAATATCCCCGTCAGGCTTTGTTCAAACCAACTTCACTGAGTAAAATCCCTTCTTTACATTCCACTGTTCGTCTTTCAGGCTGACGAGTCCCCCAGTGTAAAGAGAACACTCATTCAGCAAATATGAATATGTAGATTTAAAATCCCGGTGTATGTTTTCATGTTATAGTCTGCAATGTATTGTGTTGTGTTGTTTGAACTGGCATTTAGCAGCGGTACAACGTGTTTCGTATAGTACTGCTTTACACATGCTGACTGCTTTGATCAGCCCTCCGCAGTCTGAAATAACAACCCTCACATTTCACCCAGGCACACAGTCTCCAGATGAACTTGGGCTTAGAAAGCTGTGTCCACTGACAGCTTCAAATAACTCGTTCAAAGCCAAAGCCTGTTAAAGCCGCCTTCGTTTGTTTAAAAATCTATCCATCCATCGCATGGCTTTTCTAGCAAATGAATTTAATCAGAAGGTTATAAACAGCACACATGAAAGAAATAAACGTCTCTCCTGTGTACCACTGCCTGCATAATGAAGAAGCTAGGACTAGGTCTGCTTATGTCTAGTACAAGTTGTTTTTTTCTTCCCTCTCAGTCACTTCATGCCATTCACTGACTGTCCCCACTTCAAAAATGGCTTACAAAAGGCAAATTTCACTGTATCCGCCATGTCTAGTAGACTTGTGTCACTTCTGCTGATAAATGCATGGACCATCTAATTAAGGAAATTGGCCTAGAGAGACCAAAGCCGTAGTGATTGATCTGACCTGTTCGCTGATGCTCTTGCCACTGCTGATTATCTCATCCACAGACAATGATGTTTTATGGAGTGGAACATCCTCGTCCCATAGTGGCTTGCTGCAATCGTTACAATTAATTTAGGGCTGCAGGACATCACAACAATATTTAGTGAAGGTGTCATCAGACTTATACCACCTCTGGGACCTGAGGTTTATGTCTGTCACAGGATTACTGAAACATGCATCTTCCACATGTCAAGTTGTGGCAGCTTTGCGTTATTTTATTGTACATCCTTGGGTCTCTGCCCCTGGCTAATGTGAAAGTTTCATTCAAAAATGCAATATCCATCTTATGAAAAATGTAACAGCCACACCCAGAAGACTGATTGCTGCTATTAAAGTAAAACTCACTTTTGAGCTCTATATCGAGGCTGTTGCTTTCAAAACAGCAACACATAAGAGATGTGATATGTGTGCTGAAAAACATTTTTAAAAGGAAGATATTTATTTAGAAAAGCTGGAGTAACACCAGTTAAATACTGACAAATGCAGATTTCCTGTTTTTTTTTTTTTAGATATTGGGAGTTTTTTTGAGTTTCTTTTGGTGAATACAGTTATTTGCTTTCTTGCAGACAGTTAGATGAGGAGGCCACTTTCATGTCTCTGCATTAGTTAGTTGAATAGTTGTAGTAGTTTGGAAAGGTAACAGCACCTCCAAAGGTTCCAGGCAACCAGTGGAGACTTGCACAACTGCCTGTGAAATTGTTATTATACATTTTAGTTTTTGTAACAAATGATATATAGCTTTAATAAGTGAGCTTTAGAAGTGCTGGCAGGCAGTTTTTGTTACCTTTGAACAGAGCAGGCAGAGCATCTGTTTGCCCCTGTTTTTAGTCTTTGTGCTTAGCTGGGCTATAGCCTTATATTTATCATACAGACATGAATGTATATCTTCTCATCTAACTCTCCTCCAGATAATGAATCCCAAAATGTTGAACTATTCATTTAAGAATGAAGCTAGAGCTTTTTTTTGTGATTAAATTAAATGAGATACAACATGCTTCTTAGTGAGCCCCAGAGGTGCTGGCATGAATATTTTTAAACATTGAGAAGAGCCAGACTCGCTGTTTCCCATTCTTTATGCTAAGCTAGGCTAATTGGTTCTAGCTCCATAATTAATGCACAGATATTCCTGAATAATTTATATTATAAACTAAAACAGAGATCTTTACAGGGTTTTCTTGCTACTATATCTCAGTTCATCCTCACAAACAGTTGGCTTTTGGTTTTGGTGTGCTGCCCCCAAAATTGTCCCCATCTGACCACCCCTATGAAACATTTCTGGGGGAGCCGCGCTCATCAGCGACACATGATCTCCCCCTCAGAAGCCTTGACTTTGTTTCTCCATCCTGTGAACAAGTGTCAGCATGGCTCCGCACCAACCGCCCCAACAACAGGTGAAAGGTCTGTTATAGGCACTGCATAAAGCCTCTCTGGACAGATGGAGCCAGATGATAATCCATTTGAGCTCACTGCGAAAGAACGTCAGTGAGCCGACATAAAAACTTATGGCAAGGGATGTGAGGAGTCATTAAGGAGATTTAGACATCAGTGATGAAATGTTGTGTCCTTGTCTTTTGTGCTCGGAGGTAATTAAACTCCCTCAGCACCGTTTGTCCCCTGCGTGGGTCACTGTGGGTGATTACAGATGGATGCCAATGTGGAGATCAATCTGCCATCCCTGGAAAGAAAAAAGGAATTATGATGAGTATCTACAAGAAAGATTTTTTCCTCCTTCAGAAGCCTCAGATCAAGGCTGTACACGGTGCATCACTGCAGCGGAATATTTACATAGTAATTAAAGAGAGTGGATGTGTGCAGTCAGATGAGAATGGCGGAAGTTTGGGGGAGGAGTTAAAGACCTGTCAGTATTTTTTTTTTTTTAAGGACGCTTATAGCATGTCAGTGCAAGATTAGAGCTGTTGTTTCCTTGGTAATGAAAAACACAGATGTGTCTATCTGCATGTGGATCTCCATGATGTTTGGTGTGAAAATGAGACTTTTGAAAGAAGAAACAATAAAATGTTTCTCTATGCAAATGAAAAGGTCAATTCATAAGCAGGGTGCGAAGTAAAGGGGAGCCAGAGAAAGCTTGGCTCCTCTTAATAAGACATGAGCTGAGGGGTCTTTATAATAATATATATAATGTGGTATTTTTGCCACGTGTTACATAAAAAATAGGGTATTATTGATGTATGTTTGTAATATATGTGTGTCATTAACTGATTATTATGTATCAGATATGCTGACATAAAGCAAGTAGAAAAGTGAGCTCCCTAAAAAGGTCCCGATTAGGACTCCTTCAGTGTTCATCGTTTAGGAGTTCTTGTTTTTTTTATTTGTTTCACTGATAATTTAAGATCCAGACATTCCAGAGGTTTTTACCAGGAGACAAAATGATCTGCAAACCAGAGCAGGTGAATAAAACCAGCAGCAACACTGAAATGAACAGTTTCACATTAAAAATCTGACTGTTTGTCAGACAAATGACTTCCCGGAGGTCCTGCTGGCTGAGCTACTGCTGACGTCACCTCAACTTTTCTCTCTGATAACTTAAGATCTGGACGTCCAATGACTAAAATCATTCATAAATAAAATGTATTATTATAATTATAGGGTTAAACAACCAAGCTCTAAAGTGCATGTTAGTACACAGCTCAACAAAATATATAACATAGGTCTAGTTTTTGTAGACATTTGAATGTGGAAATTTTACATATTATAGCTCTAATCCCACATTGGCCACAAAAAACATATTTTAATGGTAGTGATATCTATCCATAGGGATAGTTTTGGTATGATTAGAGCCTGACTTCTGCCTAATTTGCATTATTAATGTGAATCTACGAATTAACTATTGTAGTTATGACATACAGTAAATGTAGTGGACAGTAGGAGAATACATAAATAAACCACTACCAATTAAGAAATATGTATTTTGTAATTTGGTGAACCAGCCCTTTAAACAGAAATCTGAGACTTGTCTGTCCTCTTTGCCTGTGGTATACTCATGCTGAATTTCCAGCCTTTCATCTACAGTCTTATCAGGTTTTCTTTCTGTCTGAGGCCAAAAAACAAGCATCTGGCTGAGAAAATAGAGCAACATCCATAAACTGATGCTTCATCTCCTGTCTTTATATGCGTCATCACTGGTGTTTTGTGTCCTTATCCTGTTTCCATTAAGTTTGTGTTCCTGTCATCTTGATCATTTTGATCTCCTTCACAATTTCTCCCATTTCTGTCTGCATCATTACATGTGGATGGAGATTTTAATGGATAAATATCTGATTCTTTCTTCAAAGGTTAATGTGTTTTTTTTGTTTGTTTTGTTTTTTGTTTTTGTGTGGTCACTATGTGTACGTCTGGGGGATATCGAGGAAGCCTCCATCAAAAAATTTATTCCCGCAATGAAATCGCCCCAGATTTGTGGCAGGGTGTTAAACGCGGCGTCCATCTAGGAAGAGCCTCCTAATAGCCCATTTCCCTGGAGAGCACATGAGGCCATTTACAACAACCAATCATACAGTCGCGGGAAGCGGCCTCAGTTCTCTTTGCCAATAATGAGATAATGCACAAAGGCAACAGCACATTCCTCTCCCCATGTTTATATTGTCAAGTAAAGCGATGATTTATGAGCAGGGGAACAAGATTAATAAAATGCACGGATTATGATGAATGAAGCCGCAGGTTAATGCATGGGATCATGCTATTTTTTCCCCCTCACCACCTTCAAACACTTATGATAAAATTGATAAAACATGCTGGATGAGGGCTGCAATGCATGCTGGTCCTGAACATGCACAAGTTTTAGGCATAAACAAAACGCTGTCAACCTTGTGTAAAAAGCGTGGGAGGGTTGATAACTGTTGTTAAGTGCTTGCATGGTAATGGCCTCAAGCTCCTGGAGGCAGCCACGGTGTGACTCCTCTCACCCACCTTCAGGTAAGCTTTTAATGACTCTAACACGATGAGTTTTCTTATTTCCACCTGAGCTCAAACACACAAAACGAAAGAAGGTGAGGGTGACCTGCGAAATATCAAGGTTGAAGTGGTTGATGTGTCTCTTAATGAATGTGTGTCTTGTTAGAGGTGACTCTTCATCTTGGGATTTTCTTTCTTTGTGATTAATTGTACTGTAGGCTGTAATCTTTGGTTCGATCGTCCTGCACTAAAATGGAGACAGTTAAAGAATGAATTGTAAAACCTGCTGAGTAAAAATGTTTTACTCTCATTTTAAGCGATGAAAGAAATATTCAGATCCTTAAGCCATGTATAATACTACAATCGGAAATCAGTATTACAATTCTTGCTTTTAAAAATAGTTTGACATTCTGGGAAATACCCTTTCTGGAGGAGAATTGGATAATTAGATTGAAACCTTTTTCACATTTGTTTATTAAATAAGGCCACAGCTAGAAGCCACTACATTAGCATGAATACTGGAAATGGGCAAACACAGGTAACAACATTTCCCCACAGGCACGCCTAACACTCACTAATGCTAATCAACAAAACATTGCACAAAAAGTGTAAAAACGCCAGTTTGGTGTTTTGTGGTGGGTTATGTGGGGGACTATTTCTTTGCTGGGAGCAGTTGCAAGGCAACCAGCGGAGATGTTACAGGATGTTACAGCCAAGAAAAAGTCTGGTGAATTGAAATAGATAATGTGTTAATTAGTGCGCTTTAGGGGTGCTACATGGATTTTGTTACCTTTGAAACATCCAGATGAGCTGTTTCCCTGTTTTTGGTCTTTAAGCTAAGCTATGCTAACTGACTGCTGACTGAAGCCTTATATTTTAAGTACAGGTATGAGAGTAGTACTGATTTTGCATATGTCTGCTTCACATTTGACTTTGAAGTATTACCAGAAAAATGTTCTTAATTATAATCGCAATGCCCCTTTTATGAGTGTTATTATACATATGTTGATTAATTAATTACAGAAGGACAAATATTACAGATGCTTCCTCCTCCATGAGGTTGAAAACCATCTTCTATATTGTTGGTTAATTTATTCTATAACAACTTATAACAACTTATAATATATTAAGGTCTTTCAAATGTAAAAAATTCTTAATTCTTAAAATTCTTTTTTATTTAACAAGTAGTGGTTAAGTAAAAGTTGTGGATTGACAATTTCATAAAAAATCTTAAGAAAGGGAACAAAATTGAATTATTATGAAAAACTACACCTCAAATGAAGCATGAAACAAAAAATAATATAAAGCAAATACTGAACTGAGTTTTCTGTTAGTTGATTATGATAACAATTTCAAAGTAATTAGTGTTCCATTATGTGCTAATGAGCAGCTATCACAGACAATCATGTCTCCATTACTACAACACCGACTCAGAAGGACCACAGTAATTTTCAAGTGCGTGAAAACCTTGGCTGTGGCCTTTAAGATTCCAGTGTAAGTCACTCATCATTAGCTGACAGTATGGCGGCGAGCCAGAGTTCAGGCTCCATTCCTCCATACTGATCAGGAGTGGGAGGCCTCATCCTCATTTATCCAAGGAACGCTCTGCCCACCGTGAGACACTTACAAACATCAGAACCTGGAGGGTTTGCAGGAGCAGATGGAGATTAAATGTCGTGCCCAAAGAGAAGCACCAGTTGTTAATGTAGAGGAGAGTGCCTTTGTTCACTTTCCCCAGAACAGATGTTTCCACCCAGAGAGAATTCTCATAAGAGGGAATTAGGATTCGCACCAACAAAACCCACTTCCTCAACCTTTAACCTCCAGGATACAATTCAGAGAGGTGGAATACATCAAAACTCTGAAGTTCTCCATCTGCTGTTTGGGGAGCATTTACAAACAAGGTTTAATTTTCATAAGTAACAGCCTCCAAAGAAGGCAATGTTTTATATTTTATTAGAGTAATAACTTACATTTGGGGTGCACTCACTGTGATCAAGGCTGGAGGACAGGCGTGTGTGGGCATATAGAAGATATACACACATACATACCCTATGAGGAAGGGAGACTTAAAGAAAGAGAGAGAGGGAGATATTTAAACACATCCAGAAGAGGTCATCTGCAAGACTCAGCCATTGCACTGCCCACACACTCCCACATGCTCAACATCATTAAAAACAAAAAGGCACGACTGAAACAATGCTGCAATCTGTGATGCAACCCACAACAAGTGAGACAGATCTGCTGGAGTAAGCATTCACCGTAACAATCTTAATAAGCACATCAAGGAAGGGGCGGGAGAACACTTTAATTTCTTGCGATTCTGTGACACCACTGAAGGATATTTTCTTTTCTTAATTGCAGCTTTTTTGAATTATGATCTTCTACGCTCTTTATTTTTTAAAACATCATTTAAAAATTCGGTTTGACAATACTTTGAATAATGCCCATTTTCATTGAGATTATGTGCCTCACAGTTCTTTAAAAAAATCAATACAATCAGAATATATTAGCATCAAGATTCGCAACACAGTTTTGGCTGGGATTTACCGAGTAAATTGGTTCTTAAATGTGCTGCACTGTCTGTTCAGTTCATTGCTTAGAAAATTTATTGAGTATCTTACGCCACCCAGTGGGCTGGACAACATCCAAGCAATGAAGAGATCAAGGAGAGATCACAAGGGAGCAGTGCTAGACAAAAGAATGAATCATGAAGTTTTATTTTACCCTTTGATACAGTAAAATATATGTAAATGATTTATAATTTGACATAACATTTTAGTGGAATGTAGAAAGTAAATGCAAAAGATCCACTTTTTTTTTTCTTTTCATCACAAATTTTGAATCTTGTGAAGTCCGAGCTCACTGCCAGTTAAAGAGACCACTTGCCGATGTTTAAGAGCTTCAGGCCCTGCACATGTCACCTCCTCCAAAAAGAAAACATTTTGAGGATGGACAGTGAGCCACTTCCACAGATACTCCATCCTCTCATCACACACCCAGGGGTTTCCTGTTAAGATCATCTGGAAAGAGGATTTTCTGTTCTCCAGCAGCCCTGAGGGTAAATTCTGCAGCTGATTCAGATTTAGCAGCAGAAGCTCAAGATGTTGGAGACCCTGGAGGAGGGTCGCTGGTAGATCTTGGAGCTGATTTTCCTGAAAAAACAGCTGGGATAGTTTCAGGTTGTGGGTGAACATTGTAGGATTCAGGGAGCTTAATTTGTTACCAGCGAGATTCAGTGACTCGAGGCGGTGCAGGTTCTTTAGGGCGTCAGGTTGTAGTTCCTGCAGATTGTTGTCACTCAAGTCTAGACTCTCTAGGTTGGGCAGCTTGTGAAGCAAAGCAGCGGGTACACCAGTTAAACGGTTTCCGGACAAGTCCAGCCAAGTCAGGCTACTGTTGTCTGGAAACCACTCAGCATCTGCTTTTTCAATCAGATTATTCTTCAGCACAAGACCATGAAGTGAAGCACAGCTGAAGACATTCGGAGGAAGATGAACCAGCTGATTACCCGTCAGATCCAATGTGTCCAAATGAGGAACGTCCCTCAGTAGATCTGAAGGAAGGCTTGACAGGTTGTTGTGGTACAGCTGGAGGTTGTTTAAAAGGGGCACAACACTCAAATGACTGGCTGTAATACTGCTGAGGATGGTGGATTGGATGGACAGTCGAGTAGTGTTGGAGGGTAAACCATTTAAAGGGAAATGTGTAAGGGAGCTTTGGCTGCACACCACCTCTGCGCCTGAAGGTGGAAAGGAACAGGAGCAGTGATCTGGGCACGAGTGGGCGCCTCTTTTTTGGTGAAGGCATTCAGCCAGTGCAGTGAAAGTCAGGAGTATCCACAAGTTCATCTTTTAAGCACTGTACAAATGAAACATATAAAGAGACAGATTCATACTGAATATAAAGAAAATGTAATAATGTAACTACAATGTGAACATCGGATCATAAATGTATAATCCTACCTGAAAGGCACAGCAGAATTCCCTCTGTGATTCATCGAGGACCTGGTTTGTTCTCAGCAATCATCCGTCAGGACAAAATGTTGCAAGAGGCAAACAAAACCAAGCAAACAAACCAGCTTTCTTCTGTACTTTATAAAAGTACAGATGTTGCATCACACAAATCAATATTTTTTTACATTCCTGCAGGAAGTTTTTCTATGTAATGGTGTAATATATTATTATAAAAATGTTATTTTCAGCAGTTGAATGAATGATATATATGATTTAATAATTTGATTCAGAAATATTTGTGGTGTTTGGATTGCTCCTTTTGAAGACTGTTAGGAAAGAATAATTCATAATTTATAGAAATATGCTTATTTGCTTGTTTTGCTGAGAGTTATACACTCTCATGTCTGTCGATTCAGTATGGAACTATAGCCAGCAGCTGATTCGTTAAGCTTAGCATAAAGACTGGAAACACAATGGTATTGATCTTTGCATCTAAATCTCAACAAAGATAACAGCAAACCGTGATCCCAAAAATGTCAAAAACTAGTCTTTTCAACACATTTTATCTGCATATAAAGTACAAGGAAAGACTCTTAAATGCTCTCTTTAATCATATCATATTTAATTATATATTTGCATTACACAAAAGAGAATGCTGATTGAAAAGTAAGACAGCTCTGACAGGCTGAACTGGGTATATTACCATATCAAATAATAACCCGTATTTGATATGTTAAGACTGAGACCTTAGTTCACTTTCGGTCAGTGACATCACTGAGCGCTGTGCCAGGGACTGCGGTCTTGCACATACGATGTTCTCTGGCAGGAAGACCTTCTTCTTGTTCTTCTGAAGCCACCTCCAGAGGTACTCCATGGACCCATCACACCGCCAGGGGTTGTCAGTCAGGTCAAGACCCTCATCATCCAGTGAGTTCAGAGGGTCCAGCAAACCGTCAGGGATGTGGCTCAGCTGGTTGTCATCAAGACTCAGGACCCTGAGCTGAGTGAGCTCCCGAAAAAGGTTTTTGGGGAGTTCGTTGATCTTATTTCGAGTGACGAACAAATAGGTGAGGTTATGGGTGTTCTGAAATAGAGCTGCATCCAGGGTGATTAGCTTGTTGTGTTTCAGGTTTAGCCTCTCAAGTTTGGTCATAAAGTCCAGAGGATTTCCAGAAAGCTTCTCCAGATGGTTTTTGGAAAGGTCCAGATTCTCCAGGTGGGGCAGCTTCTGGAGCAGAGCAGCTGGGATCTTCGTTAACTGGTTCCCAGATAGATCCAACCAGGTGAGGCTGCTGTCATTGGGAAGCCACTCAGCATCAGCTGTTTCAATCTGATTATTCTTCAGCACCAAGCTGAGGAGCGGGGCGTGGCTGAAGACATTCGCAGGCAGAGCAGACAGTTTGTTTCCTGTGAGATCCAAAGTGTTGAGGTGAGGAACGCCTCTGAGAAGATCAGAAGAAAGGCTTTGCAGGTGGTTGCTGTACAGGTGGAGTCCTTGCAGCAGGGGCGTGGCGTTTAGATGCTGCCCGGAGATGGAAGTGATGTTTGTGAACTGGATGGTCAGCATGGTGGTGTTCTTCGAGAGACCCTCAGAGGGGTACTCTGTCAGGGGAACCTCATTACAGACCACCTCAGCTCTTCTGTTGTAGCATTTGCAAAGTGCTGGGCAGGACAGAGTGCCCTGGTAGAAATAAGCCATCCATAGGAAAGCAAGAGCAGACCAGGACTTCATTACTAGGACACAAGAAGGGGGAGGACACTGAATTAGAAATGACGATATACATCAGAAAACTTCAACCATTCGCCCCCAAAAACATCTGATAAAACCACAAATCATTTCCAGTTCATGCACATCATATTCATTAACATGAGTAACACAATAAACTTACTGTTGTTTTATAGTTGAATGAGTATCAGCCAGACTGCTCCTTATATTAGATTCAGCAGTGTTCACTAGCAAATTACTGAGTCATTTGGGGAGCAGAATCCCCCAATCTAATCATTACCTATTGAGTAAACAAGGACCCGTCACAGCACCATCATTCGTCAAAGATAGGCAGTTGCAACAGACCGTATGACTCTAACCTGCGGGGAAAGTACAAGACCTGGAAACTTGTTTATGTTGGTTTATTGACTTACAGGTCTGTTACTAATGGCTGATTCTGAAATTCGATGTTGTAGTCTATGTGTTAATGTGATCATATGAAGTTTAAGATTGTCTGATGGTTTGCCACTTATGAAAAATTCCAAAGTTAGATGTTTACAATACTCTGCACATTGAATTTTTTAGATATGAGGAAGGAGGAGGAGAGACAGATGGAGAGAGCATGTGAGCGTGTGTGTGTGTGAGAGACAGACAGACAGACAGACAGACAGACAGACAGACAGACAGAGGTAAAATGCATGATTAGTAATTTAAAATTGGGTGGATTTGATTAATTTTGCTGGAAATTAAATTAATCTTCAGAGTAGTTGCATAGTTTTTAGTCATACAGCAGCAAGCTTATCATTAAAAAACTTTAATAAAGGCCTCAACTTATACCTTTATTTTTTTTGTTAATTAATTTACTTACCAACATATTTGAAGAGTAAAAGGAATGTGTATCCATTTCTTAAATTGTTTCTATTGTATGTAACCAAAGCAAAAATACATTTATGCCACAAGCAGTAGTGGATAAAATAGACCAATCCTTTGATTATGTAAAAGTAGATATACAATAACATAAAAACACTCCATTACAGCAGTCCTGTAAATAAGTTTTACAAGTACTCAAAATATTATATTATTATATATTAAATATATTATATTAAAGTATTCTTTACGCAAAGCAAACTGGGTTGGGGAGTTGGAGCCAATTTGAACTATATTATACTTTTGGGTGTAAAAATATCTAAAAAACAAATCTTGTTGTGGTTTATAAACTGCTCATATATTTTGTATGTAAAATCTTACTCAGCAAAGTAACTAGAGATTACATTTGCCTAATAAATAAAGCAGAGTTTCTCTCTGAAATGAAGTGGAGTGGATGTACACAGTGGCATAAAATGGAAGTTCATGTACAATTAACTATAGTCCTTAAGCAAATTAAGTGATTTACATTACAGCTCTAATGGAGCAAAACAGATCAGATAATGGAGCAGATAAGCAAATGCCACTTTGTCCACAGCTAAAGAAATAAAGAAAAATAACCCTCTTACCGGCCAGTTAGCAAACCAGCCTGACAAAGGACACAGAGGAGCAAAGATAGCAGAATAACAGTGAATACAGAGCAAAGCAATATAATAGTCATTAGTGCAGACTGTTAAATTGTTTAACCTATTTAACCATGTGCTGGATAAAATATTTATTAGTAGGCTACATCATGTATGATCACTACAATATCCTGAGGTTACAGATAAATTCTTATTATATTATCTTGAGTTAACATAACAATGAAACAGTGGTGGAGGAAGTGTTCAGTTCCTTTACCTCAGTAAAAGTAGCAACAGTGCAGTATAAAATACTCCATTACAAATAAAAGTAGTATTATTAACAATTTTTATTCAAAACAATGCATCATGTTTTATAACCTAAGTAAAGCTCTCAGATGTGTACTTATATACAGTATTTGATAGAATGTACTTACCAGCACTGAAACAAAGACAACCCTTTTTAGAAATGTAAATTAAAAGACTAGGGATAACAGAATGAGTGTTTATTCTCGATGAGGAGGAGAAACAGCAGGAGAAGGCTGCGTGCCACCTGAGGTCGGTGCAGCAGGCAGGTACAGCAGGTTTCATGGTTATTTAACCAGAACATACAGTCACACAGCTGATAGCGAGAATGGATTAGACCTGCGGTATGAAATACGATTTTAGCAGATGGGCAACATGATGAACCATTACATTATGTATGATGAGTGCCAGTTGGCTTTAGGCTGTTCTGAAAGATTTATTTCAGTCAAGCCCACTCACTCCACATGCACTTGCAAGATAGAGACGGACCTATTCTGGTGTAGATCAAAGTGTCCTAAAATACACTGTAGTCAGATGTAACACCTCTAAAGGATAACTACAGTGTTCCACGTCTGTTCCATGCAACACATCTGTGGTTTAAAGTCAGCGATATGCAGCAAAGGACTGTACATTATGCTCATTGTGTTTTTTGGTATTGTTTATCTTTTGACATTGTTAGTGATGCTAGCACAGACTAGACAGCAGGGCTCTCAAACTGCCAGCCTGGAGTGTCCGTCCATCCCCCTCCCTTAGGTCCACAACATGATATCAAAAATATAATGTAATTCTAGTTGTTTCATATCAATTTAAGCTACCCCTTCAATACAATTTAAATAAAACACAATTCTAGTTTTAAAAATGTTTCATTTGGCACAAAAAAAAAAACAATAGCAAAGGTCAAAGATAACCACAAATGTGTTGATGAGAAGAGAGCAGGTTTCGGACCTTCATTTGTTGTTTGGCCACGGACAATAATTATATAAACTAATGATATAAAACTGCAGAGAAACAGCTGTTTACCTTTTTAAGTATGATATTAGTAACGTAAATATTTTCATGTAATCTATACTGCACTTCCTTGTACTTTCTTGTAGTACTTTAACATTAAAGTGGCCCTCCTATGAGATGATAATACTAGCAGTGGCCCCAAGCCCATTCAAACACTGAGTTCATTATTTGTGCTCAATTGTAAACTTGATCTCACTGATCAGGTACAGTGCAACCCGGGAAGATTTGGGTGGAGAAATCATATTCAAACACCAGTTATCCTCTATTCTTCCCTTTCAAAAACCCAGAAAAACTCAAAATTGATTCTATTTCTACAGTATATATTCATTCACCACCTATCTGCTGCTTTTGATGCAATATCCATGTTATACTGGAAGGGGAATTTTTTGTGTGAGATCCAGAATGAAAGCTTTCAAATGAGGCCTCAAGGCAAAAAATTAATCATTAGGGCCACAAGTCTGAATGCTGTATGTCATGCTTTTTTAAGCCTGCTTTCACACCAAATCCTTAACGGCAATATATTGAGACAAATCCTGAATTATTCATTTTCCAGAGTAACATAATTTATTTGAACTAGTCATGAATGGTAAGAAGAAAACACATCGTGTCTGTTCAATTCACAATATTCTGACTTATATTGTAATGGATCAAATCAAGACTCATAATCA
Organism: Dicentrarchus labrax; assembly: GCF_905237075.1. Taxonomy (NCBI): domain Eukaryota; kingdom Metazoa; phylum Chordata; class Actinopteri; family Moronidae; genus Dicentrarchus; species Dicentrarchus labrax. Next base: position 16,542,900 of record NW_026136708.1, read on the forward strand.
TTCAGTAAAACTGTATTAATTTACAGGACAAGCATATACTATATTGGGCTGGTGATATCCATAAAAATAAACAGTCATATACTATGAGCTACACTTTGTGTTACAATACAAAGACAGACCTCTTAAACCTATATACAAATGTTCACACACATGCCTAACACCTCACAAACACAAATCCATGTGAGTCACTCCATCTGACAGAATAAAATGTCCATGTTTTTGTCATGATGATTATAAAATAAGGCAGCTTTAATCACCCAGTGTTGAGCTGAGGTTTTCGGATGAAATCTCACTCTAATATGAATACTGCTCATTTTCCTCTTGTTAAAATGACAAAGACAGTCCCAGTTCTCATGACGACAGCCAGTTTCTGTGATTTTGTGTCCATGATTAGCATTTTTTTTTTTTTTTTATTCTACTTCCCAGAAAAAAATAACACATGTAGGCACTGCGTCCAGACTGCGGTCATTAATCCACAAAGATGAAAATACACATCTTTGATCAGCCAGGGTTAACTGTGAAGAAAGAGAGAGAGAGAAAGAAAATGATGTGAAAACCTGGGATGCTACCAACAGAATGGCTGGACTTCAAAAGGCACACCCACACAAAATCCACACATATTACACAAGGAACCTATCCACACAATACATGAGTGAAATGCATAAAAAGCAGTCAGATATGGGAATTATCTTGGTCTGCATGTTTGTAAGTAATAAAATACTGAAGCACATTGTGGGAAATACTCTTATTTGCTCTCTTGCTGAGAGTTTGATAAGAACGGTACGGTAAATATGAATAAATATAAAGCTACAGCCTGTAGATGGTTAGCACTTGTAACAGGGGGAAACAGCCAACCTGGCTCTGATAAAACAAAACCTTCACAGAGTAACTTCTGGTTTTACGTGGGATAATGTGTCAGACTATTTTCTTGACAGGATACTTTTTTTTAACACTTTGTTTGAGTGAGCTGCAGAGGTGATCTTTTTGTTACCTTTGTATGGAGCCAGGTTAACTGTTCCCAGTGTTTATGCTAAGCTAACAGGCTGATGGCTGTAGCTTCATATGTAATGGACCAGTACGAGATTGGTATCGATCTCCTCGTGGCAAGAAAGTGAATAAACGTATTTCCCAAAATCACAAACTACTGCTTTAATATTTTACATGAAACACAGAGACTAAGATTATTCTCAAATATTTCTGCTTTTTGTGCAATAAGTATGTGCAGCAAGCATATTTCCCAAACTGTCAAACTAATATTGTAACATCAGTGAGGTTCAAACACAGAGTTTATGTTTTCCACTCGAATGTAAATTTAGATGTCACACAAAACCATGCTTCTGGCCACAAAAGAGCCTTCTACTAACTGTAACACACATGCAGAGGTCCAGTTACCCTCTGTGCCCCCTCTTTTCTTTCACTTCCTTCAGAAGAACATATCATCATCATCATCATTATCGACATCATCCAATGGCCAACTCCAGTCTTTCAGGCCAAACTCAAGCATTCTGAAACAGTACGTATGAGGTTCACCGAGGGGTCAAAGCCTTTAGAGTGTCATAAACTGCTGGGGCAATACATGCCAAGTTCACCTGGGGGCAGTACAGAGCTGTGAGTAGTTAATTGAGCTCCTGAATGCTGCTTGCTAGGATGAGGGGACGGTTAATGGACACAGCAGCACAGCATCAAGGCGGGTGGACAGACGCAACAAGCTCTGCTACTTACAGTCTCCCAGCATGAGAGACGTTAGAATGGTGGGGTCAGAAGTGAAGAGGTCAGAGGTCAGTGGAGGATGATACGGAGCATGGGGCCAGGGCTGAGGGATGAGAGCCAGTTAGGTTGTGGCTGAGAGAGCAAACTTTGAAAGCTGAGTGTCTTAATCAATCACAGAAAACAGGACAGATACAGTTAGTGACTCCCATAATGGTTTGGTGCCATTTCCTGCTCAATTAGGTGGCTACTGACGCTGCATTAATGCTGCATACAGCGTTAATGCACATGCAAATGATTCAGGAAGTCTGTTTAACGTGAAACATCCTGTGCCAGCCACAGCTTTATGCCCCTTTCACGACTGAGGATCATCAATAATTAAAGAGTCTTGTTGTTTCGATAGGGTTTTTTTTAAAAAATACATAGATTTTTTGTAAGATTAGCTCAGATTTGAAGATTTGAAGACCTGAAACTTATGTTTCATACTGCAAAAAGGGACACCGATCACTGCGGTTTACAGTAAATGAAGTTCTCTTGTGACACTGACAGCTCAGAAAAGGCAATATGATAAGAAAAGAAGAGAACATTTGGGAGAAAACACAAAGTCTCGAAGTAAACAGTTTTAAAATAACCATCTGTGGTGTGAATGGTATTTTAAAATAACATTTTAACCCAAACAAATTGAAATTCCCCCCAAAACAATTCTTGATATTGCTGTTGCCTTTTTTTTTCACCAACATACCGGATATAATATTCAGATGACAATAAACTATTTTTGTTTTCAATAACTGAAAGTAACATACATATTAGCCGTAGTGAGTTTGACTTTGAGAACAAGATGGACAGAAGATATCGTGTAAACAGATACTGCAGTCATGTTAAAAAATACCACAGAAACAAACTTTAATATGGGTGGAAAGTGTCCCCGTCCTCACCTCGGCTTCCCTGATGACTGCTGCTGTCGGCTGGGCTGGATCTTGATTGCTCCGCGATGGGCCGACATACGAGGCGAACCCCTGGGAGAAGGTCGCGGAGAGACTCGTGGAGAGGAACGTGACGTTGCTTCAGGAGGGGTGTTCTGTGCCGCAGAGGGAGGACTCATTGTTGGGTGTTTCCTCGGGATGCGTTTGAGGAGGTGACTGACCCAGCGCTGCTGCTCCTCCTGAGAGTTGGTCAGCAGAAGCAGCTCTTTAGCAGTGGACATGTCATAGTTCACTGTTGAAGAAAGAGATTTGAAATAGATTAGAAACAGATAAGAAAGGATACTTTCTTTTTAATAGAAGCTGTTTGCTGGCTGGAAGTAATCTTCCAACATAGCAGCCAAACCATCATCAAAGTCATCATCGACTGAGTGACCAAAAAAATAGGAAGACGTGTGCGATGATGTGATGCCATAAAAATGCCCACTGATACTGTATTTCCAATTTGTGAGTAAGGTGTAGCCTCCCTGCTGTTTCAATGCTGGATTCACTTAAACAGTAAGTCACTGCAGCTGATCAATCAGAACCACACAGGTGACTTGAATTTCAAAGTCTATATTTCCAAAACGACCACATTCCTTCTGTACAACTATCTGCACTAGACGCACTTCCCAAAAGATGACAGTTGGACTGGGAACAGAGAATTAACACCCATAATGTCCAGGGGAATCTTGCAGATGTGTGGCCGATTGCTTCTAAAAGACGAAATCTGGAGGTAATCCTGATCGCCTCGAAGTCCGTGTGAAGTGAGTTCAGTTACAGAGGAATATAACAGGGCAGAACTGACGCTAAAGCAGACACTTTTCATACTTTTTCACTTTTTTTTGCTGAGACTACTGTATTTCTTTGTATATTGTGGTAGTGTTGTACCTGGCTACCGTATCTAAACATCTCTCTGACACAGTGTCAAATACAACTATCAATGGTGCTAACTAGACGTGTACACACACATACTCCATCTTAATGATGGCCAAACACCCGATGAGTAAAGTTCTATATTAACTCTCGACTGAGCATACTGACCCTTGCAGGGCACAATAACTTCCTCCTTTCTGTCCAGGTGGTCTTTGTGGCACTTGGTGTGGCAGCGGCGGCACTCGAGGGCTGGCGGGGGCTTGAAAACATGCCACAGGGGCCGAGTGCAGGCCTCGCAGCTGGATGGGAAGTGGTAGAGAGTGATGATGAACTCGTGGCCCTTGTGGCTGATGTAGGAGGGACGATCACCATGCGGCGTGGGCTCCACTACAACCTCCTGTTCGCGTTTAATTTCGCCTTCATTGGCATACAGGACCTGGGAAAAGAAAACGAAGGAAATGGAAAGATTTATTGAGGCAGGCAGTTAAATTGAGAAAACCTGGCTGCTGACTGAGAAGGTTCACGTCCATTACCTGGAATATCCTTGGAATTTCTTTGGGATCAGCACGGTACACGTCAGTATGAGTGACAGGTCGGACATGAAACAGCTTACTGTAGGAGGAAGACATGGAAGAGTTCAGTGTAGATCCAAGGTAACACAGTGGGTGTACTGCTCTGGTTAAAGAGAGATTTAACCTGTTGTATCTAAACTTGAACAACCTGAAAGACATTGGCTCAAAATGTCTGTGATTGGGCAGCTTTGGGTCAAAAAGATGCTTAGTTGAGTTAGTTTCCTCTTTTAAAGAACTGTTCTAATCATATAGTTTATCCTGACTTTAGTTTTAGTTAAAGTCTGTTGTTTGTTCTGTACATTTGATCTAATTTTTACTCTCTCTTATTTAAGCGTTTAGCCACATGAGCATGACTGTAGTCTCAACTGATCCTTCAGGATGAATTATAATAACTTTGGTGATCCCTTAACTTTTCATCCATGCAAAGATTTTTACCATTATTAATATTTTTTGGTATTACATGTTTGCATAAATGACTCACTCTATGTTATTTTTATTTGTCTTTGTATTTAGATAATTCTGTTTGTCATTTTATTTTGAAATCACCTATGTGCCTATTGCTTCTCCTATTTCCTAACAACTCCAATGCCACATGGAAGTGAGCAATGAATGTACAAATATAGTGTATGTGAAACATATCTGCTCAATAAAAAAATAAAGTTTGATATATGACTCACTCGATGTCCAGAGTCATGAAAGGGTTGGCTTGCTCTCGGTCCAGCTCACTGTTGTAGAACAGGATCTTCTTACTGCTCACAACTACATACTGTAAAGGAAAGGGAAACAATTGCAGAAAGGTTACATGGGGAAATGACTCAACGGTGATTACTAAGAAAACAAATCTGTAGATGAGATGAGAAATAACGCTGGATACATTACTTTTTTGTCCCAGCCGAAACGCTTTGTGTTCTTAGTGGGAAGTGAAATCCAGCCCGCCAACCTGGAGTCTAGTTTGCAGAGAAAAAATAGGAAGACGTTAACACAAAGACAGCCTTTAATCATGTGAACCACTTAAAAGAACACCTTGTCATTTTGAAACTTTGGTGGCATTTTCCTTAAACATCACTTGGAGAGCAAATGATTCCTCACTTAAACCATAAAAAGGGTAAGTGGAAGGTAGTCTTGCTACTTGGTTTCAACAACAGACTACTCAGTGGAAACTATAAGGAATGGATTACAATGAATTGTTAAAAAATAATTATTTAAATAGGAAGCGTTTTATTTTTAGCTCAGTAAAAGTTCGACACACAAACTTCGCTCATGGAAAAATGTTTCCCCACCATCTTTTGCAGTGAAATAAATGTGAAAAAAGCAGGGCAACATCAAGCTGTGAGTATGCATGTGTCCAGTGAACAATAAAAAGGATTAAAGCACAGCAGAAACAGAGCGGGGATTAGCTGACACTTGGCAAGGTTAAACCAGGGTTGAGGATATTTCTTTCTCAATTCCATTATTTTGGAAAAAGTATTTACCTGAAATTTTAAAATACTGAAAATATTTTAATGGATAAATGATAAACCATTGTTATGTCAACTGCAGTTTTAATCCCCATCCCAGGTTTGAACCACCATGCAGGGTCACCTTCGGGTTCAGCCTCAGGGGGCTGTTCGTAGGTGAGGGCCAGGGGACGGTTGCCCTGCTCCACCCGCCCATCATATTCTTCGTCATCCTCAGAGTCAGAGTCAGAGTCAAAGAGAGTGCGAGCCGAGTGAAGATTGGGTCGGGTGTCGATGCAGACAGATTTGTGTGTGCGCTGGTACGTGAAGGACATTGATTCTGAGGTGTGGGAGTGAGTAATGCGCACTGCACCAGGCCCCAAAGAGAGGAGTTGAGGTGAAATGAGGGGGGAAAAGGAAGAAGCATAAGGAGGAAAAAGGTCAAAAACAATTGGCCTGGAAGACAAAGAGACTCAAAGTGAAAACAAAGGAAACCCCAGGAAGAGAGACTACAGAAACAGGAACGCAGGAAGTACATGCAAAAATGTATTTGCTTACTGCATCTGAATGTACATGTTGGTGCCATGTTATGAGTGTGAGAGGAAGTCTCCTTTGTCTACCTGGGTATCCGTCAACCACGTCCAGGTCGTTGCCACTGCTGATACTGGTGGAGTCCAGAGAGTGGACACTCAGGGAGGTGATCTGGCAACGAAGCTGCTCAATGTCACTGTCTTTACTGTCCAAAGCCATCTGAAGCTCCAGACGCACCTGGTTCTCTTCTGCTATCAGCTGATAAACAGACACGAACAGGGTTTTAATTGCAGTTCAATTGTTCGTCTGTAATCTGTAAATTCTGTATACAACATTGTGGGATTGAGGTGGCATGGAGAATTCCTATTGGTCGACAGCAGAGGCCAGAAAATAAATGGGCATCCTTAAATAAATTTAAATAATAATAATAATAATTTATTGGAACAATGTTTTAATTTGAACTATTTAAACTGCCTTGGCAATATTCTGTACATGTGTTGTTCTAACGATAAAGGATGCACATTTATTTCCTGCTGTTGACCAATACGAATTCTCCTTCTACACATCTGGAGCGGGTTTAAATGTGATCTTTAGGCAGGACTATAAATTAACAAGTTCATTAATTCCAAGTAGATATTCAATATAATTCAAAGTCCATTTGTAACGTACAGTATTTCCAGCTAGATCTTGCTGTTATAATCAGTACACACAGTATTAATGTTACACTGTTTGTTGGTATGCTGGTGTGTGTGTAGTGTGGGCATACTGACCGCCTGCATCTCCGTCATCTCTCTCTGGTATTTGATGATGGTGCTATTGAGTTTCTCCTTCTCCGTTCTCAGCTCCAGCTGCAGCTTCCTGTTCTCCTTCTCCTTCCTGTGCACCTCAGTGTCGATGCCTCTGTGGCCTCCTCGTATCGTCTCTCTCCTGTTCATCACCTCGGCCAGCTTGTTGATAGCCTGCGAACAATACACAGCTTAACAGAGATCCATTTGTGATAAATCTGACTTCAGTAAATACGAAGGGAAGCCTGCAGGACTATCAACGCCAGTAGACGCTGATAACTTGTTTTAGATCTTAGTGATTTTGACCAGAGTTCAACACAAGCCTGCAGCAGAAAATTATTCTTAACAACAAATGATGTGACATAACATTCGCATGCGAAAAAAAAAGAAGGGAAAAGTATGAAAGTATAGAAAATATTCCAGGTTTCCAGACCTGTGTAGGCGCCCAGAGACACACACCTGAATTTTTAGTGTCCTTTCATTTTGCAGCTGCCTTTCAAAGCTCAGTTTTACTGAGTTCATCTGCTTCTCCTCCTCCTTGGCTTTCTGTAGCTCTGTATAAATAGCAGAGAAGAATATTAATTCAGGGCTCATATAGATTTTTACTTAACATAAGTTTTACAGAAGTAATCCATGACTTATAGCGCAAGTTTGAAGACCAATATCCTGCCGCTCTACAATACACTTGTTCCCTGATGGCTGCTTTTCATGACATTTCATTTTCACACCCTATAAATCATCTGGATATGTAAGACAGCTTTTTAACACATATTCCAGGACTGAGGCAAATGTCATTCCTGTAGAGTTGCTTATTAATTTAAAATTACACTCACGTTGCTGCATTTCTTTTAGCTGGTTGTTGAGCTCCTCCTTCTCACTGGCCAGGTTGGCCACATCCACTGTCAGAGTGCGATTGGACTCCTCCAGCTGTGTGAGGGTAGTGGTTAGTTTCATCCATACAAACAAGCAAGCAAACTTCATTTTCATAGCACATTTGAAATGCAAATTATGGCAGGGGTTGTTAATTAAGTAGGGCTATGAAGCAATGTTTGCATCTTTCTATTTTCCTGCCGGCATTATCAGGCAATTCCACTTATCAACAGTTGGTGGCGCTACAGTGCCAAGAAAGGCAAGAAAGAAGAGCGCAAGCTTGCAAGCATGGATGTAAAACATATCCAGGTTTCTAAAGCTTAAAAATTTAAGTTTGTTTACAAGAAAATTCAACAGGGTTCCTTTAAGTAGCTGACAGGATAGAAAATGTTGTCAAACCTGTAACAAGGATGACAAAAGTTGAAGTTACAGTACTGTAAACTGCAATTAAAAACTAAATTCCATATTAAACAAAAAAGACGTCCTATATTTGGGGATTTTCAGCTTTTACCTCGTTATATTTATTTACCATTATGAATGCAATTTATTTTATTTAACATCCATACAGGCAAAAAAGTACTAAGGATATGAAGAAAAATCTGTTCCATGTCGATTAGACAGAAATATTATTTAGATTTAAGACATTTTAAAATTCTGATTATTGGATTGTACTTTTTAATAACCCATGCACAACCTGTATATTGAAATTTTAACCACATATACTTCCTAGATTTAATCAACCAAAAAGGGTCTCACCGAGCTGATGGTAGCCTCCTTGTCGCTTAGCTCCTGCCTGTGTCTCGCCATCATGTCTTTGATCTCCAGCTCCTTCATGATCTTCTCCTTCTCCAGGTCGGAGTACTGCTCCTCAGCGATGGAGCGAGCCAGCTGTTCAGAATCCGCCTTTGTCAAACTGACCTCCAGCTGGGATGTAAGGGAATCTCTGTGGAGGGAAGAAGGGAAGCAACTGTTATTAGCGTATTACTGATATGCTAAAACTAGATAAATCTTTGAACTACAAAAATCCCTGCTGTTATTATGCCAGTCAGAAATAGACTGCCTCGTGTGGACATACGTTAATATTTGAATGACCTTTTTGTCAATGCAGGATTTTAAAGCAGGGGAGTTACACTGGATCATAGTTTGTCCACAGTAATCTTGGGCTGTAATGCATCTGGGAATGCTGCTGGTCTGGTTAAACTTCATTCCTTCAGTTAAAGGTCAAGTCCTCCTTTTTGGCTGTGAGATGAATTCACAGAGGGCAAATAACACTAATCTGAAACATGTGTTGCATTATTTAAAAACAGATAAATGTTAAACTCTGTAGTGTTATGCTGCATGTTCCTCACCGCCACTGACATTTAAGTCTAAAAATATGAGTTTTTAGTATTTTTATCTTCAGTTTTATGCATAACACCTAGTTTGTGTTACACGCTTTATACTTGTTATACTTCTTTTCCTTTTTTGTTTCTATATGTTTTGTAGGGGATAGGGATAGCAGAATACAGAAAGGAAATGGGAGAGAAAGAGGGGGGGATAACATGTAGCAAAGGCAGGCTGGATCCGAACAAGGCTGCTGCGGTAAGATAAGCAACTAGGGCGACTTTGCACATTCATGTCAGTAAATCTCTAATTTATTGTTTTGGTTTGTATATATATTTTTCTGGCTTTGTTAATAGGTGTTTTATGCTGTACAGTCTCTTGTTATGATGTTTAGACTGGAAATGGGAGCAGTCAGAACAAACCAATCATCCACAGTTACCTCTCCTCCTCATATTCTGCCAGTCGCCGCTGCACATCTTTACACAGTTTATTCTTCTCATCACACTCGTCCTTCAGCTCACGGATCTGCGTCTTGTAAAGGGTCTGGGAAGAGGACAGATTTGTATAATTTCATATCACAGGTCTGAGATGGAGACAGAGAAATAAAATCCCTCAATGTAGATTTGTTGCTAGTCTGACAACGTTATGTTATCTATGCTGGGTTTCAAATATTTTAGTCACTACGAGGCAAGGGGCACAAAAGAAGGAAAATTGTTGGTTAGACTTACAGTGAAATACTGCTCTGCCTCCAGTTGGTCCTTCAGTTCCTTCAGCTGGCCACCCGCCTCCTGCTTCTCCCTGGAACACAACCAGCAATCTGTCAGCCATTACTCCTGGCCAACTAACCACCAGAGCCAAAGCACTTTCCTCAAATCAGATATGATGAATGAGATTCTCCACGACCACTTACTTAGTTGCCGACAATATTACAACAAACTCAGCTGCGTTGTGTGTTAATGTTCAATATACATTGTGCTCATTATGTTATTATATGTGTTGTTTACCTGCGTAGCTCCTGGTTCTGTTTCTCCAGGGCCTGCTTCATGTCCAGCAGGTGGTTGAGCTCCTGTTTGAGCTGTTTCTCTGACGAGCGGAGCACTGACACCTGCTGGTTCTGCATCTTCAGATCACTCTGGCTCAGACTCCGCTTGTGGATCTCCTGCTCCAGACGCAAGCTCAGGTTCTTTACCTGCGCAGACACATGCACACAGAAGCATTTATCAGCAGAGGTGCAAATCGACAGTTATGGGAAACATTTCAGGCTGCAGAATAAATAAAGAGAGGGGATCAACTCATGAGTATTTTCATGGATTACGCTGACACATTGTTTAAAAAAAATAGGGAGAAATGCCCATCACAGAGTCCTAGAGCCTTGCAAGCCTTGCTTGCTTTGTCGTAACATCTGTTAAAAGACTTGATTAGACTTAGTTTACAATATAAGGAAATATGATACAGAAAAGCTAAAAATATTTATAACGGAGAACCAAAATCGAATGTTTTTTTTTGTGGGAATTTCTTTCTAGGTGAAGAGGCAGACAGGAAACAGGGAGAGAGACGGCATGTAACTAAAGATTGCAGACGACAGTTGTGACCAAAACTTAAAAAAAAAAAAGAAGAATAACTTCTATCGATCGTTTAATGTATTAATCAACTGATTGTTTAGTGTCGTGCAAAGCATCACCTCTTCAGACAGTTTCTCCTTTTGTGCCTGCAGCTCGTCCAGTTTGTGCTGTGCCTGCTTGTAGTCACAGTCCAGCATGGAGTGGGTCTTCTCTAGTTGCAGCAGCTTTCCCTCCACCTGCAGCTTCAAGCTGTGCTCCTCCTGCAAGGTGCGCTCCATCTCTGGACCAAACAAAACAACCAGGAAATCAGAAGGGTAATCTACGCTGCACTCCATTGTTCACAGTATTGATAAAACAATTTTCACCTTTGCCTGCACCTCCTGGAGCCCCAGATAAATGTCCAGAATTACTCAAGTTAAAGTCAAATTACTGGACCAGAACTGTTTCAAGTGATGTTTCCTTTCTTCTTCAGCCTTTCTGAATCACTAAAGTCGACTTTCCTGATAATTCCTGAGTGCTTTTTAGTGTGTATTATCTCACCATCTGTGTTAAGTGAGCTAAGTAAAATACAGTTTTTAATCAACTGACCATATGCTGATGCTTTTCATCTATCCTGTATCTTTCACACTTTTGTCCTCCCACTCACTCACCTTTTAAGGCCTCAGACTTTGCCTCCTCGATGGACTGGTAGGTTTTGTTTTCATCTGCGAGCTTGGCTTTGGTGGCCTTGTGTTCTGCCTCCTCCTGCTCCAGACTCTGCTGGAGCGACCTCAGCTTGAACGTCAAGTCAATCTCTTGGTTGCTCTTTTCCTATAAAATCAAAGCAGATATTAGCTTTCTAAACACTATAATTTCTTTGGAATGTTTTATATTGAATTGACTTATTGCACAGGAACAGCCAAAGGCAAATGTTCCGAAAGCTGGGATACAATGTCAACGTAATATCAATTCACACTGGAAATTAGCAATTACAAACAGACACCCAACCTTCTCCAGGTCATTGAGCTTCTCCTGCAGCTGCTTCTTTTCAGCCTGGACCTTGGAGAGAGATGACTTCACCTCTTTCACCTCTTCTTCCAGGCCAGAAATACGTCCTGAAGTGGAGTGATGGGAATAGGGAAATTATAGAAAGAATATATGACGACTTTTAGTGCAACGGGTGCAAAAAACTACAAAAAAAGCGCACCTGAATCATACATCCTAGGTGAGACATTACATAATTCTCCCGCACATGTTTGGCCTCCAATACACGAAAAACAACTCACTTCATGTTTATTTTCCCTTTAGCTAACTCCACCCACATGGAGAATTTTACTAGGAAAAAAAAGCACAAGGCATCACAGCAAAACAGGCAACACCGTTGTTTCGATGTGTCCCCTCTGACCTCAGTGACTGGCCTCTGTGCGTGGACTGAGCACGTTTAAGTTTCCAAACAGCGTCTCACAAGAGGTGCTGGCTCTGGTTTCGGCTTTGGCTTTCATAGCCTCCTGCTTCACTCTCAGCCTTTTGAACAGATGTTTCCACCTATGATCTGATATTTCCCAAGGCCTAGTCCAAAAAACGATTCACATCTAATACCCTGTCCAGCCTCCAGCTCCAAGTTGTGTAATGCCGTTTCTTCCTGCTACTGAGGAGATGTTTACTGCAGCAGCTTTGAATGAGCCTGTGAATATCACATTACCTGCAGTTGGCAGTGAATTAACCTTTTTGACTGGTAGATTTTCTAACCTTATAACTTTTAATAGACGCATTAAAGTTGCTGAATATAAAAGGCTTGTAAATAATGGTTGGCTGGTTGCTAAGTTGGTGATTATTGTAGTAAAATTTAACAACCACATCTTAACAACAGTTTTCTTCTGCTTATTGTTAATTTCCCACCACTGTGTGCAGGCGATGTGTATAAATAATATTTTAATTTCTGCTATACAGTGGCCACTGTGGCAACAACTGCCAGTTCAGTCAGACAACTCACGTTTTTTAGTAGTATAAAATAGCTTTAGATTTTTAGATTTTCCCCGCAGATATCTTTACATAGAGATATTGGGGAGTGATGAGCAAATACCTTAAACCACCTAGCAGGAGCCTACAGGTGGAGGCTGGGGCGGTGGCGGGGCGTACAGAATGACAGGCAGCAATAATGATGCAGGGCAGCAGCGGCATTGACAGAGGAAAGAGGGAGAGCTGGGAAATTTTGCTGGTTAAATAGACCGCCGGCTTGGAAGCTTGGTTTGTGATTATGGAGAGTGAAGCATGTCGTGTGTGTGTGTATAGCAGTGCAGCTCGAGTTGACTGCCGGCAGGCTTCGCTCCATTTATGGTATAATGTTTGGTAGTTAGCTAAAATGCTAGGCTGTTGTGACAGTAGTGCAAGGGGAGAAGAGTCCACAAATGGACTCCTTCTTCTTCTTCTCCTTCTTATACAGCAATGTTTCTGTAAAGCCTGCTAACATTAGTCACCATAAACAGCTGGTTATACAAGAGCAAGTAAAGCTGCAGCAACAAAACCTCTGACTTTCATGAATATAGTGTGCTTTATGGTTTATAAATCCAACCTTTCATTTGTGAGACGAAGAATGATATTTCTTCTCTCAAAAGCTGCATTGTCTCACTTCACAACTACTTGGAACTACTTATTTCGTATATTTCAATAATGATTAATGTCAAAGTGTAACAGCAACCATGTCTCACCCTGCAGGTCAGTAATAGTTTCTGTCCCAAGGTTGCGATCTCTTTTCTCCTCCTCCAGCTCGGCTTGCAGCCCCATCAGCTGCTTCTCCAGCTCCATCTTGCCGTTTTCCAGCTGGCTGCACTTTTCCTGCATCTCCCTGAGGCTGACCTCCAGGCTCTCAGCCTGTTTCTGCGCCTCTGCCTGACTCTTCTTCAGCCGCGCTGCCGCTTCCTGCTCGGCCTGGAGCACGGCGTTGGCCTCTTCCAGCTACAGATGAGAAACGGACAGGATGAAACATTTCCCTGCAGGCTAAACTGGGTTAGTGCTGCGGTGAAATTAAAGGGATTTAATGGGGGAAAAGAAGAAGAATGAAAACAGAAGGCACAGTTGCTTGCTTGAATATGGATTATTAATTCAGCATAAGTGCACTTATTTAACTGTGAAGCAATATGAAAATGTATCAATAAAAGAAAGACAAAGCTGTGTAAAACTATGTTAGGTGAAGCTCCCTCTCACTTGTCTCTGCAGCTGGATGTTTTCCTCATTGGAGATCTGTGAATTCTGGTTCTTCTTCCTAAGATCCTCTAGCTGGTCCCTCAGGTTGTTCACTAATGAGTAAATACACAGTTAATGCAGTATTTTATGTAACACACTCAGTGGACCCTGTAAATACTATGATGAATTAATAGCCAGCATATTTAACAATACAGTATATACTGTGACAAAATACTGGGGGTGCAGAGTTCCCAGGTATCCTTGTGGTTTATTACAACGTTTTAATGAGTTTAGCAGTCAGACTGATATGTTAGAAATGCACTTATTCAGGAGTTCCAAGCTTAATGGTTAGAAAGGATATTTCCCAAGTGCTCACATTCGTTTTCCAGGCTGCGTTTTCTGTCAGCTTCAATCTCCACCTTGCGCAGGTTCTCGGCACTCTGGTGCTGCAGCAGAGCTCGCTCTCTCTCCAGCTGTCTTAGCGAGGCCTCGACTTTCTGCCTGCTACTCATCTTAAAATAAAAACAATGTTGTGAGTGGAATGATTTCTGATCTACTTTATTATATCATGATTGAAATTGCATCCATCCATCCTTACCTCCTTGTCTAATTCTTTCACCAGCTTGTCTAAACGGTTGGTGGCGTTTCTGGGGAAAAAGAACAGTTTTATTGCAGAGCTCTTCTCACAAATCCCCTTGTAAAAAGGCACCTGCCTTTTGTTCTGTTATTATCACTGTAGGTACAAGTTTCCAGATATTCAGTTTTTCTTCATTTATATGCAAATGTATCACGCAAAGTACTGGACATCTCCAAAATACAACAGACAAAACAGACAAAGAGAGCAAATCACTAACCAACTGTTCTTTGTACTCTGTACTTTGCTGATGTAAAATGTCGTAAGTGATTTATTTCCGTTCTTTTTAATCTTTTTAAATTACCCTTATCAGAAGCTTTGTAGGATGGGATGTCACTTCCTGTTGTGTAAAGCAATCAAACAGATTTCCTGGCTTATCCAACAGCTGGCACACAGCATGAATGCCAATATTCTCAGTGATTGCCTGTTTTAGTTAATAGTTATTATTGTTTAAAAAGGATTGGCGTAATGATAAATATAAACAAGCTACATGCACGAGCGTTAAAATGTTGGATAAAAGTTGGATGATTTTGTGCTCATTTCATGATGTTCTTGAGGTTAAGAACTCTTTAACCCAACTTTTTGGTGAGTTATTGCTTGAAAGGGACGTTTTATCATGAATGAAAAGTTAACAAATGTTTTCAGTTTGTACATTAAAAAAAGTAACTATCAAAATATTATAATAATATAGTATAATAATAAAGTAATATTTGTAATGTCAGAATGAGTAAAGAATCACTGCTGGTGCTCTGCGTTTGTGTGTGTTATTTGTCTAGTCGTACTTGCACTTATGCTCCAGCTCATTTTTGGCCTGCATGTCATGGTCGCGTTGCTCCTCCAGCTGATGAAGCTTTTTCTGCAGCTGCTCAGACCACCATAAAAGAAAATACTGTTACCTAATGGTCCTTTCCATATTTCTTTTAATGTCTTTTATCTCTCCTCCAAAAACACATACCTCTTTATTACTCTCTGAGCAATACTCCTTATCCTTAGCGTTTTCCTTACTGTCCTCTGAATCCTCCACAGAGCAGTTGTTATTTACCTTCAGCAGCCTGAGAGAGAAAGGAGGAGAGTCATGAATGTCTATTCTGTGGTAATTTTCCAGTCCTCATAACATCAAACACCATCCACATGTCCAGATCTCTACAAGCAAGAGACATATTTTACTCTAACCACCTTTATAATACAAGCTCATCAAGGTTGTGTAGAATGTTCATCAAGACACGTCGCATTTATTGCATTATTATTACTATTTACATAATCTCAAAACCTGAAACCATGTGCTGTGGAAAAAGCAATAAGGTCTGAAGATCTTTCTTACATCTGGATGGTGTTACCTTCATAGAAACCCAAAGGACGCCTCCAACCCGCGCTGTTTGTTGCCAACTGTTAACCATGAATGGTGGGCAACTATCTCTGGGAACCATTACATGCCACATGGCTGCATAATGGACAAGGAATCTCAAGCAATTTTATGATCACTTTAAGACCAGTTGTGCCCTTTAGCAAAAACTGTTCTCTCATGGTTTTCATAATTGTATTTAATGGATATGCACCCATATATTATAAAAAACAGAAGATGATTTCAGAAAAGTTGTATTCTAAAATGCACAATAAAGAGAGTTGTCATCAAGGCCATACTTTTTATTACCACAGTATTCAAATATTATGAGGAATTTGGGCTATTTTCACCACCACCTGTGTACACTTGTGCACTGGCTTGATTGTCATTTACTGACTTGCTGAATGCTATTGTTTCAACTTTAATCTTTATTGCCCACAAATGTGGAAATTTGCCTTTAGCCTCACAGGCTGGTTAAAACATTGTAAATCACAATTACAAACAGTAATAAATAATCTAACATGCACAGTTCAGACGACAATAACTGATATGGTTTCAATGTAAGATGAATTTATGAATTGAAAGTTATTGCATTTGGTATGAAAGACTAATAAGATTAAATAACTATAGGATCATGAATCAAACACACTGGTGTTTTTTTTTTTTTACCAATTTAGAAGCAGGGCTTCAAAAACTAGACTTCAGCATAAGCAAAGAGGGCATTTAAAGGGGCTGTCAGAACAAGGCAGCAGTGTGGAACCTGAACAGGCTTACAGTGTCTGACTGGTGTATGACTGTATTAAAAGGTATGGGTGTGAAGCTGTCTTTTTCTACCTCTTGCATTTTAGGTGCAGCGCTGTCTTTAAACCCGTTTCCTGAATCTAGAAGCCCTTGTAAAAGCTCCCACACATGAGAGCTACATTTTGTTCCAGTTAAAATCACGGTATCACAAAAAAAAAGTACATTCACAAAAGGTCAGCAAACTCTAATCTAGACAAGATCTCTATGCCCAGCAGCATATACGAGGTAAAAAGAAATGTCAGAATAAAACACTCACTGGTCCTCCTTGAAGTAAGTGAAGCCGACAAACGGTAGCTGGTTGCCCACAAAGGCTTTGGGTGGAGAAAAGGTCTCAACATCTCCTTTATCATCCTCTATGTCGTCAAAGTTACTGGTGTCTATGTCACTGTTCAGCTCTGGCACAACTGGAGCCACAGCTGGAGGACAGAAACAGAGAGAGAGAGAGAGAGAGAGAGAGTCATGGAGCAAAATGGGGAGAGAAGGAGGAGGAGGTGCAAATGATGCTGATGTTTTACATAAACTGTGGTGATCAAAGATTAAAACCTAATGCTGCAGGTATTTAAATTTAAAGTACATCTTCAAGAAACTCTCAGCAGTTTTCCAGGAGTAAAACTCTATGCCAACTTTGGCACCCTTTGCAATAGGAGTAAGCTCTCTGCAGGTTGGCGTGAGGCTGACACCACTCCTTTTCCCGGTACAGTGCTTGCTTTGTGCCCCACACACAGTGCCTTTCACCAGTGAAGCCTAAACGCCTGCTCTCTCCTCTCGCAGGAGCAGCCGTGCTTTAAAAGTCTGCACAACAGGCAGACAAAAATGTGTCAAAGGGCCAATCAGATAAAACTAAGCTAGTCCTTTAACCTATAAATAGTTCCTAATTGAGAAAAAAAAGCAGCCGCTATGGATCGAGTTCCTCAGACCAGCGCATTTCTGGCTCTGAGCAAAGCGCTCATTACTGTTAGGTCAAGACACAACCCTCAGCGTGACAAATGTGACTCAAAGATGGAGGAGAAAATACAGGGAGAGATCAAGCACAGGAATGAAACAAACGAGGGGGGAAAAAAAGGCAAAGTGCGGTGAGACAGAAAGAGACACGGGCCGCTCCATGGAGGCCCTTGTGGCACGACTTCCCAGAATGCTCTCTGATAGCGGGCGGCTAATGACAGGCAGCCGTGGCCACAGTGAGAGTGAGAGAGCGGGAGCAGCCCTCCAAACTGAGACGCCCCTCTCATTAGGCTAGTCCACACAGGCCGCAGAGCCTGCCCCGCCCGCCGCTACGGGGGGTGCTGCCTCCCGTCCCATCCATCGATTCATCCATCCATCTGTGGTGCTGGCTTATTTTCCCTTCAAACTTCCCAATGCTTAATAAGTTTGATAAACATGGAGACAACTGGGAGAATCGTCAGTGGAGCCCAAACATGGAAAATCTCCTGAGTCCTAGCCACACACAGCAGGGAGTAAAGTCATCCTCAGCGCGCACGCACGCACACACACACACACACACACACACACACACACACACACACACACACACACACACACACACACACACACACACACACACACACACACACACACACACACACACACACACAACAAAAACACAAGGGCGGGAGGTAATAAAGCCGGGATGCCAAAGGGAGCAGGGCAAGTTTGAGTGTGCGTTTGAGTGCGTGCGTGTGAGACAGGACATGCATGTGCAGTGCGGCAGTGGCACAGTAGTGGTTTTGTGTTTCAGACTGCCAGGCAGTCTTAACTTCAGTCAGAAATTCTGTCTGTTGTCTTAATCAGAGCCAGGTGAAGCAGAGAGACGGAGAGGAAAGCATAAAGAGCCTGCATGTAATCCTATACAGACAGAGGTCCTGTTCATATTACCAATATAGCCTTTTATTTATTTCCTTCCTTCCTTCCTTCCTTCTTTCCTTTTTAAGTAATGCTTAATCTGATAGAACTGTTTAAGGGGAACATTGAACCATGACTCTTTACTGATGTGCAGTGGTCAAATGCTACATTTAAGAGTAAAGTATTACCTTAATAATGTAATCACTGATGGATATCATAACAGAACAAAATTGTGATAAATATATTGTTTTTATACATACTGCAGTATTTATGAGAAATATATACTTTTTCACCTCCTTTCACCTCTTTTATTTTAGCCAATAATTAAACAATATATATCACAAGGGCCAGTATTTTATAATATTTGGACGGTTAGTTTTGGGGCTACACAACATTTAACAGAACATGCTCCTATTGGTGGATACTTTCATTATTAGTATTGGTGGATACTTTCATTATTAGTATTGGTGGATACTTTCATTATTAGTATTGCTGGATACTTTCATTATTAGTATTGCTGGATACTTTTATTGTAAGTATTGCTGGTATTGGTGGTGCAGAGCTAGCATGCAATGTTTAACCCATTGAAAAAGGTATGGTCATCAGATTTAAGTGTCTGCTCTTAACATTTAAGAGCTACTAAAATATAAACTCCTCAGCTACTTACTAGTGTTAACAAAACACTGTATTATTCCATTTAGTATAGAGTCGGTGGTAAAAGTGTCTTATATCTTCTCAATTCCCTTTAATTTATTTTTTTTTCACCCATATGCAGCTGATTATCCTGCAGGTTTTGTGCATCATGTGCTCTGCTGCTCTGCACAGCATCCAGTCATATAATGTAAGATAAGAGCGGGGAGCATATGGAGAGCATGTGTACCATATATACTCAGGCTTATTGGCTCAGGAGATGGAAATAAACTATGAACTAAGACTGAAAAGAAAGGAATGCAGAGGAATGGGCTGGAGATGATAAGAAGTGTAAGCATAATCAGAGGAATGGTAATGAGAGGTAGAAAGAGAGAACACTTCACATATTACCAGAGATGGAAAAGGAGAAATACACAAGATTCAAATAACATGCACATTACACACTTACTCTCTCGGATGTTGTCAAAGGTCCACTGGTTGTTCTTGAAGAATGGATGACATTTGATCTCATCCACTCCAGTGCGGCCCAGACGAACCTCCCTGCACACACCAACAGGACCAAGACTGTGAGCAGAGCCTCCTCAGGCTGAACACAAAACACACCCCTGCTTGTCCCCTCCACCCACCATCGTCATCAACATGTCATCCCAAACACACTGGCTAGTGGAGTGACCACTAGGCATTGACCACACTGACCAGCATGGAGAGCCACATGACCACTGGTGGACACTGGAACCTCCTCTAACCAGACAGATAATATAGATCCAGGAGGAGAGAGGGAGTGAAGACAGAAGGATCAGACTGCAGGAGGCAACATCAACAACTGACTGACTGGCTCAAACACAACTGCTGGAGCTGCCTTTAAAAGTCTACACACACATACACTCTCCCTTTCTCTTCCCCCTTTCCTCCCTCCTCCACCGCTGGGTACAGGGCTGGAGGGGTGCGGCAGTTTGGGCTTGCCACGTGTGGGACATTCCAGACCCAGCCAAGAGGAAGAGAGGGCAGGGGCGGGGAGGAAGAAAGAGAGAAGGGAGAGTTTTTAAACCCCCGCAAAAAATTAAAAAAAAAGAAAATAAAAAAATCTGACATGCAACCAGGCCAGGCTTACAACGAGCTGTGTTTCAATGCCCGGAAAACTGCAGGAGTGCAAAGGAGAAAGTTACAGCAGAAAGGGGAGGATGGAGAAATGGAAAGTGGGACCAAGAGAAAGAAGAAGAAAAAAAAATAATTGAAAATGGAGAGTGATAAAAAACACATGGAAAAGAGGAAAAATCAGGAAGGATTCAGCAAGATGGGGTGACAGTGACAGAGCATGAGTGGTGAATGAATGCATTGGTCAGTGTTCCAGATATGTGTGTGTGTGTGGGTGTGTGGCTGGGCAGCCATACACATGAGAGATTCTGTCTGTGGTAGGAGAATAGTGAGTGAGAAGGTAAATAAACTGAGTGAGGAAAAATGAAAGGCTGCTCTGTATTAAGGTAGAAAGGGCCTGTGTTTGAGCCCTCTCGGGGGCGGGGCTTCTAATGTAAACAGGAAGTGGTTTCTTCCAGGGGGTTGGGCCACTAACCAAGGACATGACCCACACCCATACATTTGTGTAACTTTAACCTTTAATACTAATAATATGTTAATGCTAATAGAAAAAATTGCAACAAATCCAATGAAATTACCAAAACCAAAAATACATTTATCGTACTAATGTGCTTCTGTGCAATAAAGCTCCATTGTTGTCCAAACAATATTAAAAACACATAGTTTACACTGTTGCATTGACATGTTCCTTCTTTACAATAACCTCTGGGCACTGTTTGGGTCAATCCCACTGCTGTAAATATGCATCACTATCACTTCACATCAAATGTGTATCAATCTGTGGTTAAAAACAGTCCCCAACAAATGCATTTATTGCTCCTGTCTGAGAAACATTACGCTACAGTTCCCAGCTGTTTATGGGAAATTGTTTTGCCTTATTTTTAAATTAAACTGTATATGTGAGACCTGTTTTTGAAGACTTACATCTTCAGTAGCAACCAATAAGACTGCTGGTTTTGTTTTTTTCATGGGATTTATTGACAATAAAGAAAAGACTATAAAAATATAGATTTAGGTCAGCCATGTCTTTTGATAACTTGTTTGTTGAACTACAGAACCACAAAGTTAATTTATTCCTACCACACCATGCCTTATTCCTCTTTCCTCATCAGAGTGGTGGAAGCCACCAAAACATTTGCTGAATAAAGCACCGCAGACTGAGGAAGAGTTATGCAACATGTTTAAATCTAGATGACTTTTGTTAGCTTTGTTGTGTCTAATCTTTGACACAGTTCTCACACAGTTTATTTAAGCTGTTGCTCTACCGTACAGTGTGACAGATGTGTGTTTATCACGTCCAATCATGGAATCCAACATTTATCAACATGGGGAAACTGCAACAGTCTGCAAATGACAGGCAACCTGAAATTTGTGAAATATTCTGAATTCTTGTTAAAGCACAAAGTGTTAGTTTTTGTCATTCCCATGTGCGAACCTGTCAGTAAGAAAGGCACAGATGAGGTCTTTGGCATCCTGAGACATCTCTACATCATCTGGGAAGATGAGTGAGTTCTTGTGGTTCATGATCTTCCCGTAAGTTCCAACCAGTGACTCGGCATAGAAGGGAGTTTCACCTGCCAAAAAAAGTCATGTTGTACAATGATTGATGGACATATTTAGGATTTTAGCTGACTAACACCACAAAAATGAACAGGATGTATCTGTCGGGCTGACTTGTTGATGATTATGCCAATGACTCAACGATTACAGCATCATAGCTTCCAACATCCAAGACATCATATCCTGTTAGTCCATAAAAATTATGGCTGTATATATGGTTGGCCACTTACCGACTAGCAACTCATAGATAAAGACACCGACAGACCACCAGTCGCACTCCCGGCCATAGAAACCATCACCACCCTGGGACTGGAGCACCTCAGGGGAGATGTAGTCGGGTGTGCCTACAGCTGTGTCACAGTGCACCATTCCTGTCTGCAAGCAGGAAAACACACAAGATTTACTATACACAGAAAACAAGAATAGAATAGTTGGGACAGTAAAAGTAATAAAATTTCTATTGTGCATGACTCAAAAGAGCTGTTAAACAGCACCATATAAAGAAGTGGATGTAAAAAAGAAACTTAAAAACACCAACTGAATTTGTAATTTACTTCTGAAATACATCTCAAACTTTTACAGTATTTCAGATGTTCTGAGTGGGAGAAATAATTCAATCTATTCAGGCAGAGATAATTTAGGGCAGAGTTCAATCTCTGCAAGTCTGTTTCGACCTTGTTTATGTGACACATTCTGTCTACTGGTAGATTTTCAGAGAGCTCCGATGTGTGGAACCGCTTGAGGACCAGCTATTTAGAAATTGCTGTGGTAAAAACAAAAAGGTAGGGAAAACACTTCCTTCCCTACACCAGAGGCGGGGCCTCTGCTGTCGTCTAGATTGGTTGTTTAGCACAATAAGGTCTGAGGCCTTCTCAAAACAACCTGACAGTGCTGCACTGAGCTTCACTTCTCAATCTAAACACTTGGTGGTGCACTAGGGCACTGAAAAAAGACCACTGGTCTTGAGACAGAACAGTCCATCCACTTTCTATTTGACTAACTCAGGAGAAGTATTCTCTTTAAAATTCAAGGACTGAAATTCTTCTGAAACAAAAGGTCCAAACCCAACACAGCTGACAAAAAACAACAAAACTCTAAACCTACCGAGTCCATCTTCATACACGTGCCAAAATCTGCCAGTTTGAGGTGTCCGTGTTGGTCCAGCAGCATGTTGTCGGGTTTAACGTCACGATGGATGAAGCCCATGGAGTGGATGGCGTTCAGTGCCAGCACCACTTCAGCCGTGTAGAAGCGAGCCCACTTCTCGGGCATGTCGTAGTTCATGGTAAGTGTGACCAGGTCGCCTCCAGGCATGAACTCCATCACCATGTAGAGGTGGCGGTCGTCTTGGAAAGCACAGCACAGCTAGGAGACGACAAACATACTAACTTACTTACACAGGATCATTAAGCCATTGCTTAGATATAGATTTGACTACCAGGTGTGGGTGCGTTATCTCTGCATGATCTGTGTTCAACATACAACCACAGACCACATAGATTATCTCCAACTTGATGCAAACATCATGACAGTAGTAATTACCCCAATGCATGCTAAGCAGAGCTGGGAAAAAAGAAATATAAGCTATATATTGTGATCTAAAATTAATTTGGGTTATCCTGTAAACTTTGGTTATTGTAATACATGTTAAATGTTGTTTTTTCAGCTCTTTAAGGAAGCTTTACAGTTAAATTATGTGTATTTTGAGCATATTTTGGTCATCATAGTCACATTACTAGTTACCTTGATTATTAAGTGTTTCCTAAATTACTTTATTCAACTTTATATACATACCTGCTTGCTGTTGATACTGGACACAACAAAGCCAAACTGATTCTATGGTTTAAAGTATTTATGGTTCTGTCCATACTGCTCATATCATCGTTAAACTATTTACATATCAAGGCTGAATTCATTTGTACTGTGTATTGATTGTTGTTACATCCATGGATATTATCACTACCTCATTAATGTAATGTTTATTCTGTATGTTAATTCACCTTTATAAATATCTTTATGCACCTTTGCTACTGTTGGTGCAATGGCAGTTAAGTACGCAGGTCAATCCCAAAGGACAGGAGTTAGAAGAGGTTTTATAAAATTCAAGCAGATAGGACGTAGTACTCAAAAATGTTATATTAATATATGGTAGGCATTATAAAACATTTTGATGTGCGTGTTTAAAGGGGCCAGACATCGACCAAAAACGTATTCAGTCTCTGTAGTAGAAGGAGGCTGGGTCTGACTAAATAATAACTGAATAAGCTTCTTTCTTTTATGCTTTAATGTTTAATCCTTCCACTATGTTACCCATCGTCTCGTCGAGAGAATAAAACAAGTAAATGTTCACACCTGGACGACCCAGGGACTGTTGGAAAAGGCCATGATGTGCCTCTCCTCCCAGAAGAAGGCAGAGTCTGACCGCTTGATCATCTCAAATTTGTTGAGCCGCTTCATGGCGTAAACCTTCTGAGAGGCCTTGTGGCGGACCTACAGCGGAGGAGGGCAAGGACAAAAGAGATGTTTGCGTGTAAACACTGATAACCGTACAAGGACAATAAGAACAAGATAGTAAGAAAGTCACGATGACCAAGATAACATGGCAAACAGAGAGAGAGAGAGAAGCAGAAAGGGGAACCCATAATTACAGGCACACACCCATAGAAAGACATGCTTACACAGGATTTGAGGCACAAACACACTAAGCAGCAGAGGGGAGGGGGCCTCTCTCCTCCACACCCCCACACCAGACTTCACACTCTCTCTCCCACACACTGAGCCTGTCCAGACTTGTTTCTACCACAAGACACTCAGGAGAGACCAGATTCAAGCTTCCTCAGGCACAAGAGACAAACATCTGGTAAGACTGGGAGTTTGAAAGGAGATACTGCAGGCCCTAATTACTTTTTTTAAACTCAAAGTCAGTTAAGTTGGTCATGATGAGGAGAAAGATGCCAATTATATTCGAAACAGCAAAAAAACAAGTGGCAGATGTCATATATTTTATATTTTGGTAGATTCACAGAGTGTTGCTCCCTCTAGTGGTTCACATTTCTGGTATGTTGGTGCAAAATGCTCTATTTCGAAACATCTTGAGAATCTTTCCATCGAATCTCCCTGCACCGCTGCATGATTTAAAATCGAAAAAAAGCTGCAGGGAACAACAAGATGCTTATTAACCAATTCTCTTTGCAGACAAAAGTCTCACCAGCTGCACTTCTCCGTAGGCTCCTCTCCCGATCAGCTTCACTTTCTCAAAATCTTCCAGCTTCACCTGCAGCTCCCGCAGCTGACTCACCGTCTTCTCATCTGTGGGACGGACACATACGGTACGTTACCATGGCAACAGACGGGTCAAGCTCCAACCGTTGAGATTCAAAGGGAACAGGTTAGCTGTTAACTGCTGGAGAGAGGTCAGTGAGAGTTTATTAAAAAGTTACAGCAGTCTAATGTGATATATTAAACTCATGTTAGCGGGGGCGCCCTAGTAGCTCCATGCCCCATATACCATGACTGAGTCCTCTCTCCCCCCTTTTCTGTCACCCTTAAGTTGTAACTATCAATTAGAGGCAAGAAAAATTTAGTTTTTAGTTGAAAAATATTTTCAGAAGACATGCTGCTGTATGTACTTTCTCTAACATAAGACCCATGATGTTAATTTCAATCTTGGTAAGTCTAAACAAAGATAAAGTGCAAAACATTTCTCAAAAACTGATTAGAAAAAGCAGAAGCAGGCTGCACAAAAGTGATACATATCTAACTTTAGAGATATTTTGACTGTATAATTTGTAAAGGCCAAATAGCAGTTGATTTGGATACAAAAATATCACTGATAGACTACAGAGAGGCTTATTCATATATTTCTTATGTCTTTGTGACCCTTTTCCAGAAACAACCACTGTAAACACTGCACTCTCTTTAGTATGTGGCCTGCAGAAGAAGGATTAAGATAAGGTCTGGAAAGTCATGCTTTTCATTACGACATAAAAGTTCTACTTAACAGAAAAGTTTGCATTCATTTACAAACCAGCAACATACTCAATTCCTCATGACCAGAGGGCTCTGAGTTGTATTTAACAACATCATAGGTATTTTTCAAGCTAAGCACGAGAATCTTGACCTTCACCACAACACACTGCAGCTCTTACATCGGTTCAGAAAGGCATCTATGTTTTTGTTTTTCCGTAGGGCAGGATAGTTCAAATCATGAGCCAATGCATTCATGGAATCCTGAAAGACACAAAAGACAAAAAAGAAAATCAATGAACCCTTGACAAATACACAGAAACAAGGTTTGGATTCTCAGTACAAAAGTACTAAACTTCTAGGTTTACCCCTGATGTATCAAAAACCTTATTCAATAAGAAGTTCAACCTTAGAATTACTTCCTTAAAATTCAGAAATATTAAAATACAGTTTCACAGCTGATTCATTCAAGTTTTATTTATGTTGGGAAGGAAGGAAGGAATATTTTTTTCACATTAATCTGTCAGGACAAATCTTGTTAGTTAGCAACCCTGACCTTCTGCTGACTGATAAAATATTAAAAAAACTGAATGAACGGAGGATGCAAGTAAGGAAGGAAGGAAAGAATTACATATTTGTGATTCATGTGCTCCTCCGTGCAACATTAAGGGTAGACAAAATGAGACTGCTAATGTGCAGCACAGCAATACAATGACAGGAAGACAATGGAGGTTGGGATGTAAAGACATAACAAGTCACACAACAACAGTAACTACTCAGATGATGCCATTACAGCCCCCCCCCGCTCAAACACACATACTATCACCTAGGTCAACCAACGCATGCTCCGGCCAAACAAACACCAACTCCTCCCAGTGGCTTAATCCAGAGGGCCGGGGGCAACATCAGACTAAAAGCCGGGGCCTCAGTAGTGTCATCAGCGCTTAAATCAGCAGTGTTGAGTTTCACATGGAAACCAAAATGTCTCTGTGAGCCGAACGCATGAGGCTGGCAGGGCAGTTGGGCAGGTGGGTGGGGGGGTTAGGGTGAAGTATGACCTTCTGTTCCTCAAAAACAAGGGTCAAGTGGAGTCATTCAGGGTGTGTGTGTGTGTGTGTATATGGGGTTTGGGGAGTCGGGTCTTTAGTGTCTTTTGGACTGTGTGTTCGGGGACATGTGCGTGGGTGGGCAGGGGCATGTGGAACAATTCTGTACCTTTAAATAGCAGCTGTGCGGAGAGATCTCCCCCCCACCGCAGA
Organism: Dicentrarchus labrax; assembly: GCF_905237075.1. Classification (NCBI taxonomy): domain Eukaryota; kingdom Metazoa; phylum Chordata; class Actinopteri; family Moronidae; genus Dicentrarchus; species Dicentrarchus labrax. The sequence continues at coordinate 16,569,830 of NW_026136708.1, forward strand.
CGGGTGGAAATAGACCTGAAGGCTCAGAAGCTATTGTGGGACAAACAGCTTATGGGTCTGGATTCAGGCTGAGCGCTCCAGGATCTGTGATCATTTTACACCAAGTGTGTGTGTGTGTGTGTGTGTGTGTGTGTGTGTGTGTGTGTGTGTGTGTGTGTGTGTGTGTGTTGTAACGGCCACGGTTACTGCAGTAGAGAAGGAACTCTGTTTTCAACAGTGGGCCGTATTAACATTTGAATCTTATGGAAATATAATCTAATTCTAGCAGATTCAAATGAAGCATTTGGAGTGTGTGTGTGTGTGTGTGTGTGTGTGTGTGTGTGTGTGTGTGTGTGTGTGTGTCAAACATACTTTGGCTTTCATAGAGCATAAGAGACTTCAAAATTAATTAACATTATTATGGACGGATAATTTATTGGCTATAATTTAATGATATTATAAATCACACACATTATTGGCAGATAATTTATCCGCCCTGATAATTATCATGCATCCCGTGTGTGTGTGTGTGTGTGTGTGTGTGTGTGTGTGTGTGTGTGTGTGTGTGTGTGTGTGTGTGTATGTAGTAGCTGTTGCCTCCTTGTACCTGAAAGCAGTTTTTAATTATAAATAATAATAATCATCTGGAACAGAAAATGGTGGTTCACTCAGTAAGAGGTTAGAAATAGACCAGAACTGAGGTTCAGTGATATCAAAATCTTGTCACCCTCGTCAAATCTGTCCAGAATTCATCGATTTCAAGTTCCAAAAGTTATGAATACAGTCATTTAATATGTAAAAACTAAGACTAGAAACACTATAGTTCAGGAGGTTGCTGAATAAACTCAAATGTGGAGTTAGTGGACAGCTACAGGAGCTTCCCTTGCATTCTTTTGTTGGAGGAGTTGAGGAGTCTTGCAGACAGTTTGTTTGTACAAGAATGATCTGCAGCATAAGACCAGTAAAACAGAAGGGTAGGTGAAAGCCGGTGAGACCAGAGATGGTGTGCTGTTCTGGGAATTCATGATATTATTAATCTGGACAACGATCACGATGGTTATCCCGTATTTCCCACCACTGTTTACATCATACAGCCGTGTTATTATGTGGTGTGAAGCGTTCAAGGTTTAAATCTCTCTCCACTTGATTTGAGTCTCAGACCAGTCAGTGCTGAAGACAATTCAAACTTCTGGAATCTGGACAAATCTGAACATGATTCTGTAGTTCGGGCTTGGTTGAGCGTCCTCTCCGCCCTTAGACAACACCTCCCACCTCCTCCACTGCGAGCTGATACTGCCTGAGCACATTCAGCAACCGTGGAGAGGCTCTCACACTGCATCAGAATGTGAACTGCGTCCTGTCTCTGCTGATCGAAAAGGGTTTTGAATAAAGGTGCCTCCCCTGATACAAACTACATTCTTCACATTACATTCTTCACAAAGGAGATTTTACATACCTCTGGTACATATTTGAATGTTACCTACCTCTGTTAATCATTTTATGTTTGAATACTAACAATAAAACACAGAAGTAGAATAAGACACACATAGTGCCGCCATGTTAGTTAGAATATACTGCTTGTATGCTACTGTGCTTATAGTCATATAGCTTATGTTTACATGGTCTCTGACACATCCTGTGATTATGCTATAAACTGAGCAGTGATACCCTTCTTATATAGTGTTTTTTCCTACGTATAAGCTAATCCTGCATATACTTCATATTATTGGTATGTTTCGATTATCATCAAGTTCATTAGTATCATTTAAAATGAATTGTTCTTGTGCTGCTCAGCCCTGGTTGGCAGAAGGAAATAAAAAATAAAATACTACTAGATGATTATTTCTATCCATTTTTGATTGAATATTAGATTTAGAGTTTAAGTCTATATAAATGTCCAAAATTAGAAATTTCCATCACAAGAGCCTAAATCGATGCCTTAAAATTGCTTATTTTTTCTGACCAGCAAATCAAGTCACATTTTCTATTTATACTATTATCATTATTCAAATAAAACGTATCGTTACAGCACAACACATAAACACATTAACAAATAATTAAGTATTGACTGAAAATCATCACCCACACAGGTAATTTATGGATTACTTAGTTAGCAAACACAAGCTTTGTTGGCTCGGAATAACAACAGTTACACTTATAACTTTTCCCAACTGTAAAAGATAGAAATAAAAAAATCAACTGCAGCGTATATTCTAATAAACTTCACAGACTCAGAACTGAATCCTTTGTTTTACAGAAAAAAAACATCTTTTGTGCACACACAACAAAAATGACTGTGGACAAACAGGAAATAGTGATGGGAGGTCACAGCAGGTCAGCGCCATCTCAATTCCAGGAAGTGACTTCAGCTTCCTGTCTGGTATCTCCCTGCTTTAGGCAGCACGGTGACCATTGTTGTGCTCCCTACAGAACGACCGGGAACCAGACTATAGTGATAAAACTGAATAGTGAGTTTCGGATGGACAGTCGTGGACTGGATCACTCCGATTATATCTCTGTACGACATAAATTGGGGTTAGCTCATGTGAAGCTGAGAGCGGTGGCTTTACACTGGACTTATGACTCACCAGTGCTGAGAATAGACATGGTTCCTCAAACAGGAAATATTACAACATGGAGCGGCAATTTAATGTAGACAACGTTTAGTGTAGATCGACTCTTCTTCAACTGCCTCATCTTCATCAGGCTGACATATTGACCCCAATGATGAACCCTGGGTATGACCTGTCTGGGTTGTTCTTTGCACCAAATGTCACAGAAATAACCTGACAGACAACCACGGCTGGTTCTGTTAATAATAATAACAAACCCGTATAAAGCAACAGCGAAAGTAAACATTTTCCCATCAGACTGTTTCCTGTTGAGCAAAAAACCGAGACCATGCAGAAAAGCATGTTCATCCACTGTCGACATTTCCTCAGGTATGTCTGAAAGGCATTAGGCTCTAACATACTTTAAAATGCATATTTCCATAAGTGGCTGTGTGCATTGGTTGTGGCCTGGTGTGAGATCCTGTTAAAAAAAAAAAAAAGTAATGTCCAGAACAAAAAAGCTGCTCCGTGTCAGCTCAAAAATGTGTCTCTGTTGTCAGAGGTTGGGCCAGAGGAGTTCAGCAGTGGCATTAGTTTTTTTTTTATTTTTTATCAAAGTTTAGCTAAGTACATTCTTAAGACAGGTCAGAGGGAGGGCATGTCAATTAGAGGCCAGGCTTAAAGACTCAATGATGATGGAGTGGCAGGAAAAAGATAAATAGGTGAACTATCAATTAGATCTCAGGGAAGGGCACTGTTTGCTTCTTATGTCCTTTAATGGCTTTAATTCACCTTTTAAAATCCCATCACATCTGCTTGTTATAAAACTCCCATCCCATCATATCTGTCAAATATAGTATAGTGTGTTCAACACAGGAAACTACAGCACTCATTGAGGTGGGAATGATTGACAACCTGAGCTTTACACATTGTTATCTTAAACATTATAAAGAGTGCCGTCCAATTATTCACTCACACAATAACAACTATTAGTATTCTTTAGATTGTGTCACTGGCTTAGATTGATTTCTTCACTCCAGCTGTTCTCTGAGACTAGACAAGAGGCATAATAATTAACCTACTTAGAGCACAGCTATGTGTGTTACTCACTTGTCTGACTGTGACACCTACCCTGAATCAGACCCTGAAGGTAAATGCAAACTCACCAGTAGAGTTTCCAAGTTTAGAGCCGACTGTTGGTTCCTCATCAGGGACTCCAGCTTCTTCAACCGGCTCTCCAGTCTGCTCTCCGCTCCAAGCATGATTACAGCGCAGTGTATCCAGCTCAAATGACATTAAACAGCAAAAAAAATAATAAAACAAAAACACCTGTAGGCCTGTTTTTGTGTTGTTGTTGTCCCGAGTAGGGCGCACTCCGCTACTGCTTGGCTCAGCTCCTCATGCCAGCTCTTCTGTAAACTGCGGCTTGAGTAAGTCAGGTTAATTATTTATCCGCAGCCAAAGTGCGCTGTCTGTCTCCTTTTTCATTAATGGCTCGCAGGAAAGTGAAACCCCCGGGCGGACTTTTGAGAGCACGAATGGAGACGCGCTTCACTCTCAGGTGAGCCCCGTCCGTTCCCAGGTAGGCTACAACAAAATCTGATCCGACCACAACGTGTCCAACCTGTAGGGCAGATCGTTGTCAAGGTACATAGAATAAAACAGCACAACTTCCGGTTACAACTGTCAAATTAAAACTTTCAGAGAACTTTTTTTTTTTTTTTTTTTTTTTTTTTTTTACTGAAACGCACCACAAAAGATTTATAAAACACGTGAGGAGAAATGTTATAGCCTGTGATTATATTATAGATATATGTATAATGATAGCCTAGTATAATACTATATAACCTTCATATTTATTAATAATGAAGAAATATTTTAAATATAAATATATATTTAATAGCTATATATAACTAAATAAAAAAAACGTACATTTGATAAAAGAAATAAATTTAATATAGGCTAGTAAATGTAAATGTAGAAAGTAAATACATATTATTTGTCAACATATCTCTTTGTCTTTGATGTTCCTATTTGTATGTGTATTTTACATCAGTTGTGAAGCACACTGTGCATCTTTTGTATCAAATGTGTTATATAAATAGTTTCACGTCTATTTAATTAAAAATTAAATTAAAAAAAAATTCCCAATACGATTTGGAGTAAAACATATAAAATAATAAAATGCTGATAATAATAAAATAGCGACAAAACGCAACGCCACTATGATACAGCGTAATCTCGCGATCAATGCTTTTATTTTGAAGGCAAAGCCCTACATCCGGTGTTATACTGCTTAACTATAGGTGACTTCACAAATATAATCCCATATCTATTTTCCTGTGTAGTGATAAGTGTTTTAAGCAGTTTTTGGTTTCTGTTTTACCCACTGAAAGCTGCCCCAGGCCAGGGTATCACTGCACCCCTAAATACCCCCAATCACTGTTCCTAGTAAACCCTTACCAAGCCGGAATTCCTGTTCTCTTATCTCATTCATCTATTTTACCGTCATAGCTCAGGGCCTCGACCAACTTCCAGTATTTTAGGAATGCTGATGCGCTGCCTTGCAGAAAAGTTGGCCCTAAAAATAGACATTTACAGGGAAGCATGTGTGTTAGCAATTCTTATCTACTGCTCAAAATCTGCATAATAGTTTTATGTATGTAAATTAATTAGGCTAACATAGGCCTACATTAAGATTTAGAAGGTTACAGAACAACAAAATATAATTTCTTAGGTATAAACGAGATAAACATTTAAAATCGTAAAAGAGAAAATAACTGTGAAAAAACATCAGACGTTTTCTTGCTCTTAGAATAACTTTTATTTATTTTACTTTACAAAGAGGTCTCCACCAAAGCTCTTGGTTACTGAAACTATATTCAAATACAATCTGTGAATAGTCTATTCAGACAGTGGGCTAAACAGGGGAGGTCAGAAAGCACCAATGAATTTCAGGCAACAACAGCAACAAAATGTCTGACACAAAAGTATTTTTTTGTCCAAACATTGAATTAACACACATCTTATATCAGGTCAGAAATGGCAATGATTAAAATGTGCAATAAAACCAACAATGGCAGTCTTAACAATGTCTTTTTTGGGCCTCTGGCGTCAGAGTAGAGGACCGGTTGTTGACACTGCAGCTGTATGCATGGAGTGATGTCATCACTGACTCATACAAGCTGTTGACAAAGTCCCCTGGCCAGCCGAGGATGACACTAACATAATGGCATGACCTGTGGTGAAGATGTAGGCTGGAATGAGTGGGGAGAAATGTGTCGCTGCTGTGGGCACACACAAACACACAAACTGATGCATGTAGTTTTGGAATGATGGCATGGGTGGGCCACATTTGGAGTTATTCTAGGAGTAGGCTGTGATGACTACTTATCCCAGGGGACTGTTGAACTCTTCATTAAGAAGAGGCTTTGAAGGGCACCCTGGGTCTTCTTGGTATGACACCGCTGTAATTATAGGCAATATTAGGATGTAATGAGAAAATAATGGCAGCAAGGTGTGGAGGAAAAGCTATACTTGGCATCGGATATCAGTCAGTAATCTGCCATATGGGTGTCAGCAGACTGCCTATGAGGCAGGTGCAAAGTTACAAAGGCAAACACTGCGCTCTAGTGGGCATACAGTATATAAACATAAAGGCAAGGGGCATTTAAGAGCTTCAGCGCTCACAAAATACAATCATCAAAGAAAAAACAAACGAAGAAATAAAGTACTTTTTTGTGAAAATCTACAGATGCATCATCCATAAGTTAATATAACATCAAATAGTATCTGTGTAGAGTTCAACTAGAAAAACTGAAATCTTACAATGGGACAAAAGTGTTGACAAAGACTCTGAGTGATCTAGCTGGATCAAATCTCATCAGGTGTCCCCAATAGCGGGAACTGTAATACTGATCGCTGCATACTACAGCATTTGACGGTTGAGTATAATACCACATTTGGTAATATTACAAGCCTGATTTTTTTTAGAATTGTCTGATCAGAGCCAGTGACGTTAAAAAAAAACCCCATCAGAATCAGGATCAGTTAAACTGTCATATGCCATGGATGTTCAGGATTTTAAAGCAAACATGCATGGCAATCGTTGCTAAAAGTGATTCAAATTCTGATTTGCTATCAAAGCTTTGGCAGATCAGGTGAAAGGTGAGGGAGGGTCTGTAAATCACACGTTTACGGACCAGCGTCATCAAGATGTGTCCACAGACCATCTCAACTACTGTATATCAGTAGGTGTTCCCTCATAAAATTATAAAGTTTTAGAGGAGGCAGAGGGAGCATCCTTTCTCCTCAAAGATTGTTGCTCAGTCATCTTTTTTTAACAGCCCAGCCAGGCTCTCTCCACACAGTGTATAAACTGCCTGAGGATAAATTCTTAATCTCAGAATTTCTCTCCTCCCTTGAAGGGAGTGAGCAAGGTAGGGAATCACAGGCAATCAGTTGTGAGGAATCAAACCTCAGAACTAGTATGTTATTGTGTACCGTATTTAGATTGGGCGCGAGGTGGAGGGGAGAAGAGTATACTATATTCCTGGCTGTCGGTCAAAAAAATAAAAAAAGCTCCTGAAGTCTGAGCCCCCGTCGGCCAGGTAACCCAAAACCTGGAGTGGGGAGTCAGCGTGGGATATGGGGAGAGGAACAATGTGGCTCTTTGTGCAAGCCGGGCAGAGAAAACAAACCGTTTCCCCTGGAAAGAGATCATGTTCAGGCTCCATCTGAGAAGACCACACAAGGCTGATCAGAGCCCTGTCTGCTGTGTACAGCAAGGAGAGGAGGAGGAGGAGGAGGAGCGCATCTGGGCAGCCCCACTAACTTGTGTACACACACACACACATACACACACAGACACACTTTAGGGCAATGTCAGACAGGGAGAAGATCTGAGATGCTCCATATCAAGCGCTCACTGAACACAACATAACACACTAGCCAACAATACTCTTTGGTCCAGGACAAAATGTGTGACTGTGTTGTGTTCTTCCCCCACGTTGACTTGATAATATGGCCATCTGGACTGCTTCCTGGGTTGGCACCCTGCTGGTCTACAGGCAGAGCAACACTCTGGTGGGCTGACAGGCAGGGGGACTGGCTGGAGGGTGTTAGCACTGGCGTCGTCCACAAGAGGGCGTGGCACTGAATCTGGCACTACCATTACAGTGTTAAACAGGGAGTCTGTTCATTAGGTGGAGAGAGAGGGAGAGCCAAAAAACAGAAAGAAAGAGTAGTGAGATGTTATACATTCTGGGCTGTTTCTGTGTAATTTCCATTTCTAGTATATCTTATATCAACCCCTCCTGCTCTGGACACTCATTCCTTAATCCGCCCATTCTACATAAACACTGAGAATGAGGCTTTTAGTCATGTCAACACTCAGATAACTGTTGCAGAGGGCACAATCAAACCAAGAACATCTGGCCCTTTTCTCTCTCACACACTAACACAGACTTTCATTCAAACACACATATTAAATGTAAACAGACGCGCACACACACTCACATGTAAGGGCCAAACCAGGGTTCTGTACTCCCTCTGTCTCATTGCGTTTTAGTTTCAAACGCTCAGCGAATACCCATGTGGTGGGATCGGATTACACGGGGCTATAAAATATCCCAAATAAAGGCAAGGAAAACCGAGACGAAAAAACGGGCTGTTTCCTGAGGTAAAATCCTTCAGTTGGCTGCTGATTCTGTCAGAGTGGGAGATTTTTTAAAAGACTTTTAGCAGTGGAGACAATAGAACTGGACAGCAATGTTCGGCTTAGAACACAGAGGTGGCAAGCTAAAGTCATTCACATAAGGCAGCCAGCTCCCATTACACACATCGCAAGGCCATAAATCCATCTGCACGACACAAGCAGCATGCTGTGATTTCATATGTATTGGTTACTAAGGGGACGCATGAAACCACAACAAAAGACAAAGAGCAAAGTGGGAACTCATTTAGAGAAAGGGAATCATTTAACTTGTACACAAAACATCTGGGGTTTAAGATAAAGGTTTATGTTATCAACAACCATCATTTTAAAACATAATTATTAATCTGACCCATGGCCTTTAGAGAGGAAAATGGAGAGAAAAGCAGGCAAGTTGAAATCTAAACCATCTCTGTAATATCAGTGGATTAATCACAGGACATAAAGTAAAATGGTAACATGATCTCGTTATGGCGAGATACCAACGGGTAAGGGCGACGGGTGGTGTAACAGCCATTTTGACTACCAATCAGGCAAGTGACATCAATGGGCCCTTTGATTGGTCTAAAGTAAGGAGGGATTTTCTGCTGTATTCTAACAACAACATCTGGTTGGCTGGGGAAACGGTGGTGAGTGAGGAGAAGGAAAAGGCTTGAAAGGGGAGAGGAGAGTTTTTAAAGTCATACATGGGAGAGAGACGCCAGAACAGGGTGTCATTATGACATGCGTAATCGGAGCGCTCTGGTTCTGCCCCTGTGTTTTCTAGTGAAGCCCCAGAGCTCTATCACAGCTGAGGGCTGGCTCTCATATTTACAGCGCCTTGTAGTCTGCCTGACAATCACCTCTGTCTCTACAGCGACCTCAGAAAGATGTCTGCACTGCCTCCTTGTTCTGCAAGGAGCAACAGTTTGACTTTGGAGTTACAATTAGTCAACCTCACTTTATCTGTCTCTCTGTCTGGGTGTCAGGTTGGACAGACCATCCCATAACCTCAAGGTCATGGTTTTGATTTAGCAGCAGCCATCTGTCCTTGTCAAGACATTGACCCTGCTACCTTCTCATACATTGCAAACTGCTCTGGATAAAGGCATCAGCTAATTGGTTAAAATGTAAAAAATCTCTCCATCCCTCTTAAACAGACATGCACTCGCATATCTTGGCAAAACTGAGCCTACAAAACAGGCTGCCATGCAAACAAAGCATTGTGACTGTCAGGTTGTGGTCAAGTGATCGCCTTTCAAAGTGACTCTCACTGCCTGTGCCCTCCACCTCCTTCCCCTGTTGTAACATAAGAGCCCAGAGGAGTGCCAGGTTACTGGGATTCTCTCTCTTTGGCGCCATGCTGTTTAGTGACCACGCGCATACTATCAGACCTGTGATTAAGCTTGCTATCTGTATGTGTGAATGTGTGTATGCACACATTTTCCAATCCCTAATCAAATGGCATTTAAACATAATTGCTGGTTTTTAATTTAACCAACACAGAATCACATGGGTGGGTTTGCCACACAGAACAATGCAATGGGATTTAGAAAGGTTATGCAACTAAGCAGTCAGTATCCTGACAGTATACAGAATAAATTCACCTGACAATCTCTAAAATGCTGTAAATCCCACCTACAGACTGCTTGTAGCGTGTATTCATATGAGTAAGATGAGGTACAGTAGTCTCTCCCTTCTTCCAATGTGCAACTCAGTAATATCAGAAAGAACAGCTAGTGAAAGTAATGCTGTCTATACTGCATCGCCTTGTAGTAGAATCTCTCACCTCCGTCCTCTACTTATTCTGATCACGGATTCGTAGGCATCGCCTCTTCAGAGCTGGCTCCATGTCTCCAGCACTGGGCATATTAGCAGGGCTCCGCAGGCTACCCTTGTCCCTGAGTTTGGGCAAGAGCAGCGGGGTGGTGGTCCCACCTGTCTTTGGCGCTGTGGGCAGGGCATAGGCATGGTCCTCATCAGGAACATGGGGGTCCTCTCCTACCTCCCCGACTACTGCTAAGGGCTCTTCTGAGTGACTGACTGGGCCCTCAACCTGCACTGGGCCAACAACAGAACACTTGTTCTCTTTGATAGCCTCCAGCTCACTGAGTGCAGGTTCAGGGGGTGGTGCTGGTACTCTCTGGGGTAGGGAGGAGTCCGGACTAGCGGGTGTGGATGAGGAGGACATGCCATTTGGACTGTGGTCCTGAGATGTCAGGGCAGAGGACGTGGCATCATATGGATGGCTGCTCCCTGTGGGGCTGGATGGGGTGTGTGAAGGTGGAGTGTGAGAGCCCTGGTGGTGGCAGACAGTGTCATGTGAAGGGGACTGTGGTAGAGGAGGGGTGGGTCTTATGACATCATGGAGCCCTGATTTGGTACCCTGACCTGTTCCTGACTCACCAAGCCCTGATAGGTCCACCACTCCATTTGCAGTGGGCCCCAGCTTCACCTGGGTCCTTTGAAGAACCCTTTGGATGACTTGTCGCTCTGACTGCTGCTGCTTATAGTCTGCCAGCCCCTCCGACTCTGAGGCTGAGCAGGGGGATTCATTGTACTGTGCTCTTGGAGAGGATGCTCCACTGTGGGGTGTGGATGTTGGAGAAGGGAATGGCCTCTCTGCTTTAACCCAATCTGTGTCCCTTATGTTGGGGTCACTTGGTGAGGGGAGAGCTTGAGTGAAAATTCCACCCAATTTGTTGGCTACCAATCTGCTGTCCCCTTCAGGGATCCCTGGAGATGGTGGTCTGGTAGCCCTGGATCTACTCCTGTCTGCCCCCTCTGGCACAAGCTGGATAACACCACTGTGACTTGGAGTTTCTAGGGTTGCCTTAGAAGGGACTGGAATGGGGATAGGAATTGGTATGGGGACAGGTAGGGGAACAATGATGGGATAAGGCACCAGGACAGTGGGATGGGGCAGAAGTGGGCTAAAGGAAGGAATACCAAAGTTCATCATGGGAGGCATTGGAACAGGACCTCTTGGCATCATATTCAGAGGAGGAGAGTGCAAGCCGGGGAAGTAGGCTCCTGGGAAGGGATGCATCATCCCAGGGGGATTCATGGAAGAGGAGGTCGGGGGCTGCAGGTGAGGAGAGTGAGGAGGTCTGTAGATAGGGCTGGAAGGGGGGCCTGGGTGTCTAGGTGGGTTGGCAAGGGGGCTTTTCAGGCCCTGAGCATGAAGAGGAGGTCTGATGAAGGGCATGTGGATTTGAGGTACCGGCTGATGTTCCAGAGTGGGACGAGGAGGGGGTGGAGGATGAAGAGGGGCAGAGTGAGGTGACACCTCCACAGCAGAGGGATGTTGAGGAGTCTGGATGGGTCTCTCCAGTGTCCTCAGCCCAGAGACAGGGACCTTGGAATTAGAAGAGGATGCCTCTGAGGAGGAGATGGAGGTGGATTCTGCTGATCCATGGATTGGCGTAGGCCCTTTAGGGGAAAGGTTTCTATGACGAGCTTCTCCTGCACTGCTGCTGCTGTTCCAAGACTCAGGAGTGAGTAGCTTTTGTCCAGCCATAATGCTGTCTGGCCTCCCTTCTGGGCTAGGTCTGCTTGGGCTGGAGCTGGTGAGAGCTGCGCGGGCTTCTCGGTAGAAAACATCCATCTTGTACTGATTCAGACACTTGGTGCTACAGAACTGGAGTCGTTCCTCGCCAGATCCGAAGTCCAGGTATTCTTTAGTGTGACGGACATGCTTGCACCAATCACATACCTGTGGTACAGGGGAGAGAGACTGTGGGGGGTTATTGAAGTGATGGATCCTAGCTAAAAACTTTACGATTTCTATACAAATATACAGTAATGGGAGACAGGTTGACTTCCTGCCAACCTCTGAATGTAAGAAGAATGCAAGCTACATGTGTATAAAACTGTTGCTTGTAATTTTGTAAGGTATTCATAATACTTTACATTGGAAAAACAAAAGATGCATTGATAGTGTCCTCTTACTCTGACATTGCTGTTTATCTTCAACACCAGTCTGGGCGAGTCCTCTGTATGGGTGTGCTGAGGCGATCTCTCACCATGGCCGTCTTCATCTCTGGCCTGACAGGGGAAAACCACAGACACATGACGTGAAGCAGTTTGTCAGACCTGAGTTCACGCTACTTTTGATGGATTCATTCTTCAATTCATGATGATGTTGGTGCAGTTGCTTTAAATCAAAATGCTATACTGGAATCATTCTGTGGTCATTAAACCAAATTTGAGCTTCTTACATAACAAGAGCAATAAATAGTTTCAAATGAACTCCCTTGTCATCAAGTTTAGAAGCAGTTTGAACTTTATGCAGGGCACCAAACCCTAAAGGTCAGTACGACAAAGGGAAATCACTGTGTTGTGAAACAGATACAATTCTGCAACTGCGTACAGAGATAATGCAGGTGATGTATTGTCATATTATTAATGGCCTCGCCAGTATTAATATAGGAAATTCCTTTTGATTCATGTAAGCTGATCTGCTGTGGATCTGAGTGCTCCCCCATCTCTGTGACCCACTGAGTCGTGTTGAGTTACGAAACATGAGGCAGCTGAAGGTAAGGTATGCACTGAAAGTGGACACCTCGCCCCAGGCCTCCTGGCTTTCCTCTCAGACAAGCAGCGACAAGCCAACGGCAATGCTTTCCTCCCCACCTCCGAAAAACTAGAGGGCTTGTTGCGCACAAAGTCTGTTCAGCCCTCCTTTTTGTCTGTTGACGTGTGAATAAACCTACCATAGTATAAACGACAGTGAGGGTGAAAGGTGATATAGCTGCTTGTCACACTGCACCTCTAAAGAGGGTATATCCATGTCGTAATGGAAGGTGAAAAATCATGGCAATGTGCATCAGAGCGGTTCGCCATAGTTGCAGCTTTCCTGTCCTCCAGACCAAAGCCACTTAATGGCCGGCCCCTCCTCCATTAACGCGAAACTGATACTAAGTGTCCTCTGCAAACTTTGACCTCCCTCCCACCATTCCTATACTGGTTCCTCCATAATAACTAGAAAGTGTGTTCTCAGAGATCCCCCCTTTCTAAATTCCTGTAAATGAATCCATCAGTTATGACCTCACAAGATCAGAAGTATCTGTTTCTGAAGGTCTGTTTACCTGCCAGAAACCACTTGATGCCTGGGTCTCCCGTGTATTGAGACTGACACAGCTGGCACAAACTGTTCATATACCTTCAGTACCTGTATGTGTGTCTACTATCGACTGAACTCACACATTAAAAAATATAACAACTCATTTCAGGGTTTCTGCAGGTTTCGTCAGGTTACATTTAAGCCTTTTTAGAACTATTATGAATACAATTTAAGGCCTATTTCACATTCATAATTACAAAAAAGCATGAAGGATTTGAAGGGAAATCAGAAAATCTATGTTGGTTTCGTTGATACAGCATGATCAAAACCAAAATTTCCCCAAAAACACATTTAAAAGAGAGACTGACTTTATATAAGTAATAAGACCTGTCAAAATCATATTGAAGACATTTAAAGGCCCAGAGACGCCCTGAATCTACAGATAATGAATTACCATATAGATCAGGATTTCCAACATCTCACCAACAAAGGGACAAACCACAACTTTTTATCACCGGCCACAGTGATCCTAATATGTATTGTGCATTTTACCACTAACCTTATTGCGTTTGAAGTAGGCCCGTCTGCAGGCTGCAAAACACTTTTCACTGCAGAAGCTCTTGAGCTCTGAACCCATACACAGAGAGTAGCGTTTTACCCCTTCCTTCTGGCACCAAACACACACTATCTGCACGTTCTGTACATCTTCCACTGCAGGGGAAAAGCAAAAAAAGAGTTAGAAGATAATTAATGAGCGCAGTTTGAAAAAGTATTACTACAAAGCTTTGCTAAAACAACTCCAAAAGAGGTGTATGTGGATATTAGAAGTCTTACCTACCAACATCTGTGAACAGCTAAAATTAATGCCAGGTTCAGACTACACAATATCATCGTCTGTTGTTTTATATAGTGATAAACTCTTGCTGTGACTTGGCCAAGAGACATTATTGACTACACGTTGGTCCCTGACTAATCATTGCTTGCCGTCTTTCACGATTTGTGTGATGTCAATGGGAAGGAGGTGCGAGGAACTGACATCTGAGAAGGACAATGTAAACAAACGATGGCAGTGTCTGTAATACTGGCTGTCTTGTGTTCGGAAAAGCCTTAAAAAAAAAACGGCGATGACCTTTCCTTTGTTTCACAGTTCTCTCTTGCAGCACTAATAACGTTATTCCTCTATGCTTCACCATGTTTACAGCTGTGCACGGAAGAATGCTCTGTGCTCTTACTGGTCAACATTTGGGACACGTGTAAGGAAAACATTTATAACATGCTAGACTTTCTGTTGATGCAGATGCTGCGTCGATTGTCACTCACAAAGACGAACTACACAAAATCCATCTGAATCATGATCATTCCAGACTCCACCCTATGCCCTACATCCGCCGGATTGGGCTATAATTTTGCTCATATTGCGTAGTCTGAACCTGGCAAGTGCTTTCCAGTGGACTGTGTAATTATTCAATCTCACCAGAACTTCAGAGACATGAGCTGTGCTCTTTTTGACCAGAAAACTGATCTTTCAGCCAATTATCTGATAAAGAATATCTTTGAATACTGTCAGTATGTTACAGAATTATGGGACCTTAGCTCACAGCTGGAGGGGCTCCAAAGCGTCCAGTGGGATGTACCCTGCTCTGAATTAATTAAAGAAGTCTTGGGGCAGTATTCTTTTAGGGAGTCCAGAGATTGTGCTGCACCCTTGTTATTTCTTATTTTCTGCACCACTTGAGCACTGAGAGTGATTTTCATCTTATGTTTGAAGGTTTTTACATCAATATTGTGAGTAAAGCATTAAAAGGGCTACAGTTCTTGCCCTGTATGTACAGTACACAAGGTGCTTTAGTACACAGTCAAAACAACATAACATGTTACTGTACGGTACAGTACAGTATATCAAGGTAAGGCTATAGAGCATCAACATCAACTTGTTGAGATTAATGTAGCTGAGCTTATTGAATATAATAATACTTATATTTAACAGTATAAACCTCTGGAAGGAGATTGCTGAAACCCATATTTACCCCATTCACATTGCTGACCCTGCACTCTGACCTTTCACATATAAACACAATACAAGTCATGAGTTAAGTGTGGGGGCAGCAAGACTACACGTTTAAATCATATCTTTGAATGTGTAGTCCCATAGCTCACTACCTGCTGATGGCTTTATAAGGGGGACAATGACAGGGGCACTCTTGTGCTCTTTGGGGGTGGTCAGGGATGAACTTGTTGAGGAAGAGGACGGTGAAGAGGAGGGGACACTGGAGGACTCTCTCTCTCCACTCTTCATGGTGAGGACTGAATGACCAACTTTGGTGTCCAGACTCTTGGGTTTTGGCAACGAGTTTTCTGAAACACATAAACGTAATATAATGCTAATGACTCAGAGGTTTCGTGTAATACAATAGCATTAATCCACAGTATGGCTTACATGATACTGTAATAACTTTTGCACCCGTAACAATGCCCTACACTGATGTTTGGTACAAACGTGTTGAGAAACAATAGATGTATTTGAATGAATGAAACGTGAGAAGTTGCAACTACAGGAGAGTATGTCTAGAAAATGTGAACAGTGACTCAATGTCTGCACTGAAACCTGCAGAACCTGTTAGTGTAAACTCAAGAAGACCCTGTTCTAGCGGTGAACTGTCGACACCTGCCCTCACCTTTTAGCACAGACACATGCTGACGCCTTTCTCTGTAGTTTCTGATCTCGTTGGCCTCCGAGTCTCTGAGATCTACCTTGTCGTAGCCGTACCATCCCAGCAGCTCGTTCATAGTGCTTTCTGCAAACGTCTGCATGAGAAAAAGAGGAAAAGAAATCACTGATGAACCTTCTATGTAAAGGGATAGGGTAACTGAGCCATAGCCTGCCTGCAAATGGGAAATTGTGACCGTACATCTTAGGGTTGTTAGTGGAACTTTTTATCCTATGTTAAACATAATCAGACCTTCCTACTCTGAATCAATGCAAGGGATTCTTTCTCAGCCCCAGCCTAGCTGGAGAAATGAATACGGGCACAGTGGAGTACAGTATGACGCTTTTTCCATGATGTATTCAAGTTGTTTACTCTTACTAAATCTGAGACGGAAAGGTTTAAAACCTAACACCAGTGTGAAATCTATGAATCATCCTTTGTTTATCTCTTTTAATTGGAAAAAGAGGGAGAAAAGAAAACTGTTCTCCGCAGATGGGATGTGTGGTCCCTTTTTTTTTTATTACGACCAGATGAAAAAAAAAACACAAAGGTCTCTCTCTTTATCCACCCACCTCTCTCTGTGGCTTTGGGAGAACCGGATTGGAGGAGAAACTTGATCCGGAACGGGCAGAAATCAGAGCGGGACACCCTACACCACAGCGAGGTCCCACGGTTCTCGGAAATGCCCCACTCCTCTCCCTTCTTCTCTTTCCAATGTCCACCACTCTCTCTCTTTCCCCTCTCCTTCCCCAGCTTCCCCTGTCCCTCCCCTTGTCTCCCCCACACCTCCCATCTTCACAATCCTCCCCTCCACCCCAGCACCTTCCAGCCCTGACACCCGACACAGCGCTGCCTCTCAGGTTTCACCCTTTTCCAGCACAGCCAGCCTGCTGTGGTGGTGTTGTAGCGCTGTAGTACTGACTGCACATTCTTTCCCCTGCTTTCCTCACTCCGACCTCTGCTCTGCACTAGGGCCTCAAAGAAATGGATCTCTCCCTTGCTTGCTCACTTTTCTGCTGTGTGTGTGTGTCTGGGAGAGTGTGTGGGTGAGTGCAAGCAGTGGTATCATATCCAGCTAAATATGCCTAACGATGATTAAAGTTAAGTATCCGGTGTCTGGTGCTGCGCTTGGGGCTGACGTGGAGGGAGTAGGTCCGAATGTGGTGTTGAAACAGATGTATTACAGAGACAACACCAGGCTGGACCTCAGCTGAACTAGAAATCAGTTTGCCTGCCTGCCTTCCTGAATGTTTTTTTTTCCTAACTGTCTTTCTTTTGCCCCTTTCATCACTGGACTCATCCTAAAGGTGCACATGTCTAGGAAGTTCTTGTATGTTTCACATCACGTCTAACTTGGGTGTACAAGAGGACTATATTGATGGCAACTCTCCTATATGCATACAATTCAGTGTCATTTAGAGTTTCTGTTTTCTTGTTAATGAAAGACGGGCAATTTTTTTTTTTTTTTTTTTCACCCAGCCCTCCACTTCCCACAATGTTGTTTTTGTTTCTTTTTGGCAGTTCAGACAAACATCTGCTTTGTGAGAGTGACAAGCCATATCCCAAACCACAGAGAGAGTTGCAGCCAAAGGCAACAAACCGGGGCCGACCCTGAGATTCAGCCCAGGCAGGCTCACATCAAGCGGGGATAGCATTTCACATGTTTTGATTAAAATTAGTTAAGTTGTAACACTACACCTCCCCTGGATATCAAGCGCTACAATCCAAACCACTTACACAAAAAGACCACATTTCCTCTCTCACGAAAAGGCCAGAATATCCTCCCCCCCCACCCAAAAAAAACTGCTTGTCTTTTTAGATTTCTGAGCTCCTGCTTGAAGGAGGTTCGGATATCCCTTAACCACCACAGCCAACACTCTCAGATAGCCAGTGTCCAAACCCAAACAAAGCAGACAATCCATGGATTAGTTTCCATGCAGTAATAAGCTCATAATGGTGGGAGGGAATCATGTCTGTTACTGTGATTTAACTTATTATTGCCTGTGCAGCGACTGTCCTTTAAGCACCAGAGGAGAGATTGTTAAAGGACATACCCGACTGAGCGTTATCTTTGAATAGGAGCTTTAGTTTGATGTGGATCCTTTAAAATTGTGTGATTTTTATTTTTAATTTTTCCCATTGTAAGGCTGAGGTTGGCTATTTAAAGGATATAAATACCCTGTCTCTTTTTTGAAGGCATGAGGGTAAGCCTCTGTGGTACAACAAGTGTGCGCACCGCAAGAGCGGGGAAGAAGTGACGCACATCTGGATCTCCGCTGGACATTAGCGTCCGGCCACAGCTGGCCTGACATGGCGTCACCAGAAAGGCGAAGGCAAACCTACTCTTCTTCACTACTTCACATCATACAACCAACAACGTCCTGCGTCAATGTGTGTGACATTTTCTGAGTTTATATTTAAAGTTATTATGATTCCTTGTCTTCTAAGGGGAGCAAATTTTGAAGTTCTTGGTGGGTTTTTTTTTCTAAGTCTGCAACAAAAAGTGTGTCCATAAAGTATGATTGTTTACATAAAGACACAAGGGGAGCATTCATGGACAACAAACAGAGTATGTGTGTGATTATTCCCAGCATTGATTTGTGCGCAGTTGCCTGTGAGTAGGAGGACGGTGTGCGCGCACAGAAGTTATCGCTCGGTCAACAACGCGTCTCATTGGATACAAAAACTAATGTGGCAGAGGTACACAAACTCACTCTCACCTTCATCTCCTGGTTGATCTCCCTCTTTACGGGGTGCGCAGGTTTCCTGCTGCGTTTATTTTCCGGTGGTCTCCCTTTCTCCATCTCTGGCATAGTCCTGGTTCGGGCTGGATCCGATCCGGATCAGTGTTGAGTGTCAGCTGGAGGTTTTTTTTTAGTGGAGTAGCTTAGAGTGAAAGCTGTCACTCCCGTTGACAGCGGCTGTCATTCCCGGACGTCTGAGACCCTCATCTGGGGCTTCACACCATTCGAGTCCACTGAACATGCGTGCGCTCCGGGCTAGAGGCTCTGCCGCTCCGAACAATCACCACTCTCTCTTCTCCACCACCGTCATGTGTCTGCCGGTAACAACGATGCAGCTTCCGGTTGGGACTTTCAAAGTAAATACTTAATGATGACTTACAGTAACGTGATTTTTTTTTAGAATTAGAACCAAAGTTAACAAATCAGCGGCTTAATTGTGAAGCTTTGATGTCAGTATGAAACACAACAAAATGGAAATGCTTTGAAGGAATTAACATAAAGTTTGTTAATGTGACACTCATATCGAATAATATCAACTGAATTCCAATGAAATGAAACTTTAACAGCGTTGTCTTTCGCCACAAACCAGATCAAAACTAGTCACTAAAAGGTTTCAAAACTTTACTAACTTTTATATTGTATGTTATAACATTTGTAGTCCTGCAAAAACTAACAAAAAAATACAATTTAAAAACATATTTGAGGAAACACCAGACACAATAAAACTTTGCCCTTTAAGATTCATGAGCTCTGTTCAAACACTTACTAACCAATGCACCATCTCTTCTGTTTGTATTACTGAACACCTTGTAAGCTACACAATGAAATATATATCTTCCAAATAAAAATGAGCTCTCTTCGTGTATGAATAAAGTTTGTTGTTCCGTCGTTGTGCTTTTTACGCAACACATTTCCCGCTTTTATTATGAAAGCAGAGTCGCCTGGTTTTCTGTCTGATTCGTGCTCTTTATGGGTGTCTTGACGCTATCCTCTCCGGATGGGGAAGGGAGGGCCCTCTGAGTTAATGTAACCCAACACCTGGCGCCCACCCCTCCCAAATCTCAACAGATACATTTCATAAGGAATGCAAAGACTGTGTTTTATCTAAGGGGACACAGTACAAACACTGTACAAATACTCTTGTCTTAAAATAAAGAGATGAAAAGAGCGCGGTGGGTTAAATGATACCATGGCAGAATGTTTGGGGCTTTCTCAAAAAGGCATCTGTTTGATCAGTGTGTGTGTGTGTGTGTGTGTGTGTGTGTGTGTGTGTGTGTGTGTGAGAGAGAGAGAGATTGAGTGTGTATGCGTGCGCACTGCTCACAAAACACCTGAAATGTTCACATTTGGCCCTTGAGCTACCCCTTGCCTTAGGAAAAGTACCATATGCCCGAGGGCAGGATTTACATTCACAATGAGTGTGTGTCCTGTGCCTGTGCGTAAACAAGAGCTTTGATAAACATTTGTCCCATGGTTATTCTTGATGGTAAAGGCCAGGGGATTTATTACAATATCATGTTTCCAGGCTAGTGATGAAAACATGGAGATGATCAAGTTGCATTCAACACACATCAGTGTTATTTTAGATAAGTTGCACAACTTGATTTTTACTATTTTACACTCCTATGTATATTAAATTATATTTTTATTTAGGTGATAAAGTTTGGGCATGTCATTACCAATCAGTCCCTTATGTGGAACTTTCACTTGGTCACTAAAACCCCATGCAGAGAGACAGACAGGTAGACAGACAGGAGGGACGGGAGAAAACCTTTTCCTTTCCTTTCCTTTCCTTTTCTCCTCTCTGTCTCCAGCCGTCCTCGGTCTGCTCTGGTTGGAGGAATCCAGGGACCAGGCTCGTGTAAACAGAAATCCGATCCAGTGCGCAGGGCTTGGGTTTCGCCCCCTCGTACACCCGCTGATGATACCCGATCCGGCCCGGCTTTGGGAACAGGGCTTATCTGATGCCTCACAAAAGGCCCCTCTCTCCGGCTCTCCATAACAGCGCACATCTGGTGCCTCTGCAGGGAGCGCTGTCCCTTTAGGTTCCTCTGGGGGGTGAAAGCGGGGATAAGACCGTCTCACAATTCCCTCAGAAATCCACTTACACAAATGATAGACAGTATTTATAGGTCTAAAGTTACAATCCCTAACATCTGGATGGAATCATATAAATTGGCCACTTTGTGTATCATTATTTGCATTACAGCCCATGGAAACATGATTACAGTGAACATACCCTGTCAATTTAGATGGTGATTGAAAATGTTGTAGTCTGGTCTTCGGCATTAACGGCGGGATATACAATGTGATCTCCTGTGGTTTACAGTGATGTCTTTTCGCCATTAGGGGGCGATGTCCACCCATTGGTTTTTGAATAGTTGTGCCCATGAATATAGCCTGGTGCTTTCCCTGCATCAGATTACATTCAAACAACCCATAGGCCAAATCTAATACTAAAATTAAATCATATAAAATCAAAATGTGCTGTAGTTGCAACCCCCTCTCTAATGCTGAGCTGCTTATTTGTGTACGATTTTATATTTAATAGTAAATCCTGTAGGCTATGGTGGCTCTGAATGTCTACTAAGTGGAGTTTTAGCATGGCTAAATTAAACTGCACACACTTCTTACATAGAGATTAGTTGTTAATAAATATTTACACCCACTAACTTAACCAAGTAACAAAACTAACATTAACTTGGTAATAAATGACCCATTTTGGGTGAGAAGTAAAAGAGGCAACAGAATATGAAGCTATATTTAATAATGATATAACTTAAATCACCTTGAAGATTGTACATTAGCGTTATATTATATAATTAAATTTCCCAAATATAATACAACATACAGACTGCCATTATGTTAACGAGTAAATACAACGTCAGTATTTCTTCTTGGATACCGACATAACGTTAAATAAAACAAAGCAACAACTACATTTACAAAGATATAACGTTATAACACACTTCAACGCTGTACACCTCCAAGTTAAAATCGATAGCTTGGGATGCGACAGTAACTTCCTGTTTACATAGCTGATTGCTTTTGATTGGGCAGCGGTTTCTTAGCAACCGATTTACACATTTCTGAGGCCTTTTGCTAAAACTTTCTTTAAAAAAAAACCCGTTAATCACTTTTAGTAACGTTAAATCACAACTTTCACTCTACTTTGTAGTTACTAAGAACTTTTAATAGGAAGGACTTGACGTTCAAACTTTATTGGATTTATAAATACCCGGTGCAGCACAACCCTGAACACTAGGTGTCGCTGTTGTCACACTTATAGCTCTAGCTGTTTATCTGCTGAAATAGATATTGACATCTCAATAATGATGAAACCCAATTATAGCCCGAACCAAGCAGCCTACGAATCGTTATCACCATGGCAACCTAACGGTGGAAGCAGTGTGCAGGTGTATATAGACGGTAACCAGTTTGGCTCCCTGGGTCACACTGTTGGTGAAACTCTGGAGCCACGCTGCTGGCATTTAAACCCCATCTATGATTTACACATTATGGTAGGAAAGTGGAGAACAAAAAAATAAAAAATGTAAGACTGGGATGGAGCATGCGCGCTCAGCTGACTTCCAAAAAGGTTTTTTTTTTTTTTTTTTAAATAGCCCTCTACTTGTATGCACACTTACCATAAAGTGTGCCATTGTTTCCGTAAGTGAAGATCCTCCTGTATAAACTCCTTTATTTCCACCATGTGAGGGACTCTGTCCCTTATAGCCCTGTGACGTCACAGACCTGCAGCCGGTATATAAAGCTCCGTCTGATGCAGCGTCCACAGTAGAGAGAAGCAGCGTCTGTGGGCAACCTCCTCCATTGGGCCAAATTACAGGCAACAAAAAAAAAAACAAAAAAAAAAACAACAACAACAACAAAATAATTACAACAAACAAAGAAAAAAATATGTCCAAAATGACGATTGTTCAGCTTGGAGTGCTTGTCTTCGCCATATGTTTATCGACACAGGTAAGTTGATGTTTATTCCTATGAGCCACAGTGGGTTTTTTTTATTATTATTATTATTTTTTTTGGCTGTACAATTGATTCTGTTAATTAGGACATGGTTGGAATTTATTGTGTACAGGTGGGGGCGGAATTAAGTCTATGTACTCCGGATGGGAATTAATAGTGTGGTGATAGGTTATTTGACTTTAATGATGTTTCTAGACGGGGCTTACCCGCTAATAATCGGTGTTGGTGTGGTGGTCTGGATTACAGCAGGCTAGACTTGAAGCCCTCCTGGGAAATTAACGTGATCTTGAATTCTAGTCGGTCGATTTCGGAAATTGGTGTGTCTTTAATTAAACTTCATTACCAGACATAATCTTGTTTTTCACATTTTGTCTTTGCCTCTTGATTAGCTTTACACTCCAGCAGAATTAATGATTCAGGTGCAGTGTATTGTCTACCTGTGCAAAGGTGGGGAGAGAATCTAAAGTTTCTTTTCGGTGCTGTGTGCCAAACGAAACCTGACACGCACGCGCAGAAACTTAGGTCTCTCTTATCTTTTTTTTTTTTTTTCAGCTCACAAACCACTCATCCTATGTTGTAGGAAAGTATATATCATTGGTTGGATGAGTCGTTAGAAATAACTGAGTGGTAATAGTTAAAAACTTGGTTGACATTTTAACTGATTTCCAGTGTTTTGGGGTTAATTTTTGCCATTTTTCATGATCCCAGTGTGCTTCATTAAGTTTTAGTCCAGCTGATTGCTTGCTGTGCTTTAGTTAAATTGCATTATATTTAAACAAACTGATATTTCAATCTATTTCCTCATACGACATCCATCTTCAGCACTGGCAAAAAAAACAAGCAGAACAGTGTTGAACTCTCCTCATCCCTATATCCTCCTCCTCCTCTTCTTCGCCCTCCAACAGGTGGTCTCCCAGAACAGCACAAACCCCACAGCGGGGGGAAACTCCACCTCCAACCCCAACGCCACCACCATGGCCACAGGCACCTACAGCAGTTCAGCCAACTCCACCACCCCTACCGGAGCAGGCGTCTCGCTGCACGCAGGCACCTTCTCCTTCGTGATCCCCGTCATCATGGCAGCCTCTGTCCTGCAGCGTTACTGTTGAAGCCTGGACCCCCACAGCCCCCCCTTCTTCTCTGCCTCAACACTCCTCGCCTCCCATCCAATTATCCCACCCAGTCCAGCCTCACTCCTCTCCCCTTCACTGCACAGAGACCACAAGACACACACGGAGGGACTCCACAACCTTCTTTGTCCTCCTTAATTAATGATTTAAAAAAAAAAAAAATGTAATTCAAGACATTTCTTTCAATAAAAGGGGGTTTAAACTTCCGCTGGAGACCATCACCGAGACCCCCTCAGCCCCTTGCATGGAATCAAAAGGAATGGCGGTGCACCCTGCTTCCCTTTTGGCTTGCGTTTCCATAGTCACGCCATCACATTTTGGAGATGCTCAGGGCTGCGGTTGTCATGTCACATGTCTTGATTGAAATGCGGACCACTTGAGTGTACAGAGGTTCTTTCTGTGGCTTCAAATCCACCTGGCAGAATGGTTTTTGTCTGTTAAATGAAGTTTGGCACATACAGTAGGCGATTTTAAAAAAAGAAAAAGAAAAAAAGAAGCCAGATGACATTTTTAGTTGGGTTTTTTTTTTTTTTCCATAATAATTTGGCTCTTCGGTCTTTTTATTAGAAATGTCAAAGAGATGTATGTAGCAAATAAGTTGCCGCAGGACTTGTGTCAGTTTTGCCTTGTGATTTTTAAAGAGTTGTGGTCTTTTACAATGAGGGTTTGATTGACACCTCCCCCCTCCCCCCCTTCATCCATGGGTTAGACCCAGGAAATGACTGTATGTATAACCATATGGGAAGGGTTGATGTTAGATTTATATTTCCCCATTATAGTTTATATTTTGTATAAATGGGAATGTACTGTTTATTAGTTTGGGTATAAGAGAATGGAAGAAATTATAATGTACAATAAATTATGAAAAATAACAATTGTAATTGTTTCTTTGATTCCAGTTTTGTCTGTTTTATAAAATTGTTTCTTTCCTGCGTAACTCGTACTTAAACCAATATTTTAGTAACCCTTTTTAATCCTTTATAATCCTGTTCTTCTGTCCTGCAAATCTGCATGGATCTAATGCCATAAAATCATCCTGATAGTTAAATTCAAAGGGTGTGGTGATGTTGTATTCATCATTACTGAGCTGCCAGGCAGTCTAGACAGCCAACTGCTGAGCTACAGAGATGGACTCAGCATTCCCTGATGCCCCCACTGATCTCCTCTGGATGGGTGCCAGAGCAGTGCTGACTGGATATACTAGACTCTGCGATATTTTAGTGATGTACTAGTGTATGATTCTTCATTTTGACTCAACAAGGAGGAGAGAAGCCTTGTAAAAGCTGTCAGCATGCCGAAACCTGTTATTTCAGTCAGGAGTTTGAATACCATTATTTATATCTTTCAATTACTGGAAGAATAAAGTTGAGTTTAAAGAGCACCTAAGGGAACACAATGTCATAGTTGATAGGTTTTCAAAGAAGTTTGGCTTCTGGCTGTCATTTGACACTGTCTAGTCCTCCCTATGTTGAGGTGCTTAATTCTTCAACAGCTGCAGAGCATGGAAAAATATCTGTATACACACACACTAATATCGAATAAATTTGAATTGGATTTCTAAATAAATGATTGCTTATGCATAACGGGAAGAGTTTACCTTAAAATTCAATTTTACGTGGTTTTGTTTGCCAGTATGAAAGTACAATATGTAATTGAAAAGTCATAAGTGAGTGATTTAAGCTATTTTAAGATTTTTTACATGTAGAATATACAATATGTATTCATTTTAAGCAACATTTATTAATAGAAATTGTAACATTTAGAAATAAATCTTTTCCTATTCATACCTTTATACTGCATTTATTTGATTTATTATTGGGTTTACTTTAAACTTTCTTTTTTTTTACTGTTGATCTCACAAGCAGTCAAGTGAAAGTATTAATACCAATCAACATAAGCAAAATGACCAAAAACACCACTATATATATATATATATATATATAGGGGTGTGTGTGTTTAGGGTGACCACTGCGATGGCAGAGTGGTGTGCAGCTCAGAAATGCCTCAGTAAAGCCAGCCTCATGACTCATTAGCCCAGCCTATTGTCTCTCAATCCTCTCTGCACTATTAACCTCTCCCCGCACCACGCCATCTCCCCCTCCCTTTTTAACATATCTTTTCTACCCATTTACTGTCCTCCACCAGTCTGGTCTGAAGGGACCATTTCCATTTTCATCAAGGGGAAGTATTTTCCTTTCATTTCCATTTTCATTGAAGGGAAGTATTTACCTTTCATTTCCATTTACATTGAAGGGAAGTTTTGTCTGTATTTATGAGATAACAATTCATTGAATATTTTTTCCCCACTGAAGTTAAATGATCTCAGGTTATGATGCCATTTATTCCAGGTACATAGAGCACAACATCTGAAAGCATGCCTCTCTTCTGGTCTGGTACATTTTAATCCTATAAATAAAATCTTTGTGGAATTACTTCATGAAAAACCTTTTCTTTATGCCGTTATTCAATTAATAAAAAGCTTCACCCAACTCACTCTGTTGGCACTAAATGGATAAAAAAACAAAGTAGGCATTTAATTGTCTGTGCCAAATAGACAACATGACATCTAGGGGATTAAGAGTGTAGGTGGCTGCATGTGTACATCAGTACAGTCTTAAACAGAAGGAAAGGCTTATTTGTTCAGCTCTGTGTGGACAGAACATACTAGAATTTCTCCTACACAGTATATTTAATCTACATTTAAATTAATCTGTAAATGGGTAAATGCATTATGTTTGCTCAGACGCTTGCTACAGGCTGACATTTAGAGTAGAATGAATGTGTCCTATCTATGGGAGTTGGGCACTGTATATCATGAACAGCAATACAATGATTTACTTAAATGGTTCTAATCATTAAATTTAGAGAGAGTTGCCCAGAAACATACAGATATATAAATAACGGTGTCATCAGCATGTATGGAGGTTTTCGCATAAAAAACGCCATCAACATAATTCCCTGTCTATTTGTGATTAGGAAAGTTTGACTTTTAAACACGGATACATTACATTACATTGCAATAGGTATTATAACAAAGTAAGCTTGTTGTTTGACTACACTTTGTTTGCTCTTTACACAGTACCGTAACTGAAATTTTATCATTTATTTGAAGTCAGCTCATGACTTCATACCTCTCATACCCCAGAAGGTTTGGGTATGCATTTTGATGCTATTTATCCATTTATTCACTTATTGATAATTATTCTGTTGACACTTGCACTTGCTTGAACACTTCTGATGTCAACATGACAAAATCAATGTAACGCCACAAAAGGATGAATTTTAACAGTGTTTACGACCCGTGATCTAGCAAATAAAGCATTATCTTTAGCCATAAATCTAATTAGGTGATTCACTATTATTAAGAGAACAGTTTAAATGAGAAGGCCACTGATTATCTGTAACATTTTATAAAGAGATTGCTTTTAGCAATTCAAAAAATGCCTAAGGGGCAGAGCCAATCTCCCATTGACCAGTTATTTTAAAATGAACACTGTTTACATAAGCCAAAGGGGTTATTGTTTTCATATCACTGTCTTTCAAAACCTTGCCAGGGTAGCATTTTGGCTCATGAGTGAATTGTACAGAAGAACTTTACAGATTCACAAAAATGCGAATCAGTTATTTCTGTTCCCACCATCCTGTTTTCCCTTCCCGTGTATGGAGAGAATTTTGTTCCTTTATTATTCGATCAAATAGAATAGATTTGAAACCAAAAAGAGATTTGAGAGCAAAAAAGAGTAAGTGGCAATCAAAAAAATATTTTTGAGATCAAAACAGAACAGGTTGCAATTGAAAAAAAAATATGAGAGAACATATTTCTTCAACTTATATCAAAACTAATGTTTGTAAGTAAAAACATACGACCGTGACGTTTTGGCACCGCCAGTACCATGCAACACTAAATGTTTAAATCACAGCCCTACGTTGTATACGCCTCCCTGTAATTCACTCACTCATTAGGCTACTCTGCTCAGGCCGTGACTAGCAGAGACAACCATGTTGCTGCTTATCAGTGTGCTTGAAGCAGCAGGGCATTATAATTCATTACTTGTGTTGTTGTTGTTGTTGTTGTTGGGAATGTACGGCAGGCTGTAGCCAACGATATATAGCGCAATTCATTACTTATGGGAAACGTTTCAAGAGCAACAGGCTTCTCCAAGCAGCACAGCACAAGGGAGAAGTGGGTGTAATGCGGAAGACGTAGCCAGTCAAACCAACCAATAGAAACTCTTCTCTCGTCCACCAGCGTAGGCCCCGCCCATGAAGTGCAGTTGAATTCGCAAGCAAAACTTTAGAATTTGCAAGCAAAGAGGACTGATTTGCAAACAAAACTTTAGAACTTGCAAGCAAAGAGGACGCAAAATGGTCGTATGTTTTTACTTACAAACATTAGTTTTGATTGAAGTTGAAGAAATATGTTCTCTCATATTTTTTGCAACCTGTTCTGTTTTGATCTCAAAAAAATTGTTTTGATTGCCACTTACTCTTTTTTGCTCTCAAATCTCTTTTTTGGTTTCAAATCTATTCTATTTGATTGAATAATAAAGGAACAAAATTCTCTCCATACCCTTGAAGTTGCAGATTGCAACCAGCTGAATACGGCTTGTCTTCTGAGTGTGTAGGGGAAACTACATTGGTGGCAAACTATACTTTAGGACCCGGTCCTTCTGTAGATAAAAATGTTTGATTCTAAGGTGATGAAAATATTCAGGTGATCATTCACAAATGAAAACATACCATTGAATATTGTATGCAATTTCTACCAATAAAACACCCTAAATGTTAAACCCTTGACCTTTATTGATTCTCAGGGGCAAAATGAAAACTAAAAGCTCTCTTGTAAGACTTTTCTTAACAAGATTCTTGGTTTATTTGTATTGAGGAAGTTCTGTATATGTCTCCCATTGTGTCCAATCCCCTCTGATCATTCTGAATAAACCAGAGATGCTGTTTCCAGTAACTTTCAGAAGCATCGCTTCCTGTGTGCCAGATTTCTTTCCTGGAAAGACTCATTAGATACAGGCTGTTAGCAACGTATAAGCTTTCATGATTATAGTTATTGGTTAAGTTGCTATTATGTTACATCAACTGACGAGTCATAAAACTGAAAATCCTTCCTAACAATAAAAGGAATAGTACCATTTATTTTTTTATTTTTATCCCACATTCTGTGATAAGCCAACTTTTTTTTAAGTGAAAAAGGGAAAGAGGATTATCCGACTAGTTGAAACTTATTTCTTTTCCCTCTGAGTTTTACTTACTGTCTCCTCCTCTATATCTTGACTGACCTCAACATCAATATTGTCTCCATAACCCTGAATGACATACAGTCACCTTTCTTCTAGTGTGAGGTGTGACACCCAGTAGACCTTTAATCATTGATTGGCTTTATGAATTATTCAGACAGCTGCCAGTGTTGCAGGAACAATGTCTCACACACACATATAATACTCTACTCGCAATGCACATGACCACCCTTGTCTTGAGGGCCTTTCATACATTTGTTTGTGTAGAAGCAAGTAGTGCGATAATGATTCATACATTATGTTGTGAAATAGGAGAGAGGTGTTTGAGTCCGTATTCACCAGTGCTCTGTTTACACAAGTAAAAGTGTAAATTTTTGAGTGTTTACGTGGTAATAATGCATAACTGATATTAGTGTTTCGATCAGGGCTCACTTGTGTCAAGTGTCAGGACTGTAGGAAGACATGACTCACTACAGGGTTGCTTAGGAACAATAAGGTAGCTTTTTAGATAATTATTCTGTATATTTCTCAGATATATAATGTATCTAAAATCCATCAGTTTTTACACCAAAAATTCTAATGTAACTTTTGTATGGGAGATTGTAGCTTCCACTCTATCCAAGAGTTTGCTTTGGGCTCATGAATAATCCAGTTCACACCTAGGACAAATGTGAGGCTCAGTGTCACACCTGTCCAACACCGTGCTTGTTGCCTAGTGCCCAAAACCCCCTCTGCACTGGTTGATTCATAGACGGGAGATGACTGAAGTAAAAAGGGTTTTGGTCTTTGACTTTTCAAATGGTCAGACCTGCTACTGAAACTAACAGCAGCTGCTCACACACTGTTCTCTCAGTACGTTCTGTACGGCTCAGCTAGCCTTTAATTTGCTTGGTAGCAAGAAAGAAGACAACAGGTAGCAGCTGCAGTAAGCTGCTTCAAAACTGCACTTACCTATTCTTGGGAATATAGGTGAAAATACTGAGTCGTGCTGTGTACTGTATACACAGTCAGGAACTAGTGGGTCTACTGTACATACTGTAATTCAGACTACATAAGGAAATTTGACCACTTTGTCATTGTCACCCTTTACAGAGCATTTCTAAGTTGTAAGTAATGGTTTCCTTAATAGTTAATGAAAATGTACTAATACTTTAAAGATCATTTATGCATTAAGCCATTAATAATAACAACTTTGGGGTTTTCAGGTTGTGAAAAATTCCTCTGGAAAGTTTCCATTGCTTTCTATTTGGTTATAATACCATTATAAATGTTAGTAAACCACTAATATGTGGTTAGTAAACAATCAAGCCTGCAGTTAAACGTGTTCATACATTTTTAACATATGGATTTTGGTCCAGATTCTCTGCAAGTTTTTCCAGAAGTTAAGTTGGGAATTATTTCTTATTAGAAATAACCCCTTGAGGTGAACCATTTCGTTGGGGGTCCTAAGTGGTCGATTAGTGGACCTATTTTTCACAATTATGTTTTAAATATTAATAAAGCCATTAGTTACAATTTTTAGAAAAAGAACACTGAGGCCAACCAAACAAATATCTTGTCATATGAACTTGGAGGACTTGGCTAATTAGTTTAAAAAGTGCTCATGTGTATGTAACACTCTTATGGGCATACTAAGCTGTTTATGTAAAATGCCTCCCTACTGCTCCCTACCACAAGTGGTTGTACAATAGGAACTCTTTTCAAAACCCATCAGGTCAAGACTGAATGTTAGTCGAGTTAGAACCAAAGCAAAGCTGGTCTTATTCAGAGAATGTATCATTTGGGAATAGTGTAAAATGAATTCTGTTCAGGCTCGAAACTGGCACATAAAAACAAGAACTCAAGAAGGTGACGTGCCCTAAAAGCCTCAACAAGGCTTGTTTAAAAAACACCCAAAGTCATTCAAATCACAGCATGTTCTGTACTGCTGAGGAGCCAAATTTGTTGGTGCCAAACAATCTAGTCACACGCACCTTCAGCCTTTAAATGTTTACTTAAGGATCAAGACAATTTCCACAAATTTACATTTTTGCAAATGTTCCTCAGATTTGCAAGTTTTCCATTTCATGAATACTTGACTTCAGTAAGTTAAAGTTCATAATCATCATAAAGTTAATTTTCTATTGTCAAATAAACTATTTATTCAAAAGTAGATGGCAGTTTTAATAGTGCAGTTATGTAGGCTGCTTTATGAAAAGCACACTTCAAAAGTTAATGCTAGAGATCATGATAATGGGTGAAGACGCACATTTATAAATCTTTTGTTTAATTGTGTTGCACTCTAATGCATCTATTGAAAGCTTTGTGTGTAATAATTTATCTGAAATATCTATTGACTATTAGGGTATAAACATTACTCTAAAAATGCTGTACTTCTGAAAATATCTATCTATATCTATCAATCAATCATTACATTTTATTTAGAAAGGTTTTAATCTTAATGCCCTGCGGCTGTCAGGCCATAACATTAACAGTAATACGCAATGATGTTATTTTCTGATCCCTTCTGACTTTATCACTCTTCTATCCTGTTTATGCAAATCATCTGTTCCCGTCAGCATTTGACTTTCACGACTGGAACAAGCTGTTGCTGTTCTTGTCTATGGGGACATTTTCCTCATCTGTCTAGTCTTTACAGACAGTTTACAGATGGCAACAGATATCCACAGCTAGTGAGACCATAGACTTTACATTATTGTAATTTCATGTTCCATGGAAATGTTTAGGACAAATTAGTTTCTTGGTTTATTGTGATAATAACAGCAAAAAAAGGGTTAGAACAACAAACATAACAAATGATCACAACTTTCATCCAAATGGACCAAATTTAGTTGATGGACCAGGCAAGCATTTAATAGCTCAAGAGAGTAACAGAAGTTATCTCATTACTGCAAAGTACACAGCTCATGCTGAGGCATAAATGAGTCTCTGGATTTTTTACGCTTGATTTTAAATGCATTTATTGCAGCACCAAGAGGGCGTTGGTCAGACTAACCCCTGACCATGGACGACATAAACGGCTGCTTAGTTCGACACCTCTGCGGTTCTCTCCCATGAGAAAGTTAATTTCACCAAGCAGCTTTATTTTTACTGGTTGGGCTGCCAGACAAGACTCAATACAGAGGGACAACCCTGGTTGATATGAAACTGTACTGAGACATGGTCACCGCAATGGAAGTTATTTTTCAATATTTTTCAAAGAAATGACATCTTTGACAACTGTTTTGCCTTCGGGTTTGAATACAGTGTTTCTGTGTTGACTGATTGATGGCTGGTTATTATTTATGTGACTATGCTGTGCCTGGAAACCATACTGTATGCCACATTGAAATGTAGAAACTAAACTGCAGAAAGCATCACTGACGATAACTGTGATATGTAAAATGAAATAAATTGTTAAGTAATCTTTAAAAGGGCTACAGGAACATTTCAGTAACATTACTTCCTTAATAACCTCGAATAGAGGAAGGCAAAGGGAAAAGGCACACAAAAGGCTGTAAATCAGATGAAAGGTCCTTTCTGCCAGATGGTCATCTGAGCATTTTTTTCTGCCTTACCCCTGTTACGAAGCATGTTGCTTTTTAGACACAATGAGGCTCCCCTTTGCTGTATCAACAGACAACTAAAGCGGATCAATTAGCATACATGGAGGCAGACCTCTATTAAGCTGTTTGGTTTCTCTCATTCTCACTAATCACATGGAGCTTGTCAATTAGGTGCATAAATGGATCCTGCGTCCCTGTCTGTAGTTTCAGCGATTCATGTCCAGAGGCTGCGGTCACCATGGAAACCAAACAATAGAAAGATGTTTGACACCAATCCTGGAAAACTGTCCTGTTGGGCAAATGTGCCCTTCCTAAATCAGACACAGATGAAGAGTATTTGTGGCATATTACTCTTTGCTTCATCAGTGCCGGACACACTCAATAGCCTTTGATCAGTCAGGTTTAAGGAAGTAGGCTATATTAAAAATGTAATCTGATAACATAAATAATATTTACTCTGCTTTCATGCAAAGTCTAATACCTTTGTGAGCCTTGCATGACCTGTTTAACATGACAGAAGTGGGAGCCCACAGAGCTAACCTGATTTCATAAGCAAATCAGGTTGTATCCCAGATGTACAGCACCGCTGTCCCCCCAGTCTGTGGCTACCAAACTCAGTGTCCTCAGAGAGCGGCTCTGATCTAACTAACTGCATATCTAGGACAAACTATCCTCCCCTCTCTGTCTAACCTTTTGGAAGGACACCTGATGCCACATGATGGCACCTGTTTGCTGGGAATAGCGTCCATCCACTGTGTGTTGAAAGACGACTATACAAGACACCCCAGCCAGAAACCCACAATGTACATTAACTAATCCTGTACACAATGACTGTTGAATACACTGATGCGTGAGTGAGAGTGAGAGTGAGAGAGAGCGAGTCTGCATGTCTCAGTACCATCTGGTCTACGAGGCAACAGAAAATCAATGCTTTTTCTTCAAGCTGCACTCGCCTGTCAGAAACATCTGACAGATTGAAAGCTGCACACAGAAATTTCAGATACTTGAAATTGGTTTTCCTGCCAAGAATGTCCAAGGGGATCTTGTTAAAGGAAACCGAAAATCAGCTTATTCTTATTTTGTCTTGTTTGTCTTATCAATTTAGTAAAATGCTATTGGAAGTTTTGCAGCTTTGTGCAGCTGAGAAAAACATGTATGTTGTGTCTGCCTTAAGTATTGTAAACCAACTGGGAATTCTGATCATTTTAGACCAATGCCAATAGCTTTAGTATTAGGAAATTTGACCATTTTGTCTGAGAATTTTCCAAAGCTCTGACTCTACTATATTTCTGTTGGAAAAATCTCAGAAATAAAATATGAAGCAACTTGCAAAAGCCACTACCACCAAATGTTTTTTGAACGTCATACCAGTGGATGATTCATTTGTCTTCTGACATATTGTCTTATTTCTGATACATTCTATATCTTAAACTGCCTCCAGCTCAGTATGTGTCACAGAGACAGAAATAGTAACAGATACTGTTCATCTTCTCTTTTTTAACTTTTTAACTTCACCTTCACCTTCTCCCAGTGCTACACCACTATGTGATACCTAAAGTGAACTGCGTCACATCTCTTGCAGGAAGGAACTAACCACAATGTCCGAAGCAGAAACAAACTGGACATTTTGGAAAAAGAGCTGCTGACTTTGCTGCTGTTGGATGAAGTGATGATTTGCCCTTCACACAAACCTTGTGTATTAGATATTGAACATCTATAAACTCTCTCAGCCACAGATTTGCACTGAACATTTTAAACTGTTAATCAGTAAATTGACTCCAGTTCATTGTAAATCTCAAGGTCTCAAACCCGGATTCATCACATCTCCAGCGTGTGTAAGCACCAGGAAAATAAACCTCAGTGGATCGTTTCCCACAAGTAGTTGAGCCTAGAGCTGATCGAAACTGTGAAATACTTTTTTTTTAGCCATGGACACTTCCGACCAATTATGATGTGTGCTTTGCAAGGAATCATGTCATATTTTAGTACAGTCTCTGAATATGTTCATTCGCTAAGTGCTTGCATCACTTTTCGAAGGCACTTTGGTTTGTCCAACAGTAAGTGAACGCATCACTGTTCATACGGCCATGATGTTCAGCTCTGATACTGACTACCTCAGTGTTCAGTCTGTTTGAGGTCCAAGCTGTCACATTCAGTTCAGTACTAAACTAGCCTATACAAGCACTTTACAGGCTTACCAGCAGCAGTTTATGACTTCATTTTCCGATTGTTTTGGTGCTTTTAATGACAAAGTAACACACTTTGTATGTGTGAGCTGAATGGTGCTTAGTCACCAGGGAGGGGAGTTCCACTGATAAAAGCTTTGTACAGTGACAATGGTGATTTCATTGTCATTCCAGTGACACTGGTGAGTATCTATCTTACATCAATCTGAACAGTTGTTCGTACATGCACTGAACAGCTTAGCTAGCATAAAGCCTGGAAACAAGGGGAAACAGCTAGCGTGGCTCCATCCAAAAGTAATACAATCTATCCTGCCCTGTCACACATCATATCTCATTTATTAAGTAGTCTTGGTATCATAGTGAGGTTGCCTGGCAACCGTGGTCTCTCCAAGAAGCGCACATAACCCTTCATGAAACCAGCAATTGTCATTTTTGCACTTCGGTTTTTGCACCGATTAAACAAACAAGCTATAACATATTAAAGGACCAGTGTGAAGGATTTACTGAGAACAGACTGCGAAGTGTGAAGGAGAAACTACAGTGGCCACGAAACTTGCAAAAAACACGAAAGGCCCTATCTACAGCCAGAGTTTGGTTTGTCCATTCTGGGCTGGATAGAAACATGGCGGTTTAACATGGCATAAACTACGGACAGCACACGCAGCGTTTGTATATAAAAACATCTTACTCTTAGATAAATGCAATAATTCCTATACTCAGGTGATTAATGAAAACATATACATCATACTATTATACTATACATACAATAGATCCTCCTAAATTTTACACACTGGACCTTTAATTAGTGAGCTTTACATGAATTGGTAGGTGGATTTTGTTACCTTTGGACAGAGCCAGGCCAGCTGCTTCCCCTGCAGTCTATCTGCTAAGCTAAGCTAACTGACTGCTGCTTGTTACCTTTAATTAAGTGGACACATGAGAATGGTATCAATCTTCTCATCTAGCTCTCGGCAAGAAAGCGAATAAGTAGGCTATATTTCCAAAATATCAA
The DNA here is from genome assembly GCF_905237075.1 of Dicentrarchus labrax. Classification (NCBI taxonomy): domain Eukaryota; kingdom Metazoa; phylum Chordata; class Actinopteri; family Moronidae; genus Dicentrarchus; species Dicentrarchus labrax. Next base: position 16,605,679 of record NW_026136708.1, read on the forward strand.
ACTGTTTCTTTAAATGTTTCAGAAGAGTAATGGTGTGAACCAGTATAGTCAACAGTGTAGGCATGGATTACAGTATATGATCTGAGGGGCATTATGTGCGTGTATCTAATTTCAGGCAACTTTTGGGAACTGCTGGGTCTGTAATTCATTTTATAAGTCAGACTAGACCTGCTCCATTTGAAAAGTGTCCTGAGATAACCTCTGTTATGTTTTGGTGCTATACAGATAAAACTGAACTGAATTGAATTGATTGTTAGCAAAGGTTTTTCTATTCAGTTTTCATGTCACCATCGAGTTATGCATCATATTTACATAAAGGTATTCTGTGTTTTCAGCCAATGGTAAATTCTGCTATACAGAAAAACATTTTGCCAAAGTGAAATATTCTTCTCTCACAATAACAAACTTTTTCCAGCTTCAAATGGTTATCAGATAGGGCCTTGCTTTCTTTTCACAACTACATATCACACCCTGCTGCCCTGTAAACAGCAAATGTGATGAGAGAAACATATTTCAACATTGTTGGAGTGTGTTGTGGACTTCAAAAAAACAATAGAGGCTTACCCTGCGGTATGAAAACATGGTGAGGATGTAAAGATAGAGATGGAAAGGGTTTACGGTTACAAAAAAACTACAAATAACATGCCATAATTCTACAGTGTGCCTCATTACACCATACACCCAACTACTGCATTAGAAATTGTGGCTCTTAAATGGACTGAGGAGAGTTTTTCCTTGATGATATCTCATTAGCAGCCTGTCAGCTCGACTCACAGTCCCTTCACACATCCTCCCAGCCCTCTCTTCTTCCTACACTCCACCAGCAGGCACTGACATTTATATAATGAATGTGGTTCATTTATCAGACGGCTGCCCAATTAAGTGTGAGACACTGTGGACTGGAGAAAGTTTAGTTGTATTTGTGTAAGTGCGGTGTTCTCTGGCAAAAGAGCTGTGTGGATTACATTTAATCTATGGAGGTGTAAAGTGCATTAGAAAGATAATTAATTTGTGAACCACACTGAACACATTTTTTGATGTAGAAAAAATGACATAATGCTGCCTCTTGGCCAGGTCGTTCTTGTAAATGAGCACTGCTTCTCAACTGACTTGTCTGGTTAAATAAAGGTAAAATAAAATAAATGAATAAAACAAAGACACTCAGCCTGAAAAATACTTTCCCCAATATGATTTTAAAAAGCAAAAAGGGGGGAGATTTTTTACATCCTTAAATAATAACACTAAGAATAATAACAATACATATTTATTATATTAATACATTACTTAGTACAATAATAATTATTATTCTACATTTATACATTATTAAGTATTATTATTATACATTTTATCCATACTTTGCTTTTCCATACTTTGCTATTATTATTATACATTTTATCCATACTTTGCTTTTCATCCCATCAACCCTGGAATTGTTTTAAAATACATTTTTAATGGAATAGTTTGATTTTTGGGGAACTAAGCTCATTTGATTTAAGGTGGAGGGAGCAGATTGGTACCACCGTCAGCATACTTTTCACCAAATAACAAAAAAAATATGTTCCCAAAATGTCAAACTATCTCTTTGTTGCAGCTAATATTTTGGATATTGTTTTTGGTAATTACAACAGAGAAGTTGCTGCACTTGACAATGATCCAGAGCAAACATTCCTTGCTAAGGTTAGGTATAAACCTCTGGTAAACAAATACTTTCATGCTATTTGTGAATGAACGCAGACTACTTGTGTTTATCTTTGACAGTCTGGGCAGTGTCCTTAAATTAGAGGTTGGGTTTTTTTTTCAGAATGCAGGGATGCCAATGTGAGGTACTCAGCAACGGAGCTGTTATGTCTGCAGTTATTGGCATTAGCTGTATTTATAAGGTACACTGTATTTTGTATCCTTGGAGTTGGAGAAATGTGTTGTAGTGGCTATAAATTGTGTGAATATAAATAAAATACTAAAATTAGTGTGTGTGTGTGTGTGTGTGTGTGTGTGTGTGTGTATGAGTGTGTGCTCTTCTACAGCTTTGTTAGGACCAATTTTAGTTTTATACTGTGAAAATGAGGATATTGGGCTGGACCTCACTTGTTTTTTAAAGGCTTTTTGTTGTGAGACAGAATACGTGTACATGCATAAACATAAACACATCGCATTGTACTTGCATCTTGGCAGGTGTTTTTTTTATTTAAGATGTGAACGTATATACCAAAACGTTTATGCACTTTAGTGAGAAAAAAGGTTTTTAAGTTTAAGTTTAAAGTCAGGCTGAAGTCTTTCTGCAGCCATTAGAAAGACAAGATCAACATTGTCATGTAAAATAAAAGAAATAAAGAGACTACAAACTAGAAAAAAATTATTAATAGTGTGCTAATATAGACATAAAGAAACATATGGGAACATGTACAAATACAAATGTCTTTCTGCCAATCATCCTGTGTGTGTGTGTGTGTGTGTGTGTGTGTGTGTGTGTGTGTGTGTGTGTGTGTGTGTGTGTGTGTGTGTGTGTGTTGGGTAATAGTGTGCAAGTCGAAGTTTCAAACTGACAGCAATAACTCTGACGTCAGCATTTACAATATAGTTTTCCCTAATCCCCAGGATAAGCAGAGATTGAACAGTGCATTATATTTCCACTGCTTACCTTGCAGTGTGGAGGAAGATAAGATACTATCTGTGAGATGAACAGCAGAGCACATTGTGTTTCCTGTGTCACTGGACTGGCCATGGTGTGTGTGTGTCTGTGTGTGCGTGTGTCTGTGTCTGTGTGTGTGTGTGTGTGTGTGTGTGTGTGTGTGTGTGTGTGTGTGTGTGTGTGTGTGTGTGTGTGTGTGTGTGTGTGTGTGTGTGTGTGTGTGTGTGTGTGTGTGTGTGTGTGTGTCTGTGTGTATACACTTTAGGAATACAATATACATAGTCATACATTGTATAATGTTTTTCTTATATTGGGAAGCCTATAATATATGGAAGTGTTCAAAATTAAATGAATTAATCTTGCAATATATAATCACACAAATAAAAGATCTGATCTGAACTACAGTGGTGTTTTGTACTGTGATAGTCATGTATTGGCCATAACAAACATCATGTTCTAGCACGAAGAGATTGTCCGGTTTGGGAACCTCAGAATTTTCTCTTGGCTTTTTGTAGATGACGTTGTTCTGTTGGCTTCATCAGAACTAACTGTCATGAAGTGTAATAATAGTAGTAATGGATCAATGGGGAAGAAAATCTTATTTTTGTGGACCCACTGTGTGTCTTCTGTTAACACACAACATGGACGAGTTTATCTCACAGGCAGAAAATGAAAAGTCAGTTAATTTGACACTATTTAGATGCCTTCTAAAACCAAGAGGGATGACATAAGGAAGCATAAAGCCTTTGGGTTTCCTTCATATTTCTCTACAGCACGGTCGGTATCCAGTGTACTTGTGTCTGACCTATTCAAGAAAAAAATGGGGCAGTTACCAAGCAGAGAAACCAATCGTTCATTCTAAAAATATAATCTCAGAGCCCAGCTGGAGAGAGGTGGTGGTGCACAGTCCTCCTTTCTTTCTCTTTGCCGTGGCTCAGAAGAAGCTGCATATAATAAACAAGGCTTGTTTGATCATTATCCAAATGGCCAGTCATGCCCAACCTCACCACAGGCTCACTGTTTAACTGTGGTGTGTCGAGTATCTGGAGATTTGTCTGATAATTGGTTTGCTTGACTCTGGGAAGAACTTTAAGGAGAAGGATGACTTATGTTACTTAGGTTATAACAGGTGAGAAAGATAAAAAAAAAAATACAAAAGTTTTGCTACCAGATATTTGATATAGATAGTAGACCTGGGATCTCTAAGACAGATATTGACAGCTTTTTTTACAAGACCACTACATGAAATTAGATCAAAGCTATGTTTTTTTAGAGCAACCATGTGATTTGGGCCACAGGTCCCAAGATGGAATTGGGAGGCCTAGAAAAGCTGTACATGGTGTTTCTCGGAAAGAATGACCCTCCTGAAAAACACCAATTTAAGACAGATGCTGCTCTCATAGTTTGACCCAATCTTGTCTTGAGTAGCTGGAGACCAAGAAATGAACGGTGGTTGATTTTGTTAGGGTATCGCCTAAAAAATGACAGCCTCCATTCTCATTAACATTGAGCTGAAGTTTTTTTGAGCAGCAGCCAGAGATATAATTCATTAGAAAGGACCACTGTAATGAGCCAGCATAGACAAAGCACCCAATTTCCAGTGTGTCCTCTTTCCCCTGTGAGCTGTGATCATAATGGCTGTGTTGTTTGTTGCCTGGTTTCATGCTGAATCATGATCACACAGCCACAGGCCCCCTTTTCTCACCCCTCTCCCTCCTGTCTCTGGTAAAAGAGAACATCAATTCTGCTTGCAGATTATGTCATTTGCATGAGACAAGTGTGATTTGATTTATTTGATTATTTCACCAGCCTATAATTAGGATGACATGATGTGACTGAGTTGCTTCTTCGTCTTTTATTTATTTTTATGCCCCGTGGGATCTCCTGATGGGAAGCCATGTAGCAGCAGCAATCCCGCTGGCAGTGATCTATAATGGTCAGCAGCAGGGCAGCTTGTAATTTATGTGGTAACCAGCTTATAGTGACGTAACTCAGTTTAAAGTTTAAGAATGAAAAAGCCATCAGTGACACATTGTGGTTCATACATCAAGAGGGCTTCTTATTTGTGACCACACTCCCCAAATTAAATAATTAATAATTAATATAACATGATATGCATGTTATAACTGTGAAGCATCATCTCAACATCACAACAAACCCCAATGCAACCCCCTGTGTATTGCTCAGGCATAAACAGATAATGCTTTCTGCCCATTTGCCTTTGGTTTTCTGCGCTCTGTCCATTAGTCTTTTCTACACTGGCATGTATTCCCCCCATGTGTCTCCAGCTGGAGCACTCAGCAGTCACTTTACTGCTGAGTGGACCTCTCAAGCATATTAGTTTATAATTTTTTCATGTACACTTGCATTTTTATGATAATAGGCTATTATTGCTACATAATGGATTTTTGTGTTCGAGCCTTAACGGAGCCTGTGCAATTCAGTTCATTCTCCTCTATTGGGGTTTAGGTTTGTTGATGTTTTTGTTTTTTTATGCAATATTATATTTCACAATTTATTATTATCAGTGTTATTTTTAGTAATGAACAAACTATAACATAAAATAATACAGCCACTATAAGATAATATTAAATTCAAAACAGCATTGCACCAGAAATGTATACAATTATTGATAAAATAAAATGAATAAGGCTTTACATAAAAGAAAAATCACCAAAACACAAAAAACCTTATTTCCTTTTAGTTAAAAAAAAAAAAAAATGTGTTTGATATTTTAGGTCTGTTAAATATAAATCAAGCTTCAATCTGGCTTTAAGGAATTTGTACTTGTATATTGGTTAATATGAATAAAGACAATAAATAATAAATGTATCAGTATTTGTGTATTTTTGTGTGTTTTAATCATTCCATAAAGTTTTATTATAGTTTGTATTAAATTAATCATACGTCAGAGTCATTCTCTTCCCCTATTGGCCAGAATATTTGGCTACAGAATTCTGATTGGCTATCGGTGTGAGTTCATAGGTTAGCTTGTTATGTAGCCGTCTAGCCGCGGAGGGGGGTATGTATTATGCTGATTTTTGTAACAGAAGATCTTATTTCAGCCTAATGTGACACTCGATAATACACATAACGTGCTCACGGGCGTTGTCGCATATTTATTGGCTCTATTATGTACATCTCTGCGACTGCTTTGAGCGCTGGCGACCTGTTCACACATGCTAACTCGGTAGCTACCTAGCTCGCCACTTAGCTAACTTACTGACAAGTGTTCTTCCAAATGACACGTTTTATTAAAAGCTGACCTTGTACGCACAACCAGCTTAAAAGGCGATTGAATAAGCCTCTGTCAGAGCTATGGCAGCAACCAGACTCCTGTGTTTGTTCAACACGAAAGCGGCAGGCTCGACCAAAACATTAGCCAGGTCAGGTTGGAGTGTGTGCTTCAGGAGAAATGTCAGCAGTTCACCTTCAAGACTACAGGGCTGTATGTCGGCATGGGTCATTGATCAGTATGGCACTAATGGGAGTTTGAGGTTCACAGAAGAAATCACCGTCCCCACTGTCAGTTCTCCCAGTGAGGTGATGATTCAAGTCCATGCGGCCAGTCTTAACCCTCTTGATATATCTATGAGAGGTAAGTGTTTGGCCAATATCATCAAAGGCATTGTGTGTGCAACATAATCAGTGTTGAAGTTGTTTTTAACCTACCTGCTCGCTCTCTTCTTTTTATAGGTGGTTATGGAGCTAAAGTGCTTAAATTAAGAAGGGATCCAATGTCTGTGATGGGCAGTGATAGTGAGTTTCCTCTCATTCTGGGTCGTGATGTGTCTGGTGTAGTGGTGGACTGTGGCTCTGAGGTGACCCATTTTTCCCCAGGAGATGAGGTAGGAGCTGCACTGCACACCCTTTTAGAAGATGTAATGTTATCCAAGAATGGGCGATATCGATTAAATCCAGTATGACTATACGCATACTTTTATTTTGCAATGCTGTTTATTATACGGTTTTTCATATTGATGCAAAAGTCATATAAAAATCTGATATTCAGCCCACAATGGTCTAAGACAGAGGTGGTCCTGACCTCCACAAGTGATAAATCTGAAGATGATCAGTGGGATAGGAAAAAAAAGAACTTATTCTAAATGCCCACATATCATCATATAGCTCACCCCTAATGCACACAGCTCCATAGTGAACTAATTCATTGACATTTTCTTGAAAGAAAGATCGAGTTCTTTCTGCTTGGCCGTCACAAGTGCAATTCATCATAATTTTTGATATCTACTGTGCCATCTCCCACATATCCACATTACTGTCTCCCTACAGACAAAATGCAATCATTCAAATTCAACTTACATGTGATTAAATAACATAAATATACATCAGTAAACATGTACACAAACAGTGTTCTAGTAATCCTGTTCCACCAGTGTAAAAATATCTTTGGAAATGACTAATGATGATAACAGGAACAGCTGACGTAGAGCTTAATAGCCTAGAGTCAGGGTCGTGTTCAGCATGTCATATTTGTGTTGCAGGTGTGGGCTGCTGTTCCCCCATGGAAGCAAGGCAGTCTGGCAGAATTTGTGACTCTAACAGAATATGAGGTGAGCTCTGGAGCCAGTAGAGTTGTATCATTGCAGTATATTTTCATCATCAAATGATTGATAACTGTAAGAGAGTCTAACATAAGACCGACTTTAAAGTAATTTGACTTTCCTGTCAGTATGCTTTCAAACAAATGGAAAGAGTTCATTTAGAGCTCTTGTAGGATTTATAAAAAAAAAAGTTAAACAAAAGTTTGGAAGTGTTATGTAATCCTGCAGTGTAAGAAGTAATTAGGATTATGTTTGTTTGGTTCGAGCAGGAGCCACTGTGGCAGCAATTACTGAGAGAGACACACAAATTGCCCCCTGTTTTCTTGCTGTATTATACATAATTTATTCAGCAGCTCCAAACTAGCTGCCCTCACAGCCGCTCTGCTGATTAGACTGACCTCTTAAATTGATAATTAAAAGGACTCTTGAAGTTTTGATATATTTCTAACTTTTGACATTGTCTGTGTGGCTGTTTTTTTGCAGGTTTCCCACAAACCAAAATCATTGAGTCACACAGAGGCAGCGTCCATCCCCTACGTAGCCAACACTGCTCTGTCTGCGCTGGTCAATGCAGGGGGTCTTTGCAGAGACAGCTCTTCAGATAAAAGGCAAGCACCATCCTGACCATGGATAACTTTGTATTGAATTCCTCTTGTCACATTACTGGGGTGAAAAGTAAGAAGTTGCTAAGTTCCTGAATATTATTATAAACGGCCATTAATTATTTTTTTAGGGTATTGAAGTTTCTAAATGTGCTCTTTTTCATGCAGACCTATACTTTTGATATAGGTCTTCATCACATTTACTTCAGTGGTAAAATTGGTCTATTTCATTCTAATTGGCATCAGAAGGTTTTTTAAATCATGTCTTTACCCCACAGAATGTAAAAATGTAACCTTATGTGTAATCTAATGGAACTTTCACTCCTCCTCAAATGTAATAGCTTCCAATCCTGCAAATCCTCTTTTTTTTTTTTTTTTTTACCCCCTGGGGCTTCTGCTTCTTTTAGTAGCTTTGCTCAAATGAGTCATACAGTAATTGAATGACCCTCTGGTTGCTGGGGTTTCTCCTCCTAGAGTTTTAATCACTGGAGGATCTGGAGGTGTTGGAACATTCTCTATTCAGGTAAGGGAAATTGCATCCCTCGAGCTGTACCAGCATGTATGTTTGACTCTTTTAAACTCTGCATGAATGTAAGGCCACTTACTGTGTCTGTGTGTACATTTCTGTTTTCTTCCTCTTTATGCTGCCAGTTGTTGAAGGCCTGGGGTGCCCACGTAACTGTTACCTGCTCTCAGAACGCCGAAGGCCTCGTTAGAGGGCTTGGGGCCGACGAGGTGGTGGACTACACAGCAGGAGATGCGGCTGAGCAACTAGAAATGATGGACAAGTATGTGTTGTTGCTGTGTAAAGTGTGTGCTTTTAGCAGTAACAAGGTTATCAAATCATACAGTACATTATGTGTGAAGTAGAGGCAGTGTATTGTTTTTATTTAAAAAACAAATCAGAGCAAAATGTTCTTTACTAGCCCCAGGCCCATAATGAAGTATCATTAGAATCAGTGCCAGTCCAATAAAATTGCTAATGAAAAGGAATAGCCCAGTACTGCAAGAATTGTGTGTGCTTCTCCTCTTCCACATCCCCAAATGTGGTAAACATCTTCCTGTGAGCAACCACTCACTGAATCGCTTTCTAGTTTCCATGGAAACCTGGGCTCAAGGTCTGAGTGGACGCTGGTTCACCCCTCTCACCGCCCCTGAAACCAAATTGGTAAATCCTGGCTTTAGCTTGAAGACAAAACAAGTAATCTGTTCAGCATACTCTTTAAATCACTCAACTCTAGGAATATGTAGTATACGGACTTGAGATTATGAAACATGCATTGTTCTTATAACTACTAACCAACTATGTGTGTGTATGTTTTTTTTTTTTTTTTTTTTAGATATTTCAAACCTTTCTTCACCAGAGTTCCTCTAAGTTTGACAGTGTGTGATTGCACCCACAGATTCGATGTGATCTTGGACAGCGTGGGTGGAGAGACAGAGCAGTGGGCGATGACCATGCTGAAGCCCTGGTCGGGGGCAAAGTACGTTACATTGGTTACACCGTTACTCCTCAACACTGATTCCATGGGCCTGCTGGATGGGGCATTTCATGCTGGATTCACTCTGCAAAGCAAGGCCATACAGGTAAACATGAGCAAAACAAACTTTTGAATTCAACACCGAATCAAACATAGCTGATGTGAAATATTATACTGCTGTTTATAGTCTGAAATACACAGGGACTCATCTCACAAGCAGAATGCTTGATGTTTATCTTTATAAAACGCTTTGAGTCTGGTATATCTCGTTGCGCCATTAGTATGGGTGTGGACCAAAGGTGCTCCAAAAACTGAAATGAATACTTGATCTTCAGTGGCATGGAAATACACTATTGTGTAATGGGTAAACACCTGTCCCAGCCAGTTGAAATTTCCATTCAGTTGATCAGATGAAGTTCAGTTGAAGTGGGGAGGGACAAATCATGTAATTACTTGACTTCATAGCTTCATGGTATATTCTCTCTTTGCAAAGGGCTATGTTTGAGCTGTAGAAATATACCCTGCAGGCTGTAATAAATTTAACTGCATTCAGGTGATGAGGGAATTTGAGCATTAAGAGTTGGAGTTCCTGCATGTGTGCAAGCCTCGTGGTATTGCATCTATGTCCTGTCCCTCCAGCTGCTCTGTTCGTAGAAAGCATGTGTAATGAGGGTAGTGGGTGAATAGGCAAGGACAGGGTGGAGCCGCTCTAGGGACTGTTCAGTCAAGTTGTCCTGGGCATTGCAGGCGTTGGTGAGAGTCCCGTTGGCAGTGTTGGGGTTGGGTATGTGTGGATGAGACTGCGCGTGTGTGCGCATGTGTTTGCTGCTGAACCAGCAGTATTTAGTGTTTGTGCAGATTGTAGCCGACTATCTCCACCCGGCAAATACCAGTGTTTGTGTGTTTCTTGCCAAGCCTCCGGGCCCCTTTGTCCACGGAAGCAGCCAGCTGGTCAGTTTGTTGGGGCTCAGCCACAGCAGTCACACCCTCAGTGCCCAGCTCTGGACAGCATGTCCCTTTCAACTGGAGGGCAACGGAGCCCTCTAGTGTTGAACTTTGTGGCAGCATTGACTGATCCGGAAGAATCTGTCATAATCTGTTGTTTTTCTTCTAGCAAGCAGGGATATATTTAACCAAACGCTAAAGAGGTGTGGCAAAGTGATAATATTATGATCAAATATCAAGTAGTGTTAAATGTCAGGATAAGTACATGGGAGTTCCTTCTTGCTTTTCTTTCCTCATTGTGTTTTAGATGGTCTGTGGTGCACCCTTATTGGCATTGGGTGTTTTTTCTTTGTTACATAATTAAGTTGCCAGAAAAATACCTGTTTTCAGTTGATGGATTACATTTTGAGGGAACAACCAAAACAGTTACCATAAAAGGGAACTGTAGAGGAATTATTATATGTGAATTATAATAACTGGAAGAGAGAGTCTGTTTGCTGTTTAAGCTCACCACCAGAATCCCATCCAAGTTTCTGTCAATTAACACTGAGAAAAGTATCCCCTATATCTTACATTATATTCCAAATAAAATCTCTCAATCTCATAATATTGCATCCCACTTTCAGTAGTGGGTTTACTGTGTGTTTTAGCATTATGTATGACAACATGGATATTAAATTACGACCCCTGGAGACCTTTGTATGTCAACTTCCTTATCTTTCCATTCCCTGCGGGGTGCAGGCTTGCCTGACTTCTAATTGTTGCCTCTTCTCTGTTTCCCTCTTAGAACATGATATCAAGTGGAGTCTTCTACCGGTGGGGATTTTATGCTCCAGATGGGCCCGCCCTGGACGAGGTCAGCAAGCTGGTGGATGCAGGGAAGGTACTGTACTGCCTCATTACTGATATCATACATGCTGGCATACTTGTCATTCAGAACCACTTACGCTGACAGCATAGAGAGATGAAAATCTTCTCATTTGCACACCAATCACAGCCTGAGAGTGAAATTCATGCAGCTCATGTGTGCTGTATGATCTCCAACCCCTCCATCACTGAATATGAACATACCAGGGATTCCATACATGCCTGTATTCAAGGGTCCCCTGTGGCTTTGTTAAGGAGTGAGCATCGCATTCCCGCTGTGCTGGTTGGTTGGTTGGTTGGTTGGCGGTTGGCTGCTGGGCGATTGAGTCAGGCGCCAGGAGACGGTGAATGGATTTTCAAACAGTGCTGAGCAGCCATTCGCAAAAGCGTGCAGGACCTCTGTCCTTTTGTCCTGGGGCTTACAGCGAGCGGCACACTCAGACCAGTGGCGGGAAGCTACGGACACACAACACACACATGCACACTCTCTTTACATGTCCTATTCTCAGTCAGAAGTGTGGACAGTTTCCAGCGTGACGCCACTGTGCTCCCCATTCATTGTTAACGACAAGAGATGCTGACCAGAATAACAAGCCTGGCTGCTCGTGTTGTGGGACTAGCGCAGGATTGTCCAGCCTCATCACATTCTGAACCCCTCCCTCACTTTTTCACATTTGGAGCTATGAAAGCAGAGATGATGTAGCATTAGCAGCTCGAGGGTGTTTGCTTATCTAAATTGATTAAATATGATTACTGTAATTGCCACACATTGGACAAAAACAGTGTGATCTGAGTCCAGTAGTTTTAAAAATAGTGTAGTAATCAATTTTGTCTTGTTTAGAGCACTTAATGCATGGAGTTTACAGCATCAGCACAATTTAGAAAGCACAAGTTGTCACAGAAAAATGTTATGACTCATTTGTCAAACTGTTAACACTCATTCAGCTGTCCCTCCATCCATTTCCCCTACCCATTAAAATAAATTACCCCATGTCTGATATGCTGAAGGTTTAAATCTGATCCCTTAATTGTTTATGGACTAACTTCCTGATTTTAAGCTTATATTCATGATATTTTCTGCTGATTCATCACAGATCCTGCCAGTTGTGGAGGCCCAGTTTCCATTTACCCAGGTGCCGCAGGCTTTTCAAAAGTTGGAGGAGGGCCATGCCAGAGGGAAAACAGTAGTCAGGGTGGCTGAAGAGGACGACAGACTGGCCGAAGACTTGGTGCAGAACAGTCACACAGAGACTGCAGATTGGGAGCAAGCAGCTCAAGAAACAGCCAAGCAAAAATAGAGACAGAAAGTGGCGTGCTGTGATTCTTCTCACCTTTTCAAGGTTACTCCTGACAGCTGAAGACTATATTATTCAAAGAGATCAGTGGTGCTGCTGTCGTGCAGTAGACTACAAAGCGTGATCCGAGCTTGTAACGGGAGTGTGCCAAAGGCTGTTGTTTATTAAAGCTTACACCCTCGTGTACAGTCTTAAAGTTTTCACAAGGTGCTTGAGTTATTCTGCATTCATGTCACGGTGAAGTTACTATAATTATTAACTGCAGTCCAATAAATACCATTCAGGTCAGCGTCCAGCTGCTAATTACAACCAGGCAGCTTTCTGGTAGCTTGTATAATAAAAGTTATATAAATATATATATATATATATAAAATGTTAAGAACATTGTCAGCTGGAAATGTTTATCAATAGATGTGTTTAGCCTCCGGTACCACGTGAAACAGAAGCAGCACGATAAGAAAGGCAACTATCTGCTTCTTCTTAACATCTCTTTGCACTCTCTACATGTTGAGTTGTTTGACAACAACCATGAGCACATTGTACTTATTGGAATCTTTCCCACTGCCACATTGCATTAACCATTAAACATTTGGGCAAAATAAATAATTACTTTACATCTGGAACATTTTGCAGTTTAATGAACATTGTTGAAAACCAAGTGTAACTCAAGATACTGTACAATGTATTCAAGAAATTTATTGACAAAAATACTTTTATTTTGAAAAGACAAGAGTTGTGTGCTGTCTAGTTTTGATTAAACAAAGAAAAAAAAAAAAAAAACACTTTTGTTTCCTCATGTTGCATGCAGCTGGAAAGTAAGGGTATATATAACATGACAGTGCATAAAAAGATATGTGTTAACACTGTTTAAGTTAATTAACATCAGGCAAATGATTTATTCAATGAAAAAAAACGACAACGACAAAAACACCTTGGGATATATTACTGGAAGTGTAAAGTACGAAGTAGGAAAAGTTCAGGCTCCACTATCTGTACGGGTTAGTGGGTAACAATACATTCTTACGGATTTATCCATAGCTCTCCATGTTGACCATCTCACTGGAAATTTGTATAGTTGTCCTGCAGCAAAGGTTGATCATCTGCAACGACGTACCTTGTCCTTGAACACTTGTTTTGCAGCCTCTAGTAGAGCTGTAATAATATTAAGGATCCAGTCCAGCAGCTTGTATGTTTTCATATAATCTCCACATTCCACCTTTGTTGTAGTTTGTGTGGTTCAAGTGTGTTTAGAATCACTTGGGTTTTGTCGTAGTGATGGCCTCCTGAAACAGAGATATGTTGTCATTAATTATTTTTTTTAATATTATTATTCTGGGAGTGATATTATCAAGTGATATTTTATTAAGTGGGTTTTATTTACTGCAGCTGGAATGAGTTCCTGATCCATAATATTATACAACTTTAATATTATTAAAGGTAAGTAACACTTATTTCTGGATGGATAGTGAGACATTTAAAATTGTATCCTGTTAATTGTTCAATGTCAGAATATATGTTTATTTCATATATTTCATTCAAACACAATCAAGGTAAGTAACTGTGTATTTGTGTCTGTGTATTTTAATGCAGTGAATGATGGTCTGTTCACTAACATTATTTTGTCCACCAGGTGTCACTAACTGACAGTGATGCAAACAAATCTCCACGGACAAATACCCAGTGAAACTCCAGTCCACAGAAAGTTAGGCTCACAGTTACTATTCTTACAATCCTAACTCTGGCTTGATTTGAACCAAAGTACCTAATGTACAGAAGTTACATAATCAGTAACAGTAGTGTAATGACACAGAGAAATAAACTGCATTAACCTGGGAACATTAAGAATATTTAAAATAAGTTTGGGATTTGTCCTAGTGTTTGCAGGTGGTGGATTTAACTATAAAACCTGAACAGTGTATGGAAGTTTAACTGACACTGAAGTATTATACAGCCATGAAAGCACTGTTATCATTAAAACATCTGATATTTGGATCTTCAGGGCAAACTCATCTAATGCTGCTGCTGCTAGTAGTTCTAATTATCCACGGGCTTCTGTGTGTCACACTGAAGAGAATTTATTTTCTTTAAAGAGTTAAGACATGTCATGCCACATGGGGATGCTCACCTTTGACTTCTAGGACGAGATCAGAGGTGGGGGTGTAGCGAATAAAGCCTTCAGGGGTGATGCTCCAGCGGTGGACCTGGTTGTTTGGCTCTGGGGTGAGACCCACACGGCTTCCTGCCATCGTAACACTGCCACTGGGGCCCAGGCAGCACTCCTCCAGCAGCTGGAAACACAGGGAGAGGAGTTGATTATTATATTTCACACGGGTATGGATTTTATGACGGATCAATGGACCAATTTTTAGTATGATATGGGGAGTTTGTGCTTAAAAAATAATGTTGAATATCCTCTTGTTTCACCCTCAGCAGTAGAAGATTGACTGTGGTTATGCCATAGTACCAAGATCTGAGGTACTAAAATCCAGTTTTAGGATCTTAGTCTTGTCCTTTGCTGGACCTAGTCTTGACTTTAATAAGACAAGATTAAAATGATCTGGACTGCAGCACTGTTGTACCTTGCAGTGGAGATGCCCATTCTGGTAGGACCAGATCTGCTCGAATCCATCGGTCTCCTCTGTTTCTTGGATACGCATCAGTTTGACATCATCCAAATCGCCGGTGACTGACATCATGAGCCCTGTCTGTCTGTTCCTTAAACGGAAGTGCACTTGCTTCTACTCAGAAAACACACAACAAACAACACATTGGATCAGTGCACATCAATGCTTAAATATATCCCAATTCTCCACCATACAATTACATTTTGATTATGCCTCAATAATTACATGACCTGCCACTAAGATGTTAACCATAACAATGACAAAATTAGCTGAAATAAGTAGGTTGGTGAGGCTTCCAATGTGTAGCTGTCAGTCATACCAATAATCACAGGTACTTTTTTTTTAATCTGAAATTAATATCATTTGTCTTTTCTTCTTTGGTTGTTTTCAGTTAACTTGGCACAGCTACTGTTAGAACTGACCCTAGATCAATGTAGGTAAGCGTACAAAACATTTAGAATTGTACTAATACTTCCACCATTGTGGTTTACAGATTCTCTAATGCATAAAACTTAAAGCTTTGTGCTCACTCTGGAGCGTCAGGATTTACCTGTATAAGAGGGCGGAGGGATCCAATTTTCAGCCAGCTGCTGAACTCTCGCCAGTCAGGCACTTCACCAGGTTTCAGCAGAATCTGAGCTCCCCGATAGTTGATTTCCTTATATAATACCCAGCTGTTACCAAAAGAAAGACAAAAACAGAGTTCCTGTGTTCAACAGCTACAGTGAAACCAGCACAACTTCCTCCTCAGCTTTTCTCTTTTGGTACTTTAACTGGCCTGAGTTAATCACTGTCAGTCCTAAGATAAATACTGTTTACAAGAGTGTTTCCTATACAGAGAATCCGGGTTGTGCACAACAGAACTTTTCGGTTTGTTTGTTGTGGTCATGTATTATTTCTGTCTGATGGATGTGTAATTGAGAGTTAGACAAGAAAAATGCTTTCATATATTTCTTTCTTTCTTTCTTTCTTTCTTTCATTGCTTTTCTTCCTTCCGTGGTTGTTGGTTTCTGTAACATTATGCTGCATTTTGGCAAGTAGACATCAACAACCTAAGTAAACATCCTGGTTAAAGTTCCAGTGTTTAACATTTAGGAAGACCAATTGGCGCAAATAGAATATAATATACCAAAATATTCATAATCACCTGACTATAGGAATGGTGTTTTGCTACATTAGAATGAGCTGTATCTGTAATCTATAACTATTTTTGAGTCCTCTCTTCAAAGCAGCACTGTGCCAAATATAATGTGGGGAGCTTCACAACCATCCAATTTTTGCTATGACACTAAATGTTGCCTTCAACTCAGGTCTCAACGGCTCTGTTCTTTGGCTGATTGCCTATCTCTCCTGCAGTAGGAATGTGCCACTCCAGAGACAGCTCTGGCTCACTGGGAGCCCTTTATTTCCTCAGCAGGGGCTCACACCTACAGTCTGAATCTAGCACATCAGCAGCAGGTTTCCATCATCACTCCATCTGTCAGTACTGTCACACTGCCGTATAAGATGTGCTGACCCTGCACTCGGCATCCAATTGTTGTGAATGTATGATACGTCATCTGAGAGCATGCAGGTCAAAACTGCTACCACACACTTCAACAAAAATAAGATAATGCCTGCCAATTCAAAAGAACACCAAGACACTTATTTACACACACACACACACCTTTGATTTTGCATCTGTTATTATCTCTAAATCCTTCACCTTTCAGGTTTAAGTACCTTGCTTTGTATGTGTGAGATTTATCTCCTTTAACACTAACTCTGTGGGTTACTGTTACAGTAGTGTCTGGGTGTGGTTTGCCACAAGCAAAGGGCACTGGATGCCAGAAAGCTTAGCAGAATATTTGACTTGGCAGTTAAGTTTAACTTTTGAATTTAATTGAAAAGATTAAACAACAATAGGGATCTAGAAGTGGCCACTGAAAGACGTGCATGTAAAAAAAAAAAAAAAAAAAGGATATTATTCTGTTTTACGTGCTCCTGGCAGAAAAAAAGCCTTTGACAGCAGAGTGGGTTCACTCCCCAGTCGAAACACACACTCTGTGTTATGCATAAACCTGTCAACTCACACCAAGCGGAGAACATGGTGACGGATGGGCAGCTGCTTTATGTCCCTATAGACACACAGCAGTTGTAATGTACTCACATGCCTCCTTCCACTAGCACAGACTGGACTCTGCCACAGCCTCCAGCCAGCTGAAGGTTGACTGATCCATCTGTCAGAATCACCCTCTTCCCCCGCAGACCACACCGCTCAAAGAGAGTGATGGATGGCAGTGAGAACTCCTGTCGAGCGGGAGAGAAAGAGAGGGAGAAAGTACATTGAGGGAGGGAGTGGGCGTAGAGCTGCACGTTGAAATTAAGATTACTTTGAGGTTACCCTGGAAACAGACCACATTCACACCTTTGTGCTGCCTGGCATTTTGCCCTCTGTTAACTGTAACAAATGGGTTGTTTTCTAAATCGTCATGTTGTATCTCAGCAGTTGTGACTCATTTATTATCGAACGGTAATTTCTGCATAGAGAACAATGACGGATAAACTGGACTGTGAGAATATTTAGAATAGGTATATTCCACATGATGTAGGTTTGCTCTTTTTCCTCTGTTTGTTGGTCATCATGACTCTCTCTGTTTCGGGTAACCTTTAAAATGTAAGTTGAATATATAACTTTATTCATCTTTTTTCTGTAGATACTAAATGTTCCAGTGTTGCCAAGGTAGATTTTAACTAGAGTAGTTTTTTTTGCTGAAAAAAAAAAGCGCGTCCTACTGCGGCTGGAAACAGTATTAATGAGACCGATGACAGTGAACCAAAACAAGCTGACAGACACTAAAACACTCTGTAGATTTGAAGGGAACTGCAGTGTCTGGTGATAATTTCTTGTGAGTTCGTCAAAACGACAACTTGACAACTTTCACATTAGCTGTGTAGATTTCACACAGCTAATGTAATAAATGCCCCCCAGTGATGTCTTTTCAGTCACTGTTGGTTAGGGCTGAAAATGAGCCCACTCTTCATCTCTGCTTGAGGATAGAAGCTTGTGAACACATAGCTGCTATTAGCAAAATATACCCAAATCCCTGACCAAATAATAATAATTAATTGATAATAATACTGTTACTGTGTTTCCCAACCTTAAAACAGTCTGGCAGTCCAACAAATTCCATTTTCAAATTAACGGCTTTAATTACCAAAAAGTGTTGTTTTAGTTTAGGTGGACCAACCCCAGAGTTAAAAAGACTTGAAAAAAAACCAAAAAACTTACAAAGCCAACAGTTTGCAGCGACAGGATGGAGGAACTCGCGTGAAAACAGCCCATTGCTCTCAGGTCTGAGTAGCTCCCCACTTCTAACACATACATCCTGCCAGCGAAGTCCTGGCCCTCAAATGCCAACCAGCTGAAAAAATAATTTGTATAAATACACATTAACACATACACAAGAGCATACAATTGAACTCATGTTCTGGATTGATGATCACCCTTTAAAACTATTCGAATACTGTAGGTTTCCAATTATATAATGTACATGCAATTACATGCTAGCACACAGTTGCGATAACCGTACTATGCTAGATTATTTATTCTTGAGGATGATCAGGACAAAGTAATTAACATGGATACTGCATCATAAAAAATTTAAGACATACAGTAGATCACATGGGAGATTTTGGAGTAGGTGGAGCAGTGCCTGCCTGTAGCACATCTTGAGTCCCAGAGATACTTTTGACACATGAGCAAAATGCAGCAACAATTGTATCAGATGACCTCTGGGAAATCCAAAAAGGGCCTATTCTTAAAATCTGCTTTTGCAAGATGGAGCGTTTCATATACCCATGATTCACAATAACCACAACCATACTTTATCCATACTGTGTAGTATTACTCACCTGCCAGCCAGAACCTTGCAGGAGGCCACAGAGAAGCCTTCCTGCAGGGAGGCCACACTGTCCTCCAGAGCAAGGACAGAGCCTTGAAAACCTGGTTCAGAAAAAAGCTGCACCTGAGGCACACACAGCAAGACAATAAGACTGAGTCATCCACTCTGAGCCCCTAACACACAACATTAGATAAGACCATCTCAGCAAGATTCAAAGTGTTCGATTATCCTTTTCAATCTACCTACCTTAAACTTGGCTGTGTTCTCAAAATCATCCTGAAAGGAAACAACAGCTTAATGAGACTCATTTATATGCACTGCACCACAACAAATTTGTCTTGGACCACAATATCCCCAAGACAAATTTCTCTTAAGGGACACAATAAAGGCAAACCTAATCTAATGTAATGTAAAAAAGTAATTAGAAATTGATTTATTAGCATATTTATGTTATATGTAAACACAGGGGTGGTTAATGTGCATAGGTGGGGAAGACAATAACAGTAGTTATCATTATTTCTTTGCTTTATAATTGGAGTTGAAATTATGAACTGTATTATTGGTTTTGGTTTTAAGAAAATACATAATCGTACGGCATTTGGCCTCTCTCAGTTTCAGAGGCACTGGCTTGTCAAAGACTTCAGGATGCAGCTAAAATACTGCAGTAGACTTTGCATGAAATCTGTCTGTTTGCGGTCATCTGGTTTGAAATGAAAGTAGCTTCATGATGACTCACCTTTGTTTTTCACATTCAGTCTTATGACAAGTATTTTCCTCTCTGACCGGCACAGATCGGTTCCCTCTTGCTTTGCCAGTGCCTCATGCTCCCAAAGATAATCTACTGTATAAAGGTTTGTCTGTCCTCCAAAAATTCATGTTATCCATCTTGAATTATGACCTAGTTACATGCATGAGTGTTGTGACTGGTCACATGCAATTAACTCACTTGGTTAGCCAAACCGGGACTACCAGGGGAAGTGAGAATACAGCAAGCACTTCAATATTGCAAAATTGCACAATTATTAATCATAGAATTCTAAAATTACGAGTAATGTGATTAGGTGAAACTAATTGTTCAGCTCAAGTGATTAAGCTGGCTGCTGCAGTGACTGTTCATGAATTATCACAGTTATAGGACAATCTGGGCCAAGATTTCATAACTTTGTCTAAATCACTGCTCTTACCAGCACAATAGGCATTGCTGAGGCGATTCTGGGCTGTAGCGCCCCCCAGTCCTCCGGGCTTCCATACAGGCCTTTCTCCAGGATGTAGGGCTCGCCACAAAAGCCCGGCTCTTCAAACACAACCCAGCTGAGAGAGGGAACAGAAGGATAATCGCCCTTTAATTTTGCACTGACATTTCAGAATTCAGTTTTTTCCCTTTTCATTTAACACAGCCTTTGATTCACACACACTTGCTGACAAAGAAAACCACAAGAATTCACAGTGTGACACAGTCAAAGTGATGTTCATTTATCGTATATGTCAACAATTCTTGGTCAGAGTCCAAGCTGATAATAGCCTCCCCCATGATAGTATCTCAGTAGTTATGTACTGTATGTACTCTCTTGGCAAATGTGGCATATCTTGGGTAGCTGTGTGTTGTTGTGGACGGCTCGGGGGTTTCTGCTCCTGAGACAGACAGGGGCTGTGTTTGCATTTGGGGGGGGGCTGTGTGTGTCCTGACATGCTAGACAATAAACAAGTCTCTCTCAGCAATCGCTAAAACAACACGCTGAGCCAATCAGAGGCTCAGAGGGACGGCAGCACGACATGGGTGAGGCCGTGCAATCTAATAACAGGCTAGCAGCGCGGCAAGAATAACCCCTCAATGTTGTGAGAGTCCCGCCTCGTGAAGAAGGACGAAATGTTCCAGTCCACATTATTCATCATTCTGACTCTCCCTTGGGCGGTGTATTCTGCATTTTATTATTCTGATTTGAATAATAATTCAAATTTTTCTGATTTGCTTCTGGTTTTGTTTACTTCTGCATTTTCTTCAGCTGATCACAACATAAAGGAACAGTAATAGAAACAGCCAGGGAAGACAGACACTACTCTGATCTTCTACTATTACATAAAGTATGTAGTTATACAGATGGTGAGACAAAACACTTAGCAAGAAAACGCCGTCCAAATATAAATGACATTCCTTGTTAACAGTGTTCAGGCTCCTCCTAACATTAATTTCGCATTTATTCCCACTGCAAAAGGGTGTGAGGCAGCATGCTCTATGATTTTTTTTGTTGACAGGAAGTAGGGTGTGGTGGACTAAACATTAGTGAACTAGGTAATCTGTCTCGACCTGTCAGCATGGGTGCGGTAGCTTTACCGCTATGCACCTAAGATGCAAAGAATGGCAGAAAACCGCACAAGACTTCAGTGCAACTATAACCCTTAAGTAATTATCAGGTTGAAGAGTAGAAATGCATGTTAAAGCATGCACTGTACTGAAAGTAGTAGCTGGATAGGTAGGAAGCATATTTCATTAGAAGTCTTGCAGTGGAAAGACAGCTGAGGAATTCCAATAAACAAATACAGATTTGATCCTTTTTACTTTAGCAAGGCAAATAATAATCCTGTGAACAACCCAACGTTTTACTTCCCATTACTGCTCACACAGCAGTGAAGGTCACAGGGATAAGTATAATACTTGTCACTTACACGCCACCGATGACATCAATTGACTGCGTCTTCATGCCATAGCCTGTGACATCCATGTTAATAATAGGCACCGTGAGGTCAATGTTGACTCCCAGATCGCCAAAGTCTCTGTCGCTGAACATTTTGAGGTGTGGACACAAGAAATCCTGTGGCAGGAATAAAACTGTCTGGTGAGAATCTGATGAACAACACACCAAGCTACATCACAAATGAACATTTAGAGAAAAAAATCAATGACACTCTTTGGCAGTGGTTCTCAGCCTGTTTTGTAATGCTGAAAGAACGTCCAGTATCCCACTACTGAACCAATTAACTTTTTATCAACCATTAAATGAATAATTAAACAAGTCAAATTGAACATACAAAATAATATTAAGAGCATGGACTGCGTGTTTCCTTTCACCAACAGTTTCTAATGTGCAAATGAAAAAAATCAAGGTAAAATCCAATAACCTGGATCTTGATAGCCTTGCAAATGTGACAGAACTTGTTCCTTGTTTACTCACATGAATCGGATTAATTAACTTTCTGATACACATTTTTCTAATTGTGTGCCATCCTATGTATGTATGTACAGCTGCTCTAGGGTTTGACTAGTTTACCCAAAGAACTAAGCTGATATTGATTGGTTCATGAAATAATAGGCCATCAAAAGGTCAGCGGTGCCCAGTGCTAATGATATAGTGTATTCCCTTACCATAGCTTCATAAAAACAAAATATTGTTGTCTTTGCACATTTTATCTATCTTTTGTTCGACACTGTTTTTCATGAATCAATTCTCCAATAAAAGCTCTTAGGCTGGGTCTCCCTGCTCGCTTACCATATACACTGTCAATATCTGTGAGTTTATGTGGAAAGTTTTGGTCTCCCTCGGTCTGAATGCTTTTATATGGATTTTCCATTCTGACAAGAATAAACTTTTTGGGGGAGGGGGACAGAGAATCCTTTCCATTTTGAAGATAAATTCTGACCTTCACAAACCACCTTCATATGGTGGTCAAACCACAATTGAAACGTTATACCACAATTACTTTTTGTCACGCACTGATGTACACATACTGATGTATGACAGCTCTGGTCACACAAAAATATTTATAATCAATAATAATAGCCCAGTATGGAACTCACAGCCAGTATTGGTTGCAGTGACAGGAGCTGCTCCGTGCCTCCCCAGTCGCTTGCATCCAGGTACTCTCCTTCCTCCAGGATGTGCTGCTGCCCCTCAAACCCAGGCTCGCTGTGGCCCACCCAGCTGGAAGAAAGGAAGTGCGATGTGGCTGGTTAGAGTTGTATTCATAAATTGTGACTGTATTACATAACCTCAAAATGACCATCTGGCAGAAAATTTAGCCCTGAAGAAACCTTGCTCCAAGCCAAGATTACGACCTACTGTCACCTAATCTTGTGCAAGCTCAAAAAAATTATAGATAGTACAATAGAAGAATAAAGGCTCACAGTCCTCCGAGGATCTTTAAAGAACCCACAGACTTGAGTTTCTTTGAGTCAAGGTTTGGTCCATCTGCAGAAAGACCTGTTTCACTTTCACAAAAGCAGAAAACATCACTGTCGATTTCCAAGCTGGAGCCCTCAAAGCCAGGCTTCTCATACACCACAGCCTGTGATAGGAGAAAGAAAGGGCTTACATTAATTACATTACATTACATTACATTACATTACATTATCGGCTCATCATTTACTTGGTACTACCTTAAATTTTCTTTCCAAATGGAATCAAATACAGTAAGTTTGAGTAATGTTTTATGTTGTGATAAATATGTTACTGTAGTTCAGTGTAGCCACAATTTAAGTGAAAAACACATACATATGGATACACATATTGTCGGGTAAACATTTGAGAGCACAATATCATGAATTTGTTATTATCATCTTGTATGATTGTTGAATGGCAGTACAAGAAGTTGAGTCTAAAAACAACTCTTTATCTTTCATCCTGAGGTCTGACAATGCCTGCTGCCAAAACACACAGTGGTTACATTGGAAAGTCCTTGACATCACATCTATTTTTGGCTTGAAAGAACATAAACACAACACTAAACAGAAAAATGGGCCAAAGAATGCCCGATGCCAGTAGGCCTTTTTCCTTTTATGAAATACTCACAGTTCATCATTTGGTTACTTTCAGATTTAAAATGTCCTTGCTTATATTATCATTAAGCACATACAATGTACAAGTGGAGTAAAATAAAATAGTAAAATGGTGTGTCAATCCTACCTTGACTTCATTGGGATTCTCCACTTTGAAACCACCCTGTAACAGAGATCGTCATCATAAAATATATCATAAATGTTTTTCTCTAATAAAAATTTACATTGTAAAAAGTGAGACAGTCAGCAATTACTCAGATAGTTACATTTTCCTGGAAATGGTGACAATTCTACTAAACATTGACAGGGAGCAGAGAAAATGAGTACACAGGAAAAGCTGACCTGAACTTCTGTCCCAGTGGGCAGAAATAATTACAGCTAATTCTCACATTGGCCGTTTGTACAGAAAAGAGAATATAAAGGAAAATGTCATTTCAAAGTAACAATAGTTAATTACTTATTAAAACGGACATGTTACTAGCAAATGCATGTTCATGAAGGTTAATAATGATATTAACCTTACACGTGACTGAGCAGAGAGAAAGTTACTGATAGAATATTGAAAATGAAGAGTTGGATAAGATAAGATAAGATATTCCTTTATTCATCCTCCTTAGGAGAAATTCAGGTTGACACAGCAGCAATAGGGCAAAGTAGTGCAAAAACAGAGAACAAAGAATATCACAAATAAAAATATTACTAATATAATTAAAGTAGGACATGAAGTGCAAAATATGAGCAGAAAATTAAACTTGACTAAACCTAAAAAAATACCTAAAACTACTAAACTACTAAAGTTGAAATTAAATATAAATAGTGCAAAAGGCAAAAAGGATAAAAAACTGGCAGCTCTGTGAGGTTAACTATGACTCATTGGAGTATGAATCACACAGTGCGGAAGGAAATGATTTAAGAGGCACTGGATTATTTATATTATATTTTCATATGTGAATTATTATAGTATATTGACACTACATGAAAAGTGAGTTGATGATCAAAGTGAGACTTTATTGTCTAGGGACCTTGAATATCTGTACAAATTATAGCAATTTGTCCAACAGCTGCCAAGATACGTCACAAAAAAACAAAAATGGCGCTAGAAGTTATGGGTTCACTAAAGTAATAAGGGATCATCCTCTGGGGACCATGATAAATAGCAAATGAACTTCTGCAGTGTAGAGATGACGCACAA
Source organism: Dicentrarchus labrax (assembly GCF_905237075.1). Classification (NCBI taxonomy): domain Eukaryota; kingdom Metazoa; phylum Chordata; class Actinopteri; family Moronidae; genus Dicentrarchus; species Dicentrarchus labrax. The sequence goes on from NW_026136708.1 coordinate 16,630,531, forward strand.
AAATACACACCATTTTAAGTGGTCTAAGAGATCCAACAAACGGTGACGGAAAGCCCCAGGTCTCAGGGAAAGGGTACACTCCTGTCTCCAGCACAGCTAGCATGCCCTGGAAGCCCGGGTCACTGAACACCAGCCACCTGGAGGGAGGAGAAACACCGTCATTGCATGCTAATAAAGCATTAAGCCAAAAGGTCCCACCACATTATGGCTAACTATGCCTCCAGGCTGTTTTAAAATAACTGAGTCATGACCTTGCATGGCTTGTTGCTTTTATAAAACAGTGGTTGGGCATCATTGCCATTAGAAAGAATAAACTTACTGATATTTGTTTTTCCACATACAAATCAGCAGTTATACAGGTTTTATTAGTGAATTTGCTCAGTACATTACGTATTGTCAGGTCAGGGCAGTGTTTAGTATTATCTACCTCAGGCATGAGTCATACAACCAAAGTTAAGAACAAAAGCTATTTGTTTTAGAATGAAATATCTTGGGAATGGCATGCTTCAAGTTCAAAGCATTTTCCTTTGGAATTCATTTTCAGTGTGGGCAGCCTTTGTTGGAACTGTGCCCTTACCTCTGGCATTTTGAGCCATTATGTGGCACAACACAATTCCTTACACCAATCATCACATGTGAGGCTCTGGCAGAAAAAATAAAGCCATAATCTCATTCAGTCAGCACTAAGGAAGTGATACTAAGAATTTATGCCAGCCGTAAGGTGTTTAAAGATATATAAAAACAGGAGCTGATGAGTCAGTCTGGTCAGTGAACTCAATTGAGCTACGTGCATGTTACAGTAAATGTGTTCAACGCAAAACTACATCTGCTGAACAGTTGTTCCACACGTCGCAGAGCAAACAGGAGGAGCTGTTGGAGTAGAATTATTTGTAACTGAGCAAAGATGAGCTGGCATCTGACAGCAATTATTTTTGTCTTGATACTTGTATATAAATGTTAGGTTTCGACAAAAGGTGCCAAGGTAAACCTACAGAAATAGCTGTGGGAAAAAGGTTCCCTTTCATTAGCTTCCTAAGAGGCAGGGCACAAAATGTCCTGAATACCTCCACCTCTCACGTGGAAAAAACATTCTCCACTTTGCCAAATTCTCTCCACACCTTTGTCTGCTTCTCACTCTCCATCTAGTCTCCACCTTTCCGCCCTGCTTTCCAAGTGTCCCCACACCCACTTTCTCTCTTTTCTAACATGCAACAGCAGGACAGACATTCCTCAACGGGCGAACGAGTGAGAGTCAAACCAAAGACAAAGATAAACTCAGAGGAACGTGCTAATGATTATTATCTCTCATTTGTGAAAGCCAAACACTGAGAACAAGCCATTAAAAAGACAGCTCCACGTTGAGCACAGCAGGCAACAAGTCTACTCTTCTGATGCATCTTCCAGTCATTAGCAATAAAAAAATCAATGCGGAAAACCGGGATTGTCTCATTATCTGAACTTTATGCTTTGCTGCTACAAAGCGATATGTCTTCATTCTACATATTGTATTTCAAATACAATCTAATCTCCATTTAACTACCTTTCTACCATTCTGATCAATCACAATAAGTAGACGATTTGTCTCGCTAATGATTTTATTTTGTCAACCTGTTCAATACTGTCACACATGCTTTACCAGAGGTCAGTCACAAAGATCTGAATGATTGGATTTAACTCAAACAGCCATACTTACACCCCAGAGTGCACTTGAATGGAAGCAGTGCTCAGTGGGATGCCAAATGAGCCCGTCTCTATTGTGTCATCCTGGTAAGGTGTTACTCTGCCGAGGCCCTCTGGTTCAGTAAACAGATCAATATGAGGGATGCTGTAATCCTACAGAGAGGGGGAAATAGACACAGCAGTTACCAGCAGTGTCCCCACACTAGTCCTTAAATCATACGTTAACAATGTTACCAAGCAAGATCTGAACTAAGTCTGTATCAGTCTGGACTGAATATCAATAAAGCAATATCACATATTACCTAAGTTTCAGACGACCATGAGGTGACGATGATGTAGAGATTGAAGGCCAAATGAGGAAGTATATATCCAGTTCACTCACCCAGACAGCAAGTCGAATAGAGCCGATCTGCATTGGTGGTTGGTTGCTATGTGGTTCAGTCTCCAGCTCCGGCTCTGCCCACACATTCGTCAATTCAATGCCCCCCTCCTCCAAGGCAATGGAGCGTCCCTGAAAGTCAGGCTTCTCATAGAGCAACCAGCTGTGGTGGAAGAAAAACAAAAGTGTTAGAAACAGATAATTATATGTTGGAGGAAAAAAGAGGAAGGACCAGAATAAATGTATGTGGTACGAACAGTGTGTCTTCAATGCAACACTTTGAGAATACATTTAGGCTTTCTTGCCAAAAGTTACATGAGAAGATCGATAGTAGTTCCATCTGAGACTGGTATTGATCCATCTCTTTTCAAGAAAGAAAGCAAGCGTACTTCCCAAAATACTGAACAATTCCTACATAATAACAAGGACATAACACTGAATGTAAACAGAAACTTTGTTTGTTTCCAAGAAAACACCACAGGGCCCCTTAAAGGAAAAAGTCTGAGAGAGTTGGTATATAACTCTAGTATGCTGATATTTCATTTAGTTAAACCTGTGACATGTTCACAAGCCTCAGCAGGCAACACTGGCATTGATCCGAAACACACTTGACACTAATTAGAACTACAATTCAGTTTCTTTCCATCGCCTGAAAGTCCAGTTCAGTATTGCTACTTACCATCCTCTAACAACCTTCACCGATATGAGAGGTGAGAACTGCAGAGAGGTAGCATCTGTCACATCCCTGTAAATCTCATACACCTGGCCACTGAACTGAGCTTTCTCAAACAACACCATCTGTGTAGAGACATAAAGGGCAGTGTCATGAATAGAAATAACCAATGGGAAAATGCATTACATGCTTATTCCATAACATTAAACCTTGATTCAGGAACCTAATAGCATTGCACTTTCCTTCGTTTCTTTTATGTTTACAGTAAAGTAGCAGTATTATTTATTTTTATATACATGCACAAAGCATGTGCAGGAACACAATTACTTGAATCTCAAGGGATTTCTACTAATGTAATGCATCACTTTAATATTAGAGACATGTTTTTTAGTCCAAAATATTGAAGCTTATGAATAATGAACCATAAAAACAGGCTTCTCTGGAAACTCTTTAGTCCATAACAAGGTCTCAGTTTTATTATAAAGGCCTTCATCAAATCTACTATTTTCATGTTTTTTTCAAGTATTTTCAGGCCATGTTTTTTTTTGTTGTGTGTTAATGTCATCACAGTGGATCCCCAGCACAGATAACTGGAGGCAGACTGAATTAATATGACATGTAGGCAAGAAACTGAAAATGTGCCAGAAGAATATCTCTCTCTCTTCCAACAACTACTATTGAAGTTATACAAAAAATGAAGAACAACAAGTTTTGCAGTCCGTTGGCAGCATTGAATACCATGATTGTAATCACATCCAGCTGAGCATTTGCACTAGACAGTTTTTTTTTAAATGCTTTGTTTACCCCCAAGAACACCATATGAAATGCAGATGTTTTCACAGAACAGAGAGCTGTCTGTACAGATTCCTCTCCCCATCTTGTTTCTATTCTACAGTATGTTGGCACAGCTGTGCCTACTGTACCTTTCCAGGGCGCTTGTGAAATCCCTTGGCAGTTCTTATCTGGAATCCAAAAACACAGAATTATCATTGCAAGAAAGACTGCGTCACGGCAAACATCTATAAAATGCCCGAGCAGCTAATCTGCATTTGTTGGTGCAGCAGCTCTGTGCCTGTTGAATGCCCTGACCTTTTAGTTTACTTCCAGGGACACGGTGGGTCCATGGAGACTACACTGTTTTGAATTTGCATTCAAGCGCACATACTGGCAGGCATAGCTGGCACACAAAAGGTTTCTCTTCTCTTTCTTAACACAGCATTGCAAAATAGGCAACTTGCAAGTTTGGCTTCAAATGGCAGCGAAAGAAAACTGAAAAAAAGTAAATTACAGCAACTAGAAAGCTTGTAACTTTAATTCAGTAACAATTTTGAGCATTGCTTCATGAGTTAAGTACTTCTTCAAGAAGAAATGCCAAAAGTCCATTTACTCAGGTTCATATCCTTTGAAGGAAATTCCTTGTTTCCCTATAATTAGTACTAAGTTCAATAGTTCTTTCCAGGAAACCTCCTAGGAAATTATTAAGAAATTAAGAATGTGTAATAAAGCATCACCAAAATAGTCACTAGCTGCAGTCCCAAACTTCCCAAACAAAATGAAATCAACGGGACTAGTGAGACAAGAAATCCATTGTGAATTAAGAAGCTTCCCTACTAACAATGATACCTGAAACCAGAATGTAAATAATAAAAAGACAAAAACTGTGGTGAATTGTTCAATACAAACCGTATGCAAAGCAGCTCTAAGGGGAATGTGGGCTATAAATAGTTTCTAGCTCACCTGCCATTGCAGCAAGCATCTCATACACATGTACTTCAACAAGATGTACCGCTTTAATTTGTTTGATTTGATGAATAGTATGTACGCTGCACACTTACAGTATTACTAAGTATCCCCTGTGGCTTAACCAGAGGCTTCTTAAGCTCGGGGAGTGTAGGGTGTGTGGTTGGAGGAATCCCAGGGAAGCATGGAGGCACAGCATCAGGAAGCACCGGACCTGGTTTCTGGTCTGCTTCAGCTCCATGAGCTGGAGTTGTCATTTTTCCAATAATCTGATGCATAAACCGAAAGCCAAGAGGTAAGTTAAAAAGTTGCTTCTTGTGCCTCTCTACTTATAGAAAATGCATTACAACGGCGCTTGTTGTTATTTAGGGAAATGGGAAGAAAGAGCACATCTTTCTGAGAGAATTTCCTTTCCTTAGACAATTACAAAACTGATTGTTGATGTAATTAGTCAATAACTTTGAGGTATTTTGTCTTTGAGGTATGAGGACAATTTCTTCAACATTCAGATCATTTTAGTTGGTTAAAGTAACACACAGAAAAACTAACCTCAGTTTTGACTTGCTCCTGCCCTTGTATGCTCTGCACTGGTTTCGCTGGTTCTCGAGGGAGGTACTTCTCTAAATAGTCAGGCAGCTTGATGTCGTTAAAGGAGGGAAGTGGAGGACCTGAGTCACTGACCACAGCCTCCGCAGCCTGGACTTCCTCTCTGTTGCTCTGGGCAGGGCTCTGCTTGCCCTGTGTGTCTTGGAGTGGAGCTGTGGCAGTCGGGCTTGGTGGGGGCGGCTGGGTTGTAGGTGGAGGGCTTAGCTGGGGGGCTTCACTAGGTGACACATCCCCAGAGTTGGTGCCTTCGGCCTGCGTTTGAACTCCATTTCTCTTTCCTCTGAGGATGGAGGACGAGAGGCTGCTGAGGACACAGCTCCCTTCCAAGCGAGACTTCACCTTGATCTGGTCATCTTTCTCTTCCTTGACATCCTCTTCATCTTTGGCCCCCGCCAAAGTCTTGTCCCTGAGGCGAGAGTGAGTGTCCAGGCTACTGAGCAGCATGCTCCTGTCTGCCAAACTAGCCCTGGCAGGCTTTAGGCCAGATTTTGCCTCTGTGTTCTGGAGCTTGGCTAAGACGCTCGGAGTTGAGTCTACGGTGAACTTATTCTTCTTCCTCAAGCCAAACTTAAACTCCTCAGGGTCAAATGTCTTCTCAAAGCGGTCCTCCTTGATGGCAGGCATCGCAAATGGCGGCTGAGGTGGCCGGAGTATGTTGTGTTTACGTGGTGGGAGGGAGAACGGGGCGCAAAGATTCTTGATTTTCTCAATGAAATCATCATCATCTAGCTCACCGGAAGTGTCCAGAAGGTTGCTCTCACTCCCAGAGGAGCTCAGTTTGCACACTGGGACTTTAAGTTTCCGTTTGGGAAAGTCCACATCCAACCAGCTCGAGGGGGCATCTTGCCGTGTTGCAGAATCATCTTTGCTTAGTCCCCGTGGCAAATGGAGCTTCTTCATGGATGAACGCTGCATTGAGTCTGGGATCAGCTTATTAGCATCGAGGGAAGTGGTTGCCTTTGGAGTTTGACTAGGCTTGTTTTTGACAAGTTCGTTTTTGACAGTGTGGAGTGGAAGTGGAGAGATATCACCATTAGCAACAGGTGAAAGTTCATTCATTGGGGGCTGGAATGTTTTCTCAGCTGTCTTCTCTACCACATTAACCGTGGACCTAGAAGCGGTGCTATTAGCTGGTTGCTGTGCTATTTTTTCAGCACCCTTGAGTGAAGTGATATCATTAGTGCTCGCTGTATTTTTTGATGCCTCACACTGTGGGAGACTAGGAGTGAGTTTCATGATCTCTCCTGAGATTTTGACTTCAGAGGGCATTGATTTGACAGTCGTATTTTTTGTCCCATCATCCTGCCCAGCTACATCGCTGCTCACAGATTTAGAGACAGAAATTGGAGTAGGTTCTTTGACAGATGATTTTTTCTCTGCCGCACTGTCAGACTGTGCAGTTATCAGGGTTGGAGTGTCATTAGCTGCTTTTACAGTCACTTCCTTTGCTGCTGTAGTTGCTTTGGTAATAGGCTTTGCACTGGAGAACTCAGCATCATTAGCTCCACGTGTACATGAGTCATCTTGTGTTTTCTCCGTTTTTTCCACAGATACAGAAACAGGCTGTAGTTCTGCCACAATCACCACTGACCCGGTTTCTGTTCCAGGGCTTTCTGTAGACTTTGTTTGCAACTCAGTAGGCACAGTGTTTGCTGTGTCTCTTTTCGGAGGCTCTTTGTCACTCTGTTTTCCACTCACAGCCTCATTAGTCAGGGTGGCAGCTTTTTGTGGATATGTAGTCGTCTCACTGACTTGTTGTGTTTGGGCAGGGAGGTCCGATGATGTCTTTTCTAAAGACTCAGGGGGTGATTCTGGCTGGTTGGTTTCTTGTTTTCTTTCATCTTTCACCGGCTCTGTCTTATCTTTTCTTTCAGCATTTTTTCTTTCATCATCCCTAGCTACACCCCCCTCTGTCCCTGAGATACCTTGCCCCCTGTCTGAAACCTTGGCTTTTGTGGTATTTTTATCTGAAGTCTGGAGCTGCTGTGGTTTCTCTTTGCCTTTCTTCTCAATCTGATTAGTTTTTTCACTCTTCACCTTTTCTAATTTCTCCACATCTTTACTCTCAGCCTGATTTATTAGTTCTGTATGCTTGTGTTGGGGTTGCTGTGTTTGACTCGTGTCTTTTTTATTGGGTAATATTATTTTCCCTTTACTTTTTGGTTCAGATTTCATTGACAATTCTTTATCTAATTTGGGATGTTTAACAGGTGGCTCCTGCTCCTGCAAAGGAGTCTTCTCAACAGGCTGCACAACCACAGGTGAGGGGGAGGAGTCTGTCATTTCTCTTCTGTCCTTGGAGGCCCTTTCCCTCTTCTGTGTAAATGAGAGGCTATGTCCCCCTGCCTTTTCCTCCTTTTGGGATAAAATAACGGGATCCTTGTCAATAGGCATCTTTGTTCCACTGCTACAAGCAGCAGTATCGGGTTCGTCTTTGTTGACAGATGGTTCAGGTTCCTGTTTGTTGACTGGTTTACCAATATTCTCCTTTTTAAATGAAGAATCTAACAGTTTCTCCTCTTTGTCTAACACCTTTGGTTCCTTTATAAATGGTTCCTGTTTGGTATCAGACAAAGACTGTTTATCTGATGGGTTTCCCTCGGCTTTCTCAGATGGTAATGAGACTTCCTCTGTGAGTTGTTGGGAGGCAGAGGCAGTCTCCTCTGTACCATCCACCTTTTCTTGTTTTATGGCAGTGACCTGTGGCTGACTTGTAGAGCACTGTGGGTTGTTTTCACTATTTGGGCTAATGGGATTCGTTGGTTCCTTACTTCTTCTTCTTTTAGAGCGGGACCCTGTTCTGCTAGGGCCTTTGGACTCTAGGCTGATGTTATTGGACAGTTCTGCAGAATCACCTGGCCCTTTAGCTTGAACATTTGTTTCAACGCTGTTAGCTTTCGTACCCTTATCTGCTGTTTTTGGGACCACTACATTCTTTGCTTTGGAATCTGGTGGTTGTTCTTTAGGAATGGAAATCTTTCCCTCTACAGAAGTGGTATCCCGTTGATCTGGTTTTAATGTTATCTCTGACACTATGTTTGTTTGTGTTGGCTCATTAGTATCCAGTTTATCCTGATTGTCCAGTCTTGGTGACTTTGTTGCAGCAACTGCCTCAGACAGCGTGGATTCTTGAGACATTCCAGTCATGGCAGGCTTTTGAGGCAGTGCGTCTGTTTTGCATGCCTTTGTGAAGTTCCTCGCTCGCTCCTTGATCGTCAGCGGCCTCTCCCTGGCGGGAGACGTAGAGTTGGACCTGGCTGTGTCATAACGTTCAGCTGATCTTGACCTTTGTTCTGACAACACAAAGCTTGCTTTCAGCCTCTCTGTGGCTATCCTGACTGGAGAGACATCGGCACTCCTCGGGGTTTGGAAGGCCTGCTTGTTTATTCCCGTTGCAGAGCGCTCGAAGAGGCTGATTTTATCTGAGATCCGGCCAACGACTGGTTTATGCTCCTCGTCTATTTTCTTCAGGCTGGGAAGTCTGTGTATGATAAGAGACAAAAGTTTGAATTCAAACATATATTTTATATTTAGCTGATTTCCCATGTATTAAACTTGCTCAACTGCCACAGACAAATTCTTAATCTTCAGTTATATTTCACCTGACCTATATTTTAATCTCATGTGTACTTTACAATGCTATTCTTGACGTACTGGACTTTGTGTTATGACTCACGCCATTGTTGTATTGTGGATACACCTGTGATATTCCACCCATAGCAGCTAACACACATTCTCTGTTTAGACAGTAATGTCAAGTTAGACAAAAGCTTGACAGGTAGCTTAAAATGTTTGGTAATGTTGGAGGGTCACTAGTTGTAAAATGAAACATTTATTCCTAACAAATCAGGTATTTTAAGTGGAATACATTATTGTCTATGATAATGTGACGAGTCACTGTTTCATTCATTCACAATCCACAAACTGTTCTCTGTCTATTTTTAACCAATCACATTTAAGTGAAGTGACTTACCTTGCATCAATCTCTGTTTTGGGCTTGTCCTTAGCTTCATCTTTGGTACTCTTTAAGGTTGATTTAATATCCTGGTTGTCTCCAGCTGGACTTTCCTTAGGATTCAAAGGCACATTTTTTGTGAAAAGCTTCACCTCACTTCGAGAAACCTTAAGACTCCTGCGTTTGGACTCTGGCGTTTCTGTCTTCCTTTCCACTTTGTAAAGACTGTCATCATCCTCCATGTCTGCAGCCCCATCAACCACACATGCCAGAGTGGCTGCAGTGACTGAGTTTGAGTCCTGGAACTTGTCCAACTGCTTGACTGTATCGGGGCAAGAATTCTTACTCTCCACTCCTCCAGGTGAGGGCTGAGAGGTTGCATTGTTCTTGGAGGAGGAGTTTATAGATGACTCTCCCATGTGAGACTTTGGACTTTTGCCCTTAGGGCTGGTCACTGAGTTATCTGATGTAGGGAATCCCTCTGGGACAGGTCCAGCTTTGGGAGGCATTTTTTCAAGGGGGCTGTTCCCTCCATCTCCTTGAGAGTTCTTCCTTACTCTCCTTTTTGCTGCGTTTTTACGCCCCATGCTGTCTGTTTGTTCTTTATCAGGTTCAGGCTCGAATTGTGATTTCAGTGACACTCCCACTAGTGTACTGTAATAACTCTGCGTCCCAACAGCGGCCCTCACATTTGTCCTTTTGTTCTCTGCACTTGTTGAACTTGAGCTCTTTGGTGAATTAAAAGTTGGTGATGACTTTGCCTTGGGGAGGACCTGTATGTTTTTTGTGATTTCAGTGCGGACAACTTCCTGTCCATCACGAGCGTCTTGGCCACATTGAATCACACTGGTCTCCTCCAGGTACACATGGAGCCTCCTGCCTGTCTTGGTCTGTGCTTGTCTATGGCCCTGAGGCTCAGTGTGGGCCTGGTCAGACTCCCATGCCACTCCCTGCTCAGAAGAGGAAGAGAGATGTGTCAGATGACTGGCATTCCTCTCAGGATTCCCGCTCGCTGAAGTACCGTTGCTGCTCTCCTCCCTCTCCTTGCCCTGCCCTATTCTCTTCTTCCTGCTCCCCACAAACTCCTCCTCTCTTGGACCTCCTTCTGGTGTCTCAGTGCTGCTCACAACGGAGCCGTCTCTGTGGGCAGACTGCGTGGCGTCCTGCTCCACACAGGGGAAAATGTGTTTGGAGAGACCCAGTGGATTGGGATTGGAGCTCTGTTCCTTCTCCTCCTCCCACTGTTGTTCCCTTGCCGGGGGTTTCACAAAGTCCTCACTCTCCTCTACTCCCTCTGACTTAAGAGCCTGATCACTAGTTGGAGAGGCATTTTCAGCAGGACTCTTCGGACCCTTTCCTCTCCACGGAGAGAACCAGCTCCCAATACGGCCCAAGACCCCAGTGCTCGGCTGCTCCTCGGGGCTTTCAGACTAAAGCAAAGCAGAGAAATAACTCACTTAAATGCTTGCTTACACATGCAGTGGCAATGAATAAACATGCATATTTCAAATGGATATGTGCAAACCTTAGAGGGAACTGAGAGTTACATGTGGTAATGCAAATATCATGACAATGAACAAACGAAGGGAGTGCAGGCTTGGGACCTAAAGTAAATATAAGTAGGGGTTGCTTGTTCATGGATATGGTTTAGTATGGCCATGCATCTCTCAGCATAGCAAGGTCATGCAGGAGTGCTTATAACCTGTAAGCTTACCGTAGAAAATACCATATCATTCAGATTCTTTATGTAGGTTGTGAACATGATTTTGGTTTAGAACAAAAACTCCTAAAGAGCATAAAACAAAAACAAAATCATTCCACCAGGATAAACAATAGAAAGAAAAGAAAAAGCCATAAAAAGTCATAAAAAGATTCTCTGCCGTAGCAAAGTGATAAAGTCCATCCTCAACTTTCGGCAGTAATTTCAAGATCAAACTCACCCTTGATTAGACAGAAGAAAACTTTTCCTCCCACTGAAAAACATACGCCGCTGTCAGTTTGTGCAGCAGAGGATCTGGAATAAGATGCATGTCTAACTGATGAACATGTTGCGTTTAGTCCTCCTTGCATCCAGTAAAGCATCCACAACTACACGAGCGCGGTAGACTGATATCTGAGATATGGGCTCTGATGAAGAAGTTCTGCCCCTCCAGCGCAGCGCACGCAGCTCTGTGGTAACATGATGCATTCAAGTGCTCCTCGTAAACTTCTTTCCTGAGTGTCACTCAGAAGCCAGTCAAGTTAGTCAACAAGTGTTCAACCACCTGACTGCAGTGTTAGTCTGACTAATGGCAGACTAAACTTGGGTTGAATTGTATTACTGGTTGCCATCGGCAATGATTGTGAATATTTTAAAAAACAAACATTTTAAAACTTTAGACTTAAGCCTGCACATTACATTTGTTTAGCTGACTTTTTATCCAATGTGACTGACAATAAGTGCATTCAGCCATATACAACCTAAACTTGCAGGAATCATGCAAGTACATCAACTTAATCAAATAAGCCGAACTGAAGAACATTTAAACATTTAAAGATTTTTTTTAAAATGCAGTCTGAACAGATGTGTTTTCAGTTTGTGACAAAAGATGTGTAGAGTTTCTGCTGTCCTGATACCAACGGGGAGCAAAAAGTCTGGATTTATTGAGCAGTAGGTGGGCCTCCTTCCTAGTGGGATGCCGACCGGCAGCAGCAGAGTGTGTGGACGGGCTCGGGTGTACTCCCAGTCAGTCACATTAAAATCATGTCAACACTTTTAGCCCGTTTGTCATAAATTAAATGTGATTGATCTTTAAACTGGATGAGTGAGAGTTATGTTCCTGTTGACTCCTTTCATTTTTATGAAGCAACTTGCCACCTCAAGTATCAAAGTATCACCTGGCTGTAAGGTCTAGCAAGTGTCTCACATACTACTTGCTAAACCTTAAGCTAAGCAAGTCCACATTTGATCTTGTAGTTTTTTTTTTATCATTACAACAGAGACCACAGTGGCTAATAATGTCCAGGAATGTGGAAGTCATATTTTAAATAAACAAAAGCAGCATGACAGAAATTTTCCTCCAAAGTTGACTAAAATAGACTAATTGTAGGCTATTTAATATTTATCAAATGTTTATATTTACAATGCTTATTGTTTATTTTATATATTGTTACTGATGGTGCTATAGTTCTTTTTTTTTTTTACCCTATATAAGCACTTTGAAAACTCGATTTTGAAAGGTGCTATGTAAATAAAGTTTATTATTATTATTATTATTTGCAATTCCCCCACATCGATGATGTGTGCTGAACTCAAAATTCCTACATTTATGTTAGCACATGAAGGAAGCAAAGAGGCCGTGTCCAAACAAACTTTTCCAGGGGAAATGACGCACTGGCTGTGTGGGTTTCAGAGCCTGTTCAGTTCACTTTTTGGTTTTCCAAATCTGCGTGCCCTTATTTCACTTGGCGGGCAGCTCAAGTCAGTCTTTCCATGCTGCTTAGTCGGGGAATTTAACCCTTTAACTACTTTGGTCTAGGTAAAAAGTCACTGTTTCGACTTTTAAATCTAATCAAGGAACTGAAAATCAAAGTCGTAACGTGACAAAAGTTTCTTTTCAACTTTTTGTTCAACTTTTTTTTTCTCTTCTAAGTGTGGCACACTGCCTGTAGGGCGTGGGAGTGGCGCTGTTAATTACTGTTGATTAAATTCACTTGTTCTTGTTGGGCAGATTATTATATTAGACATTTAACGGTCGTGGTAAGACTGTGCTATTAGAGACTTATTATCATAGAGCCTATTCATTCTTGACGTATGGAAGTGTAGCCTGAAGTGTTTACATATGAAATAAAAACCCTTAACAGGGATGACATTTACATAAAGACCTCTGACAGCCCACACAATCCTGATGAAGGATAACAGGTTCCTGCACAAACTACAGCTCAATAAAACCAAAGCAAACAGTGGGTTCTGAAGCTTCACATTGTTATCCAGCCGGTTCAGTCCTCAAATAGTCTATCGACCAAAAAGCCCACGAGTCCCAGTTCATTTCTTGACAAGCATGTCACCAGAGACAGAGAGCGAGATCTTACCATGATTACAGAGATCCTGCTGCCTCCTCGGCTGCCTCGAGAATACAGCAGTGAAAAAACGCAGCCCGCTGCAAAAAGCCTTCATATGACAATGAAACCTTTCAGTGCCGCCACCGCCTGTGAGAGCCAACCTGTCCCTCCACACAGAGAACAGGGGAGCCTGCACCCGCACTGCCCTTATTAATATTTAGTGCGCTCTAAAATGAGAAAATATCCGGGCTAGCTAACGCCAGACTGATGTCATTGTGAATGTTTCTGTAGAAGTGTTTTTTTTCCCCATGCCAATGAGTGCTGAGAAGAATACGGAATCTGCCCGGGCCAGGTAACACACCCCGAGGCTTTGAGCACCGTGACACAGCAGCCAGCTATGGCGGTTTGTTGTGCAACTGTGTCAGGGTCACTAACTGAGAGACAGCAGGTACAGGCTGTGGCTGGCTGACAGGGTCCATGGTCTCCCTTTTACTGTCCTGATTAAAGACCCTGCATAGGTTGTCACTGCTGGTTTTGCATCTACAATATACCTACTGTGTATAATAATGAATCTTGTGCATTATCTAACAGCTAATATACTAACTTATTCTCCCTCTGCCCCTGCCACTGACATGCATCATCACATCCACAAACACAAGCAAATACTCTGTCAGGCTCTTTCTCTGTCTTTCCCCATGACTTATTCATGCAGAAGCTGAAACCCGTCTCATTCTCCACTTCATAAAAAATTTACACATTGACTTTATTTTCTCATGGCAAAACACGAGGGGGTGGCGGAGGCAACAAACTGTTTGTGGTTATGGGTATTTAGATGTTAAACATCTGCAATAAAACAGTTGGTGCACTCAACTCTGCCAATGTTTGGAGGCAACATATGCAAATGGTGTCACTTAAAGGAGTGGATGTCTAGTTTTACTGGTTTAGAGGTAATAAGCTGATGGAAAATAAAATACGCCACTCTTTCTCTGCAGCCCTGCTGAATCTACTAATTGACTTGCATTGTTAAGATTAGCTCTAGAGCTTAATACTCTGACAATGTAAATGCATGGGCTGTGAGTCACCCATTCTGCCTTACCGAGCAGCTTCTACTGACTCCAATTATAATATGCAGTGAGTTATAGTCTTGGTTTAACATTATGTGCCTTGGACTGTTTCCAGCAATGCCCTGTGTCATATTCATGCAGTTACAGACATGCTTACCTGGCAGCTGCTGAGCACACTCCTTTTGTTACACTGAGCAGCTTCACTGGAGGCGTGTGTAAACAGATGCTTTGTTGTTGTTGAGGAAGAGAAAAAGAGTTACTCATTCTCTGTACCCACCCAGATTTTCCTCGCTCGTGAGAGATTTGAACTGGCAGGCAGCTGAGGCCAGAGTGACAATCCTCTGAAGTTAGACGAAGAATACATTTTAGGTTTTATTGTGCCAGAGAAGGGCAATTTGTAAGATGAATCCTATGTTTTAGAAATATCTGGAGATTTTTCTTCTATAAACCTTTCAAATAGGATTGTTACTGCGTAATGTAAGGACTTGTCCATTATAGGTTCCCAGTTTAGAAACACTTTAGTATAACAAGTATGTATTTGAGTTGTATATAGCCTATATTTCCTCTAAACTAAACTGCTGTATATATTTTTGTCCTGTGCAATTATTTATTTTTACACCATGCCACTACTTTTTGCTGTGACCTGTGCAATGTTCCATATCAATTACATCTGCATAATGTGCATATAACTCTCATTCTATTTTCATTTTTTATTTAATGTGTTTTTTCTTTTTTGTTGTGTTGTATCTGGAACTGCTATGGCAAGTTAATTTCTTATCTTGACACAATAAGGTGTGATTAGTGATTGCTCCTTCTTTTAATGACACTTATACCTCATACATACTTGATATTTAACAAAGAAAAATAATAACATAGCAAGCTTAACAAACAAGTCTGATTGGTAAGATAAAATGGTCTTAAGTGCATTTACCTTAAATTCTTATGGTAGAACATATCCAGAAAGTTTAGAGCTGCTTCTAGGGATCTTATTAGGTATTTTCTTACAAAACAAGAAGAAAGCCAATACCCATACATACAAACTACTTAAGAACAATAGTATATTCAAGACTTTCAGATCTTTTTGTTGGAATAAATCATCCAAGTCCTTGTACTACATGCTACCTAACATGCGCCTGCAAAAGAAAGAGAGATGAAGAGACTTTAAGCCTTATATATATGGGTTGGTGCAGTGAGTCATCAACAATCAGAGTGTATTTATATTGTACATCTGCTAACTCAGACCTTTCACCACTACTGAAGTACCAGGGAAGAAGTATGCTCTAATTCTCACAGCAGCCCTTTTTGTTGTTTAGATGATTTTTTTTTAAAGACAGCTAGCTCTTAAATTAATTTCTTGACTTTGAATGATATTTGTTAAATCCATATAATTGACTTATGAGTAGATAATAAACGGTTAAAGCAGGATCAGAACTCAGAGAACCTTTGAGGCTATTGAGGAGGCGTTCATCTTCAGTGCATTTCCTCTTCTATCCTTGTAGCAGGGATTCATGTTGTCTTGTAGATGTTGTCTACCATGGCTCCTGTTATGGCCGCATGTGCTTGGATGCCACAAAATATGTTGTTTGTCTTGTTTTCTTGCAACTGAATATGTAATTACCACTCGACTGACATTGTATTTTTAACACCCACCAAATCCCAAAGAATTTTCGGCGTCAACAAAAGGCTGATGTTTTTCTTCCTCCACCTCTCCCTTGCAGTAGCTCCCCCATTGCTGCTCATTTGCTGAAGTGTCATTGCAGCTCAACCGTCAACCACAATGACTGGATAGACCGCCTTGGGGCATTTAGGAGAAAGAGCAAATGGCAGATTTTACATGGAATTGATGTAACTCCATTGCCCCACCCACTGGTTGTTGATTCTCACTACACCCTTGGAAGCCAGCCCTCACAGTCAAAAGAATAAATTGGAAAAGTTTGTTTAGAGCTTAACTGCTGAGGTATGTGGAGCCTGGAGTTGGTAGCAAGTCATTACTGCATGTTTATACCGAAGGCATGAGGAGAGTTGGATAGACTGGGTGAATACACTCATATGAAGCAAGATGTATGTCTCTAATTTGTTTGTATTTTCGTTGGGATTGCACAGCGGACAGAGATTGACTGAACACCCCCTCATTCAGAAGATAAACAGTAAAGTGATTCACTCTTTTCTTCATCGCCCAGCCATTTAGCTATCCATCACCACGGCAACCACCTCCAATGATGTGTATATGGTTTTATTTTGAAGTTCTGTCATTCAGAAAAGAGGTAATGATAAATGTCATGTGGTGAAAACAATTAAAACTTCTGCTGTGCTACCCAAAGGGTTCTCTCAGGTCACATGTATCTTTCAGCTTGACTGAGGATTAATATATCCTCCAAAAGAGGAAATCTTGCAAACACGTAAACATCCCACTCATGATGAACCTTAACACGTTTTAATGTTTACCATACCTCAGACCTTCACCTATCGTCAGCCCACTCAACTTTTGTCTGTTTGAACCCTGCAGCCCATAATTCAAAGCTAACTGCACAATGATTGTGCTCTAAACTCTCAGAAGCAGTTTTTTATATCCCTCACTAATGCCAGTAGTGGGACTGAACAATACTTCTAGGTATTCCCAATCAATTAAGCTGGTAAAGTGACAGATTAATGATACTTTCCGTTGCCCAGTGACACAGGCTTAAATGCAGTGTTGTATGATATTCTGCACAGAAAGAAAAAGGAGAGAAGGAAAGAAAATATAATATAGCTTATTTAATAGCATGTGAGTTTTTATAACTGAGCTCTTGTGCTTTACGGAGCCCCTAAAGGGACATGGGGAAAAAAAAAAGAGGAAACTATCTCGTGCGCACTAGATACTATCTAGTGAGCACAAGATAGTATCTAGTGCGCACTAGATACTATCTTGTGCGCACTAGATGTGGATGGAGTGTTGTGGAATCAACACATGGCTCATTTGAATATTAAAATTAGCCATGTGTTGATAGGTCACAACACAAAAATGTAACCAATGAAATTACTTATTTTGACACACATTTTAAGCCAATAAGTATTAAACTATCAAGGTAATGTGTCAAAAGGCGGACTGTTTTTGTTATTTTCTCAAAAGGAGGACAAATGAGTGTCCGGCTGCAGGACAGGGCATTTAAATGCGGACTGTAACAAAAGAGGTTACAGATTAATTTACATTTATTTTTTAGTTACAGACAAATTAGTTTAATACTCATTTGAATATTAAAATTAGCCATGTGTTGATTCGATCTAGTGATACGTTTCCTTTTTTTTTTTTTCCCCATGTCCCTTTAGGGGCTCCGTAAAAAAAATGTGATCATTCACATTAAAGAGTAACATTTCTCTGCTGGTGAGCATAGAAAAGAAAGAAATATTGACCAAATTGCAGAAGCAACCTCTGCAAATGGTTCCATGGAACTCATATTTACTCATCATGATCAAATGCCTTTTAATGAACATGAGATATGTCAGCTGAGGATAGAGAACTGAATGTTTGAATGTTTATTTTCCCCAGCGTGTCGGCAAAATAATTAATGGGTTGTTTGTCAAATCTGAAAAAGACTGATTTGGTGGAGTCAGTGTTGCGTTAATGCTGATAGATTCTCTGGCATTCCAAGCACATCCTTATATCAGCTAAATATATGTAGCTCGGGCATTTGCTGATAAGTGACAATAATAGCCAGCAATGTTCCTTTGCATAATCACCGCCTGACATGGCTCAAACTAATTTAATTTGTTTTTACTGAGAAGGAGATTTCTACATGAATAAAGACATAGACAAGTAGTACAAGTGATTCTAGCAACTCTGTATGAAATGTCCCCAAACACTGAAGATATTACCAAGACATTTTCTGCAACACTGTCACTGCAAGAGAAAATATGAGATATTACTCAAATTAAGGCTGCATTAATGGTATTCTTTTTGGCCACTTGGGGGCAGGGCAACACACTTTTTGCTGGGAAGGATTATCAGTCCATTTACTGACGTAAAACCAAAACCAAAAACATGAAAGACGCTAAAATGCTTCATGAAGCTGAGGGAAGAACTGTGGTTTTGTTGCTGCAAGCAAAAGCTTTCAAATTACACAGAAGTATTCAATTCATTGTTAATGTAAAAATATTGAAAGGTGCAATTTCAAGTTATTTATTGTTATTACATCTGACAAAGCTTGACAAAACTGTAAAGCTGAGAGTGATCTTATTTCATAAATACTGTGTAATGTTAAGAAATGTTTCACCACACCACTATTTTCAATTATAAAGCCATTTAGGCTTTATTTGGACAATCAAAATCCTTTTCAATCTAAGAGAGTCTACAAAAGTATTATATCACATTGTCATCCAAGGTCTCAGGTTATCCACCTCATAAAATATGTCTATTTTGTGCTACTTATTAATGTACACTTCACCTTTTCAAATAGAGGGCATTTTTATTTTAAAACAAAAATAATTCCATTCATCCTTCTAATGTTGTTGGTATACCAACTGGCATTTGTGTCCTGTTAGAGAGATAATGTGCACTGCCCATAATTGAACAAGACACAAAAGACAGCAATAATAGCAGTATGAATTATACAAAGCATTTATCCTTGGTGACTCCACTGCCCTCTCGTTCTTCTGTGCGGAAAGCCATGTAGTCCCAGCCAGTTCAGAGGAGGAAGTAAAAGACACCACCACACGAGCCAGTTTAATGATCAGGAATTGATATGCAGTTAAGGATAATCTTTTGTGATCTCTTGCTTGTCGATCTGAATGTATGCTTGTTGAAAAGCTTCGAAACACTCCAGGTAGAAGTGTGGCAGGTCAGTATATTTCCCTGTCAGGTATATTACTGTATTAATATTACAATATAGTAGGTCCATGCCTTTGATCTATCTTTGTAGAAACAGCCTTAGTGGATGTCACTGTGAGCATCCTGAGAGCGAGACTGGCGCTCCAGTACGACGGACGGCTCATACAGTAGATCATCCTCTCCGAGTGTTGAACTGTGCTCCAAGTTCACAAAGTTAGGGATGTTAAAGTGGGAAAAGAAGGCACATTCTCTGTCTGTCTTACTCTCCTCTAGTAATCCCTTAAGAGGTTGGTGTCCACCAGCTTCCTCAACATCCTCATCCATCTCGTCCATCACCGAGGAGCTGATACCTCTAGGTCGGTTGCAGGTCCCCTGTTGGGCTCGGGCCCCGGCATTCTTTCCAGTTAGCTTGTCTTCTGGTTTTTGCTTTCCCTGACCCTGGTCCTCCTCATTGATGTAGAAATGGAAATATGAGCGGGACTCTGCTAGTAACGGACGAGAGAAGGCTTTGTCATTTTCATCCTGGGCACCATCAATGTCTACCAGACAGCTCCCCGGTCGATGGCGTTTTTCAGCAGAGTCTGGGTTTCTGTTAAGAAAGAAAAAGAGGTTCAGATTGCAGCAAAAAGACGAAGAGGCTTTAGAAAGATGACATGCTTTTATTGTTGTTTTTTTCCTTAATTAAGCAGAACACTCAAAATTACTAAAGATTTATTGTCGTGTTTTGTGTCTGTGTCTAAAAATTAATACTGAAAATCACCCAGGCACCTTTCGTGGAAAAATAAGCGGGGGAAATGACATATAACCAGCCAATAGACTTCCTTTCATCTTGGCTTAACCTCAGTGCCGTACGCAGATTGACTTTTTAAAAGTAATATCTCTCCAGTTCCCGCTGCTGATCTTCACTTGAGATGGCAATGTGCCATCTGAAGCTCACCTCCAAGTCAGATATCAGCTATGCATATTAGAACAACCAGCCTTTCAACTGAATTTACTGTCGGAATAGCAAAAGCATCTGTGAAACTCATTACGGTGCTATCCCCCTATGCCTGTACACACATCCTGAGTTCACCCACAGACATTAAAGCTGCCCCAGCTCTGAGATGAGAAGTACAGTAGCATAATTGCCTGAGCTCGCCTTGGTGCTGAAAGTGGTCCCTGCAGGGCCAGATGTGAAAGTGAAAGGCAACATGGGTTGTAGGCCGCTATTATACTCACTCTTGATGCGGCGCTCCTGTCTTTGTGAGCAGCGTAAGAACAAAGAACATGAAAATGACAAACACAGCAAGTCCAACCCAGAAGCCGATGACGATGGAGTCTGAAATGTCAGAGAAGATAAAATGTTAGTGGTACATTCTTTAAATAATTAAACCCATCTCTCTTCTACTCACTCTGCACTTGATTTTAATTTCTCTCAGGGACCCTCTTCCCTGGGAGCAAAATCCTCAATTACTCCGTTAAAGTGAATATTCAGCATTTGTAATATTTGATTACAGCAGCCTATGTGTCTGTATGTTTGCTGAAGGTAATTTCTTGTCTCATTATGTGGCTTGTCCATTACCACTGGATTATACATTGCCAGTACAGGTGCTGCATGAATTATTGCTCCCAGATATAATTTGTTTATTGGGAAGCAGGTGGCGCGTGTCCCCCTTCATCTCAGGCAATAAAGATAAAGCAAAAGGTTGAATGTGCCGGGGTAATGAATCCTTATTAATTAACAGTCAAATGGTGAGTAGCTTTGTTTGCTGGTGGCATGCACAAACGCACGCACACACACATACACGCACACACACATACACATACACGCACACACACACACACACACACACAATCATGCCCAAAGTGAAAGGCAGTAAAAGCAATGAGAGGTTGTCTCAGTGATGTATACAGTTGTGTTCAGCTTACATCTGTGCGCTTTGAGACCCTCAAAAGACACTGGCTCCTCGTCGTCATAATATTCGTACTGCCACACGTAGTCACTGCGACGTGCGCTGATTTGGCTCCGGTTGTGGAAGTCGGACATTTCAAACAGATTTTACGTACCTTGACAACAGAAAACAAATGTAAACCAGTCCAGCAAGGGCGCTTTGTAAATGTATAATGTCACTATAGCCATAAAGTTTACAAACCACAATGTCCAGGGTCGTGAATCCTCTCTGCGATGTTGAAAACAAGTCAACAGTCTGTGTGAATTTTAGGTGGGAGGGGGGGATCAGCTCCTTAGATGTAATGTCCGTCTTCCGGAATTTAACAGCATACCAAAAAGGTGGTTAAGAGCAGGGAAACCCATCGCTTTAGCGTTACGCAAAAACTCCATCTATCCTCATGTGAGTCCTGTCGGAGAAGCAGCAGCAGCTTCAGTGCGCATCACCGTCATCCAGCATCCTCTATACTGTTGGCTCACTCACTCCCAGTCATATACTGAGAACAGAAAAAAAAGCTCATCTTAGCCAGTGACTGAGTCCGATGTTGGGGGAAAATATGATGCTTTTTCTTGAATTCATGTCTATTTGTATTGAGAGCATGTATGTAGGTGTGCTTGGGTATGTGACATGTAAATATGAATATAGGTACTGTAAGTGCATTGACATATTTTATATATTTGCACAGGAGGCAGTCGAATGACAACACAAAATGAAAAATATCAGAAAAAATGTAGGTATTTAAGGGTTATATAAGATGTATTTGAATAAATAAGGTAAAATAGTCAGGTTTTCCCCATGCAGTTTCACTTGTTTCAAGAATTCATTTCATTCATTTCTACACCATCTTGAACCAACACACTAACATTTTCATTAAGAAATAATACATAATGTTGAAATGCAGAGAAGAAGACATAAGTGGACATAAAGTGGAGACAACCTGACGGAATGCCCACTACTGTAAACCCTTCAACTTTTACCTTTACTCTCAAATTCATACTGAATAATAATACGACATGCATCATTACATTTTACAAACGTGTGACCATTTGGAATGATTCACAAGTGGACAAGTGCATGCTTACAGGCTCAGGAACCACTTACAGATACACTGAAACAATATCAAGCAGCCAGATTTTAAATGTACCATTACCAATCTTATACAATCCTTGACTGAACAACTGGTTAGTCATTCATTCCGTCCCACCAATGTCAAGCAACCACAATTAAAAGTAAAGTAATTTATGTCAGTAGAGTTTCATAACATCAACACTGAGTCAGGAGGAATATTTCTTTAGATCCTGGGGAGCTATTGGCCATTGTAACAAAATCAACCTTTCATCCAATCTTTCATAAAATGTTCAAATAACATGTTATTGAACTACTGTTGAGAGGCAACCCAGATCTGTTCAATGGCAACATCTCGCCTTTGGGTTTAGTGGTAAGTACAGTTTTATAATTAGCCACCCACCAAGTCTATTGAGGGGCGCATATCTAAATGACCTCACCATTTGCCATTTTTGTGAAGAAGGGTGTTGCTGAATGGGTGTAAACAAAAGCAACTTTGACTAATAATTTTAAAATTACATGCAGGGAGGATGTGCCTGCTTGAGGGTGGAAATTATTAAAACTCTGAAACACCACATCACTAAATTCCCTCTTTTCATCCTTTGATAAATCATCATTCAAGCAGCATGCTTCATTAGGGGTCCTGCATTACTTTAATTTCTGAAGAACCTTTTAAGTCGAGCTACTTAAGGCGTCCATTCATTCACTGATGCTCCATGATGTATTTTCCACATCATACTAATACTTATAATTAAATTCACCAGAAGGATCACAAATGCATGAAATGCATTAAACACATGGTGCTATTAGTGGCCTTTGTATACTTCCCTGTGTTGGAATGATCTCAGTGTAGACCTACAGTGTGATAAATGTAATTTTGCTTTAGTAATTTTGTTGGTGCTGTGTTGCCAAAGTGTCTGGCCACTTCAGCTGCAAAATTCCTCATTTTTGGCAGAGCTGGTATTGTTTTTTGGCTATCACAACAGGATTTTGATCAAGCCAGATTTGACAAAATCCACATAGGTTTAAACATGGTCTTGTTTTAGATCCTTTAAATTAAAGCCAGTATGTGGATTTGAAAATTCTTCATTTTGGCACCATCTTGAGGAACTAACAAGAACAACGATGCAACAGACCAAACTTATTATATATCGATCAATTCTGCAAAATCTGAGATTAAGTTCTGTTACTTTTCTTTTATGTCTCGTGCAAACAGTTTCAAAATGATTTCTTAAATATCTGCACATGGCAACAACAGTAAGACAGAAAAGACATCGCTATGGCAAATAAACGATATGGTAAGTGTTAAAATGATGGCAACATTGTGCTGTGCTTACAAAAGCAAATACAAACCACATCATAACCACCTGGATAAGATCTGGATCTACACTAATGGTTACTGCTCTGCAACCTAAACAGCACTGCATTGCTGCTGAACATTGGCAGTGGATAGTCACAGGGATGCTAAACTGGGCAGACAGCCCTCTTATAGATCTGAGGGGGGGGAACACAGAATAAAGGGACTGAAAGCAACCCAAAGACTGCTCTGATTCTGACTAGGATTTATTCCTGGATGAAAAACCGTATACCAGAACCATTTAAAAGGTACTAATCATCAACTTAAATGTAAAAGGCTACTTTACTTGGAGCACTGGGAATGTTTGTTGATCACATCCAAATGATTTGTTTTGATTGAATTCCTCACAGATATGAATCAGACAGGAAGCCCCTACCCCAGTCTTACTTTGTGTGTCCAGATGACATAATCTCCTCGTTCTCTCTCTCTGCTGCTCAGCTGAAGGACATTCTTGCTCAAATTATCTGAGCAATATATATAGAAAGAACAAAAGCTATCTCGCTAGTGGATATTGCCCTTGTGGCACAGATATTCTCGAAAGAAAAGAAAAAAATCACGTTATGAGATGATGAATCACAAAATGCCACCCAGTACTCATATAAAAGCAAAGTTTATTATTACTAGATTACATACATTAACTCATGTGCTTGTCTGTGTTAATTTTGTTAAAATCTGAATGGGTTAAAAAGGCTACATCAAAGTTTGCCGTCTACAGTGTTATGTTTGATATTCATCTGCAGATCAGTAATGAATATTTCCATGAAAGCACACCAGTTTCTTAAAGCTCTCCCACTGGGTTTGCTTTGGTCTGTTATTCTTTGGGCTGTTGCTTTGTTCTTTAGCCACCGTGGTCATAGGGAGATGATGGGCTCTTGCTGCAGGGAAAGTTCCAAGGGCTTTGATCAAAAGAAACGTGTCCAATGGTTGCTGGCAGCTAAATGGTCAGAGTACTTGTCAGTAAAGACTGAAAACTCTTTGTACCACCAACACGATATGTGCTGAATGCACTTATTTGTTGTGGATGGTTACATTTCTAACAAAGCGTATTTTATAAGCTTTTCATAAGATTTAAATATCTTAATTGAACTAAAGCTGTGGCGTAAAATTTAAAATATATCCCGAAGTGGAGTAAAGTATCAAGTGTGAAATACCAGCTAAGTACAAGACCCATAATTGACTAAGTAGAGTACTAGCTACTTTCCACCCCTGCTAGAGTGGAAAACAGCTGTTATGTTTAAACCTGCAGTAACTGATTTTTTGGCCACTTGGGGGCAGCAGAATTGTTACCCTAACCCTAACCCTGAACACAGTATTGACATACTATCGACACATTTTGCGTTGATGTACTGAATTTGTTAGCAAATACCCAGCAGTTATATAGCAGCATTATCATTCATTTGGAGTCGTGTTTCTGGCCACCCGGTGAATGTGATATGACCTCTCGTTTAGCTCTGTTTATGGTCTCTACCAAACCCTGAAGGAAACCTCTGCCTTTTTAGCTTCTAAATGCTCCACTGTGTTCACCAGCTACAGCTGCTAACCGTGTCTGCCTTCTGTTCGGTGCTGAGTGTAAAATGGATTTTTAATTAGCTGAGATGAAAGAAGAGGAGCTGCAGATTCAGCTGATAATTCTCTGCAGGTTCTTCACAATGATTGACACGGGGTAGAAAATCTATTGTACATAAAGGAATGTTTCATGTTTGCATTGATGGTTAGTTAACCTGCTTGCGGTTTTTGGTGTCCACAGTTTAGATTAGATGAGACCTTGTGGATGTTCCAGACTTGTGTTGCTTTCCCCCAGGTATTCTGTTTTTAATTTGTGTTGTGTGTGCTGAAGCTGAATATTTTTCACACACTATGGGCAATTAAGTCTTTAATCATCATCGTTTATAGTGTATATCTCATTTAAAAATAGCTTTTCACATTTAAAATGTCATTTGTGTTTTACATTGTATAACATGGTGCTCCGATATTATGTTCTGTCCTTATTTATAACAGCTAAAACCCTATCATCAGCATATTATGTTCAGCATATCACTGTCATTTCTTGAAACACAAAGTCCAAACTGATGTAAGGAGAGACTCAGAGCCCCCTCCCCCCAAAAAAGCTTGCAGACCTCAGATGCATATAAATGACCCTGACCACTGGCTGCTGCTCTCTCTGACTCACCACTGCGGGTTCTGTGGATAGGAGGCATGTATTTTATTGAGATTCAGCTTTACAAAACATCTGGTTAAACCCAGGAAATCCTTCACCCCGAACAAAGATACAAAAATGCATTGACCGACGCAAGACACAAGACAGCGAAAGTTGTACTTTTCAACTCTTCATTTTCCATTCCATTTTAACACTCTGCTCACACCCATTCATTAATACACTGTCTGATTATGCTGTGGGCATATACATTATTTCCAGTGTTGCTGCTCATTTATTTTCACTTCCTTTTACGTTATGCTCACAAAATAAACTCTGTGGCTTTAAAGCGTCTACAACCCAGCACTCTTGAATCTGTCCATTTGTGAATTGGGGTTAGAAAACATTCTAGACTTCAAAACAGATAATATGAAATATTCATAGGTTCCGCATCAGCATTGTTACTACGTGCAATGCATATTTCGGATATTGCTGAGATACATTTCTCACTGACAGGCAAGTGTCGTCCTCAAGATCAGACCTGGCAATTAAGCTGTCTTTATTAGTCTCCATCCTGTCTTTTAAGGTTTCCCTCAAACTATTTTTTCTCTTAAAAAAGAAGAAAGACCTTCACTCACTCATTTAATGCATACTAATTCCCTTATGTGTCTGGCACTGGGCTCATTCTCACTTTCAACTTCTGCAGAAGAACTTTTTCAATCTCCACTTGAATTCACTAAGTCTGGGATACTGAGACTTTCCATTTGCACACACAACGCTCATGCACACACCTTAACTCACACTTTTCATACGGCAGACACTATTTCCCCTCTTTCATCCTGCAACATCAACTTTAAAGACTCTCTCTTTCTCCTTTGTCGTCTAAATTGACTCCCACAAGTAGTATTTTTCAGTGCATCAGCTCGGATGGATGATCCTTCCAAATCTGTTTTTGTCAACATAAAACCCGACACCGTGCTGCATATTGAGCAGCCACAGAAGAGAATCCAGCAGGAAAAGACAGGGCACTGTCACATTGACCCCTCGCTCAGGGATTTAGTCTTTGCTTTTGTGGCAGATGGTCAGTGACTGAATGAAGATGACAAAGTAAGAAAAAAACAAAAAAGAGAGAATAAAACAAAGGCAATCAATGAATTATGAATGAATTAATGAAAACTGGAGGATATCATGAGAGAGAGATTGTTATTAAGTTGATTCTAAATTAAATTATAAATTCATTAATAACACAACACCCACCATAAATAAAAAGATGCTTATGGCATTCACAATTTACTATTATATTGCCATCTAAAAGCCACATAGTTGTTTAAAAGTCTCTGTTACCATGGCATATCCTCTTATTTTCAGATTTATTGATCTAGTGTTTAACACTGCATGGTTTGCAACTAAACTGACAGGGTTTTTGTTTTGTTTTTCTGAACCCGGTATGCTTCTACCTGCAGTGTACTTTTACTTATGGTTTCCAAGGGAACACTCAGGACTTCAATTAAACCGAGATCTGGATCAGTCTGACCTTCCGCATAGCCATTCTCAGAACATAACTCATGGAAACCCACATAAACACACATCTCATGAGTCCATCATGACCTAATATCAACTACAGAACTTTGTATCTGAAATCTGTCTTGAATGATAATACAATGCACCATCAGATTATTGAATTGCAGCTCCTTGAGGTTGAAGATTTGAATACCAAATGGGTTGGATTAAACTGCCACTGCACACCTGATGGATGAGCAACGCACTATTTTTTTTAAATCTCAGATGTTATTAAGCCCTGTGCATTGGTGGTGATTGATCATTTGATATTCTGTAAGAGATAAGACATGCAATAAAAACTGTTACGCCCCTTGTCCAATGTGGTAGGATATAAATATAATATATAAAGGTTCAAAGGGCAATCCCTCCCTAGCCCCCGGACTTAAGTCTGAACACTGAATTCCGGTTGAAGGGAAAAGATTTATTTGTGAAAGCAAACAAAAACACATAAACCTATCTTGCTGGGATGAAGCGAAACAGGGGGAAACAGTGCAAATGAAAATTTACACAAATACAGCTAACTAAGAGGGAACAAGGCCAAGATCTCAGAGTTCTAACACACAAAACAACTACAAAAAGGGTTGCTTTGTCTCTCACACAAACACACCCACACAGAAAAACAAAACACTAGACACAGGTTAGGAAATAATGGCAGTATCTCAATCAGTATTGTAAAAGGGAGCTTACTTGTGCTCTTCTCACTCTGGAGTTGTGGACTAATAGGTAGAGCTTGACAATGACACTTAGTCTCTTGGTTCTTGGTTCTAAAGTTATTCAGACTTCTCAGATGTGTATTTTTCTGTCTCAGATTGATATCTGATGCAAAACTAATACCCTTCAGACAGAGCCGATAAAAATCAAGGCATCCTTAAGCCGGCGAAGTCCCTGTAGGCATCAGTTTGGAGATGAGTTGTTTCGCTTCAAGTGAAAAACAATAGATTGAGTATAGATTAAAAGTTTGGGAAGGGACTGAAAATTCTAGCTTTCTTCAGATTTGTATGACTGTTGAGACTGCTGTCCCCATTCTTTTAGGGAAGTTCTGTTAAATAAGGATTATATCAGTCTTCATGAAAATGGAGGAGTTCTCCATTCGGAACTCGGGGAAACTGTGTGACTCTCCAGCTACTGCATGTTTTGGAGAAAACTGTTGGAGTGTGAATTCAGGAAGGAGAATAGCATAAACAACTCAACCTCTCTTGGTTACTGCACCTCTCAATGAGCGCAAAATACAATGGGAATACATACAACTGGGATGGGTATATTCAACATATTCTTCCTTCATTAAATAATGAATTAAAGGATGGAAGTATGTTGTTGGGAACACAGCGTATGTTTTATCACTGACACATCGTGGACTGACTTCCGACCCACTGAAGTCCAAGGAAAATATCAAGATAAGCAAATCCTACCAGGCCCGGCCCTAACCAATTTGGCGCCTAGGCAAGATTTTAGGTGGTGCCCCCCTTGCATCGCAGTAAATTCCACTGCCAGTTATATACATACAAACTGAATAGCTTTGTCTTTGACATTTTCTTTTACTTTTAGAAAAACAAGTTGCTCAATCAAAACAGTTAACAAGAAACTCGATGAAGAACGTTACGCCACCCTTTTCTCTTAGCCTCAGCGAGTGCCATCTCTTGTTAATGTATTGTGAGCCCTTTCGCAAAACGGACCTCCAAGTCCTTCCATGTTGCCATGTGAGTATTATGCTCCTGGCTATCCTTATGGACCTTGAGGAAGTGGCTTGCATTTTTCCAGTCCTTTAGTCCTTCCCTATTCAGTTGGTAATCTCTCTTGGAAAGCATTTTGCAGCAGAAGCAGTGCAAGCTATCATCCTTTTTCAGCCAGCTTCTTCAGATTTTTTCCCCATTGACTAAGTGTCCGTTAAAATACTCATGTTGACACCTTCGTCCGTCCTTTTGTTTAGGGAATGTGAAGGTGTTTTCAATTTGAAATGCACATCTGTGAACTAACCCTGTTCGTATGTTGAGGAGATGGCCAGTCAGCAGGGTCTATTGGTGCAGCCTTTGTACCTGATGCTGCATCACTGGGTTCTTCTGAGGTGGAGGTGACAGGAGGATCACTTGATGCTGCTGAAGCGGCGATGACTGTAGATGGCCCAGGATTTGCAGGAGGTGGATTTAGATATTTCAACAGTGCATCTGAAGAGATAAGAGGAGTGAGTAACACCGTTGGGTGTTACAGTCTAATAATAAAATAAATGATTCCAAGACTAAAATTCAATAATAAAAAATGAAAAATTAGATTAGATTTAATCTTATTGTCATTACAGTGAAATGCTGATTAGCAGAATGCAAAGAAGCAGTAAACTGCAGTATAATAGAACATATGGGAATGTATTAACATTAACGATGTGCACTTTAACATGAATGTAAAGTTCAACGCTATAAACACACTTTAGACAATACTAAACTGTAACACAACAAACAACAAGGCTTACAACTCTAATATATAAAGGTGTGTGAAAAGAATAGCATTTGACTGACTGTTACAAGCAGAGCAAACGTTAGCTAACCAATAATAAATAAAAATAAAAATGTAGACAAATGCAAACACCTGCTGAATAGATCTAATCTTTACAGTTAAATTAATGTGGGCTTATTTTTTTCATACTAAGAAAAAATAGCATCAACCAGTTTTAGTATAAAAATATTGAAAGTTGCACCTCCCCTGGCTGTATGAATGAATTCATATTAACACACATACATCTGTTAACAAGGCTTTATTGAATGGATGACTATCAAATTACATTATTTGTGGTTGACTGTTGCCATGGAGTCAAGAACCGACAGTCTTTGAAATACAGAAGTATACAAGAGAGGGGAAAAGAGGCAATACGACCTATGAATAGTAAGTCAGAGAGAAAGATGAGAGTGAAAATGAGACAAAAGTGGAGCGAAAGAAGTGATAGAAGTTATAAAACCTAAAAAAAAGGGTCCAGTGAACTTTTCAGTCAGGTAACGTCAGTTTCTTCAATTTCAGCAGTCAGTGTCTTTAATTAAAGCAGAAATAGAAAAGAATGTCTGAGATATTACAGACATCTCCCTGACGTTGAACTGCAGCGTCTTCTTTGCACAAATCCAAATCTTAAAAACCAGTCAGCAGGTTCTCTTTAGCTCTCCTCCTTTGTTACTGATATACACTTAATGGAGGAAGGTGATAAGTGATAATGGCTTGGATAATGCTGGATTACCAGCTCTCTCCATGATGGGTGTCCTTAATATTTACAGGTCTGCATTTTCTGGGGGTCTTGGCAGGGTCTTTCAATTTTGCTTCTGAATCTGATCTGATAGAGACCTCACATCTACCTTTCCAGCTTCTTTTGTTCAATCTTTTCTCATACTGCGCTGTTCTGTCAAAATGCACTGAAGAGCAGGCATTGAAATATCCAAAACATAGAAGCTGTATCTTTTTGATTACCAGTTTTGAAGAAAAATAATAAAACACTCTTAATACTGACCTGGTTTTACTGTATTGTATGTTAAAAGATCTTTTCATAAGTATTGCATTAATTCAACCATTTTGTGAATCATGATGGCGAAGGTCATGTTTTGTGCATATATGTTTGAACAGCAGCATGCAATGTGTCCACATAGTTAGTGAGTATAGTAAAAGAGTGAATGTAACAAACAAAACACGAAAAGAAGTCAGCAGTAGAACTCTGACTGTCCAATTAGGTGAGAGCCTGAGAGACTGATTAAAAGAAATAGTGTGTGTGTGTGTGCAAAGAGAAGAGAGAGAGAGAGAGAGAGAGAGAGAGAGAGAGAGATCTATGTGGACCTTATTAGTGCCAAGCTCTTACTGCTTGTTCCCTGCTGGAGAGGAGTGTTGTGATGTGGATTGAGCTGGTG
This sequence comes from Dicentrarchus labrax, assembly GCF_905237075.1. Classification (NCBI taxonomy): domain Eukaryota; kingdom Metazoa; phylum Chordata; class Actinopteri; family Moronidae; genus Dicentrarchus; species Dicentrarchus labrax. The sequence continues at coordinate 16,661,389 of NW_026136708.1, forward strand.
GTCAAAGAAATGTTATGCCAGTCACGCACAGTTCACCTTTATACACAGACACCTTCACTGCAGGCCTGCTACTTTCTTTCTTTTTTTCTTTCTTTCTTTTTCTTTCTTTCTCAAGTGATGGCGCCCATTAGCTCTGGATGAAGTCAGATGAAAACACACACAGACACTATATGGAGACCACCGCTGTGTTTTCTGACACTTGCAGTGAGATATCTCTCAAACAAATGTGTAAAATACACAGCCTCTATTATCATTTCATCCCAGCATATAGCCCCACACTGCCCCCTACTGGTGCACTGGAAGGAAACACTTAACTTCTCCAAAAGAAAGAATGGGACTAATTAAATAAATTGACTACAAATAGCCTTTGACATGAAAGGCAGACAAGCGCAGCTCCTATACGAGTTGCATAGTTTGATATCATGAGGTTTTCCATAAAAGAGTGTGATGCGTTCAGGCTCTGCATCTGCTGAAGTGCAGCTATTAGCCCCACTCCTGCTGTTGTGTACACAAAAGGGCTGACGCGTGTCAACCCCAACTCGCAGCGCACGAGCCTTCTTCCATCAACCCACTCAGCGGGCATCGACAGTAGGGCACGTGTTTCTTCACACCTTGCGCACAAATGGCTACACAGACGGAGAGACTGAGAGGTGAAGGGGTCGAAGAGTTCAGTTCAGATCAGTTTTTATGAACTAAAGTTTAACAAAGCAACCTGAGTTATTACTCGATTCTGAATGTAAACACACAATATTACCAAATATGACTGATAGACTGAAATATTACTAGTACATTGCGCTCTACCTTATTAGACCACACTTCATATTTTAACATTGAGTACATGGAAGCAGAGAGTATATACCTATGAGTAATGGCACAGGAGGTAGAGCGGGTCTTCCAATAATCAGAAGGTTTGCATTTGCATATCGAAGTGTCCTTGAGCAAGATACTGAACCCCAAGTTGGTGTATGAATGTGAGTGTATGTGGCATGTAGTGTTAAAGCGCTTTAAGTGGTCAGAAGTCTACAAAGTACAGTCCATTTACCTAATATCTGTTTAACATCTGATAAAATAAACACAAATATGTTTCAAATATACCATTCTCTCACTAGATACTTTTTACTCTACATTCAACGTTAAGAAAGAAAGTGACCATATGGTTGGAGTTTGCTGAAGTGTGACTTCGCACCTCAACACCGTGGCGCATGGAGACACTTGGGGACGCGTCAAAGCGCAATTTGGCACCAGGCTGCCAGGGCCCTGATAAATAGGAAGTTCCTGCGTTCAGTCGCACATTCTCTGAGGACTTTACGCAGGACTGACCACTACAAGGAACCATGGAGACTTTCAATACCAACAGTGGATTAACTTCTGTTTTTACTGGAGACAATGTTACTCAGCAGTCCGGTAGTCTGTGGAGACCGTGGACTGGAATAGAGGACAAAACTGGTGCACACAAGGTGAGTTTAGACAACTTAGTCTTTAAGGGTTTTTTAATTCAAACCTTGATTGATTAATGGATAAAAATATCTAACAAAATCGCTTTCTTTTAACTTTCAGGCTCATTCCATTCATGGAGACCTTTCTGCTGCAAAGCAACCCAAAACCCCGCAGGTCGTTCACCCAGTGAAGTAAGTAGAGTTTTGTCAGTTACATTATATTTAATTCTTATGCCGGTTAATTATTTGTCAGCATCTTTATTAATTGCTCTTCTTTCTCCTTTCTCTTTCCCTTTTTAAAGGTTGTACTGGCCTAAATCGAGATGTTTTGATTATTTGTACCAGGACGCAGAAATGCTCCTGCGCAACTATCCGGTCCAAGCGACCATCTGCATATACGAAGACTCAAGCAGTGATGAAGACAGCGAGGATGAAGAGGAGGAGATGGGGAAAGAGCTGAACTAAATGTGGCTCTCTGAAGCCTTTGAAGACGAGTTGTTGCATAATGTGATAATATATTTCTCTTAACTTATTACTGTAAATATATATAAATAGACTTTTTTTTTTTCATTTCTATACCAAACAAGAATGTAAATGCTTAAGTTATTCCTTTAACATTTCTACCTCTTTTGTATTCTGCTGAAAATTGCAATAAAATACTTTAAATTAAAGTCGTTGTCTGGGGATTAATCACTGATGTGAATCAGGACTTTTTTCTGTGGTTAGTGCCTGTACTTGTACAGTCGAAATCAAACAGTTATAACATAAACAAATAGTTAATTGGAGTTCTACATTGCTGGCAGTGTGCAGTGGCCGGAACAAAGTTTATGTGAGGAGAGACTCCTCCACTGGTACGAGGACCAATGATCATTTGAAAGTTGACTTAATATAAATGCAATTTTCTCATAAATATTTTTTGGAGTGAACAGACACATCTAGGATTAGTTACTTACTATATATTAGAAGTTATAGCAGTGTAATGTTTTCTCGCATTCAGTTTATCGGACACACCCGCCTGCTTGTGGCATCAACTCTTTTCCCATGGATAAGTGCAAGGTAGTAAATGCGCCATTTCCTGCGCCTGAAGTGCGGAAACTGCGTGACATGTGGAGGGTGTCAACCTTGTCAACAGAGCGTAAAGATCTGCACCGAGATAGTCAAAGGGAAAACCGTTTGTAGACCTCCAATGAAACTATAGTTTAGTTAAGATTCTCTTTATATAGAGCAGGACAGGCTCTCTACATGCATTTAGATTTGCCACCAAAAGATTTATACCATTCTAAAATAAGTGTTTTCCTTCCTCTGCCCATAGGATAGAACATAAATGAATGAATAGATGGATAAAGGGATTAATAATAACACATACAGTATTGACTGAATGTATATTCCAGTTCAAAGTTTTGTCCCTCAACAACAAAAACATCATTAGACAAAATAAGACAGCAGAATGCAAAAATCAGGGCTGGTTTAACTCATTATGGGGCTCCTTCTTTTCACTGTGCATTCCGTCTGTACATCGTCTCCAAATACATATTAAGTGTGCACTACAGACTACACATGACAACATTATATATCATCTAGAGATCCAGTCAGCCACCAGCATTGTGTGTCCAATAGTTTGGAGTAATTAAAATAAAAAAACACAATTTTATTTGGAAATGCAACATGTAAGGAAAAGAGTGCAGAGCCTCAAGATGAGGTAGTGATGCAGGTCAAAGTCTTTAATCAAGTATTTCGTTTGATACTGTGCTGCAGTTGTGTTTATTAGAAAGGCTGGAGAACACATTTGAAGTTAATTAAATTACTACACTCCAAATTAAACACAGTGACATTTGGCTTGTTGTCATTTCATTTGGGATGTCTGGGGCCCCCGGGGCAGTTGTCTGATGAATACTCGGTTAGTAATTCAGCTTTTGTAATAATAAGAATTTAACACACTGCTGCAGTATCAATTGAGTTTATGTAGATATGACCTTATTGGCAGCCAGGTGTGAAGTAACTATTAACTATTTTACATTAGACACAGGTTTATTAGACTTACAGTTGGATTTTAAACCACAAATAACATGACTTGTTTAAAAGAGATGTCTTGGGGCACCCTGGTAGCTCACCTGGTAGAGTATGTACACCATGTACCAAGGTTGGATCCTTACTGCCTGGGTAGCCTCCCTGTTGCATGTTACCCCCATCCTCCCCTATCCTGCAAATATAAATAATAAAAAAATATATAAAATAAAATTGTCTCATTATTTCAGGTGAACATGATGCCCCTATTCCATAATTTCAAACTGTATAGGAATCATATTATGATGTTATAGTTAAGCACAGCTGCTGCTGTAAAAATCTGCCTCCTTAAAACTGCAAGACTTTTCATCTAATATTCATGTCTGTGCTCAGGAAAAATATATTATCATGTGTACAGGCTTTTGTTTTTCTGACCCGATGTCCTGAACTCTTCAACTTAACCCGGTGCCAACCTTTCAAGCCTTTCTGTGGGAACCCTTGGAATCCTGTAGGTGTTTTGCAGGGTGCAAAGTTTACACACCTTATTTACGTGAAACATGGTGGCCTCTGACTGCACCGTGAGTGCTGCAGTGCCACTGAAGTGACCTCAACTGGACAAAGTTCATTCTAACTACAAGAAAAACCTTTATCATAAATTAACAAACTGATTTTCTGTCACATTTTATTTTTCACACCCGCATTGCTACAAATATGTTAATATGTAAGGCTAATACATTTAGCAAAGATCATGACTGTATAGATGTAAAGCAACAAAGAGGGTTGGACACAATGTTTAATATTGTTTAATATTCACATGCAGGCCTGATATCAGGAACTGTGATGAAGAGATGACACTCTGATAACCTCTTCAACCCTGGCCTGGCCGAGACTTTCCCAGGGTTTGGGTGTCAGAGCTGGTGGTTTTAGGAGTGTCACTTACTTGGGTGTGAAATCTGCTCACCTCTGGATTTAAATATAAAACCAGGGACTGATGCCTTGTCTGATGAACTTATAACCTGTACCGCACAAACTTTGGGTCAACTGAAGCAAATTGTCGTTGGTGGGTTTACAAAGATTATCTTGTGTTATGTACTGGGGGGTTGTAGAAGTTACACATTGAGGAAAATGGAGTCAGAAGAACTATACTTTGCAGTTTCAGGCATAAAATATGTTGACAGAGTGTAAAGCAATCTTTTGAGTTTTACAAAATTTGAAGAAAAATGTGTGTATATATATATGTATATTTATATACATATACAGCATGCAACATTTATATTGACAATGATGGCTGATATGTACATGTTAAAAACAATGTCTATTTTAAACTGTAAATATATTATTAACAATGTTCATGACTTTGTGAACTTTGCACAACTTTGCACAACTTTTCAGACACATGCAGTCTGCAGTCATGCTTTTCCCAGGAGCTAGTGTGAATTTGGACGTGGAGAATACACACCTGAGGGGCTAAACCCTGTTCAGCCCCATGCTTGACCTCTGTGGTCACGTGTCAACTGCCAAGCACCCTCTCTTTGCCTCCAAATAATCTCACACTAGCCTGTGATGTAAGTTATAGCCAGTTTTTAAAATAAAATCTAAAGAGATGGATATCAGCTTTTACCTGGTCTTATCTGTTTACTTACCTTTGTAGTAATTACATCCGTTAAAAGTTATTACTTTCAACACAGTTGTTGTAAATGATCTGATAATTTGGTGCTACTCACAGTCACTTATTCATTATTATGATATCATTTTGTCATTGAAGATGTCACTTTTTGTCATGTGTAATTCTGTAATGAAGGTTAATTTGGAGAAGCTGGCATGCTCCTGTGAACTTTGACTGAGCATGGTGGTGCGATCACAGACACCAAGAGAGGTGACAAAGTGTGACTTAGCCGAGCTGAGACTGAACTGACTGCACCGGCTTCCCACAGTCACACCTCCGCCTGTCACTGGGAATGGAGGACTCGTTGCTCCAAGTCATAATAGTTTTGATAGAGTGTAGTTTTTTTATGTCATATTCATTTATGAGCTGTTGTGACAGGAGAAGGGCGTCCAATGGAATACAACCACCATGAAGACTGTCAATCACCTGTACAGTACACTGTAGACAAATACACCCTCACTATTTGCACTCTGAACATAGACATATTTACAGTACATACATACAGTAGATTAATTAAAAAAAGGTTGCCATTTTCTTACTGCTTCATTTCTTAATTTCATTTTAAGTAATCTGTTTTACATATCATATATTTCTAATTGCAAAACAACACATGTGTTTATTTCACACTTGCTTTGGCAATGTAAATGTCTGTTTCACATGCCAGTAAAATGCTTTTGAATTGAGCTGAATTGAACTAAATTATGGCTGGTTACACAATTGCATTGCGTTGTGTTTTCAAAGGTAGTTCATCTATGACCCAAAGGGGGGCACTGTGCTTCTGTTTATGTACAAGTTTGTGTTGAAGAAGTGCATGCAGACAGGAAGTCCTATTTTGTGTGGAGTTTAAACATATGACAACAATGACATGTTACCCTCTCTTTCTTTAGTGTGAATATATTATATATAATAATTATGGTCCTGCTGTGTAAAAAGTGGTCTTCAATGCACCGATGGATAATGGTAGAACAGTAAGTACTGTTTTCTTTATGTTTAACTTTAATGATGTTGGATGTCATGGAATATAACTGACATATCAGTACCTGTCAAAGTAGCAGTGACATAGGATATTAAATCTAGTGTTATAGTGTGTTAGTGATGGGCAGCTGTCCATCACTGCCCTTTACATGTCAAGGAGCCCCACAATAGATGCACATTAAACCATGGACCTCCAATTTGAGAGGATTTGACCCCCTCTGAGTATTTTTAAATTTTTAGGTTTCAAGATTAGTCTTCATGATCAATCAGGGATCAATATAAATTACAACCAATAACAAAAAACAACCACATTTCTTCCCTTATTGTTCCAGCTTCCAAAAAATTTGATAACCCCTGTTGGTACCCCAGTTTGAAAAGCAGTGACCTAACTGTCACCATCCCAACATTCAGCTGTCTGAGTGTTAGTACCAGATGATGCCACTTAAGATTTCCTTTTCTTCTTCACTTTAAAAAACCATAGAATTCTGGAAGGGCGCCTATCTCCCTTTAGTTAGAGCTGCATAGTGAGTGCATTTGACCAACAGATGGGGCAAGATCACCAGAAGTGAGATTTCAACTGGCTTTGGGTTAAGAGATGTAACTTTGCAGTACTTCCAGCTGGGGGCTGTGTTGCACTTAAACACTAAGCAGTAATTTCCAGTGATGGATGAAGACGATTCCACATATATACAAGATCAGAGGATTGTGGGAGGTTTGGCCTGTGGTGACTTTTTAAGAAACATAAATACAGATGGAGAATATGAAATATGAGATTACATAAATGTAGTTATTTTGTATTTTAAAATGTATACTAAATGACAGGAAACCCATTGATCGTGGGCAAACAGTTATGCTATGGTTCACAAAATTTTCCACTGTACTGCAATGCAGTAGAAAATGCAATTAAGATTTTTATAATTTTTTTAATGTAAGTGGATCTTGTGTCTGAGTTTGATTCTGTCATTTGGAAATACTGGATAACAGATTTAAATTCACAAGGGACTTATTTATAATTAATGATAAGTTTAGCTTATTTCTTGTGCTAAAATGAATTCAATCAGTCAGTAAAAACAGACAAATCGTATTATGGATTTATTTAATTTATTCTTTAAACACACAAAATATATTTTTTGATTTATCTAAAACTTAAAACAGGACATATATTTAATTATTCTATATTTATATATTTTATATTTTATTATATTACTTACATTATTTATGTTTTGAATTTTAGATATTTATATTTTGTTATTTATACTGCAGGTGTTTTCAATTTTTTCCTTATTTACAATGTCTATCTCTACCTATTTCTATGTCTACCTATTAATATCTTACAAGTATGTGGTTTACAAATCCTTTCATAGTACTGCACATAATGTAGCGCCTGTCATTCGTGCACCTGAAGAATATAAAGCACTAAAAAGATGTGATTAAGCAGCAACGAGACTGAGCAACAGTCCTGCAATAATGAGATGAAGGACAAGAATCATAAATCTGTCAATGTAGTGAATGCCTTCATGTGTATTTCTCTGCTGAGCGAGAGAAACCACAGAGTTGCTCCGGTTCCTCTCAGCACATAAACATTCTGGCTCACGACGGTGTCTAAGAGATATAGCTGTTGTGCTTTTCTACACCTTGTTATCTCACCCTCCACTTAAATAGTTAGTTTGGTCTCCTCTCTCTGAGATGTGTGCAGTGGAGATAATTACAATTTCAGCAACGTTTGCCAGGTGATTACCTCATAATCCCCTATTTCATTTGATAAGTCACGCATTGATTTAACTCAGAGTTGGACCTAATGGAGTATCTTTTCCACCGCCACAGTGATTTGTATGCTGGGGCGAAAGGACAACGGTGGATTGGAGGCAGAAAAACAGCCGCTCGCCATTCCTGTTCACTCACTGTCGCTGGTGAAAGATGAGCAATGAGAAGGCAGGTTTAATCACAGCAACCTGAATGCGAACAGTAAATCACTGCAATGGCTCATACAGTAATGTGTGGTGGTGGTTAAAATAGTCCCTCTCACATAAAAACTCCCTGTTTCTTTTTTATATTCTCTCTTCTTGCAGGCAGGGAGAGGGATGGAGTGATGAAAAGGGTGGATGAGCGATAAGAAGAGTGAGGGGAAGAGCGACCTGCTTGGTATTCACCTGTCTCTCTGGATCAATAAAGGTAATTTGGGCTGATTCCTCCCTGTAGGCCTCTTAGCAGACAGACGGGGAGAGGGGTCAGCCACTGCTGAGCTGCGGGGAGCTGGAATAACTTAGAAACACACTCTGCAAATTACTGCCCCTGTTTGAGAATCTCTCATTCAGCTATTCCCCTGCCCTGAAAAGAGCTACAATGTGATCCTCACACAAACATGGCTGAAGATAAGAAAGGGTTTACAGTACTTCCCTGTAGTTCTTAGACCTCCACATGCTTAGACATACATACCCATGTCTGGTGCCTAATGTAGACATGGTGATTGCCTTTTACTTTTCCGTCCCCAACTTTCTGCAGTTTTGACAGAATGTTCCCTGAAAAATAAAAACAAAAAAAATAGAACCTAGCTTTAACCTTTTTTCTAACTTTAACCCTAAGCTGAAAAAGGCGAGGTAAACCAAAAGTTTCGTCATGACTATCGGTTTTCACATTTCAGACTTTGTTGCTTTTTGAAAAAACTGTGATGGCTACCAAGCAGTTCAAAGAGGGGTTATGATACCCATGAAGAAGACAGTTCTGGAGGTGGGAGCGGACCGTTCAGATTCACAGGTCAAGCCTCATAAATTACCATGGAAACAGGGGTGTCAGGTTGAAAGAGAAATAACTCTTGCAATACCCATGCATACACATTCAACAACCTTGATGCAAGCTCATGGCATAAAATATCATTTTCCTGTTCACCCTTTAGGATTTTTCCCATCCTGCTGCTCTTATAATTCACTGTAAACCTTTTTCAAAATTGTAATTTTCCTTGCATTTTCTCCTGCCCCATTTTGTTTTCTTTTTCACATTCCCCATCCCAACCTCTGCCTTTCAGTCTCTTGGGGCTGCAGCATGTCTCATCAGTTGGTTATAGGCATGGAGGATGCCGTCCGTCATGTGGGGTCACCAGTCTGAGAGGAATGCTCCATGTCAGGGATGTCAGGGGTGGAAGCGGGGTCCCAAGGGAGACAAAACCTACAAAGACTGAACCACAACTCCAGCCAATCACTGCTTGATGTCCTGCCTATGTATTGTTTTCCACCAAGTACACAGGTGTGCACCTGCACCTGCACATATACGCACATACTGCATTTTCTCTCTCACTTGTATTCACGTACAAGCTAAGTGTTGTGACCTTGTGTTGAAGTGCTCACATGTTACCAAACACACTCATATGCTCATACATGCTCCCTTTCTTTCCACACTGCCTCTTATAAAAAGTTGCAGTGTTGACTGCAGACAGTGCAGAAAGGTTTTTATTGCATTTTTAAGAACAGAGGTGAAACAGGTTATTGGTGCAGGCTATGGCAGAACAGGTCCCTTTTCAGTTGTCATGCACTTAATTGAAGAGAAGAATGGGGGTCCACATACCATTCCCATGTTTTATTCCCAAAAAAAGCAAAGAAATTTTGGTCCCGTAGCCTGGAAACTTTGTACACAGGGATGATGCATTGTGATTCAGTTTGGCCTCTAATGCAAGGAAAATGCTGAAAACAAAAAAAGCTAATGATCCTGTTGACGTTCAGAAAACTCATCTTACATTTAAAAAATGGTTAATCAAGTTTGACGTCTGTGACTGCATAAAAAAATGAGAAATCCGCTTTTGATTGCTGACAGCGCTGACATTAATATTGATGATAAACTGAGACATTTTAGGTATATATTTGTTTAGAAATTATGTGTTTTTAAGTAATGTGAGCTAGTTTCTGTGATTAGTGTCAAATGCAAGAGTTTAAATTCACAATTTCATTGTCATTATAAATATATCTCCTGAACATTATAAATGATGCAGTAATTTATAAATTAAACTAGCTTGCAGAGTCGCAATATAAAACCTATTTTAGGATAATAAAACAGTCTCAAAATACAATATACAGTATGAAGAATGAAACTGACAGCAAGCTTTTACATACATGTCTTTTACTCTCTGCAATAGGAATCCTGCTAAAACATTAAGTGTCTTGCTGAAATTTGATTAATAGTCTGCTTTTGCTTTCCATTCCACTATCAAACTTCAGTTATCTTTCAACATCATTAATTGTTTCTTGAGGAAGCACATATTGATAGTCCAACATGTGGGGAACTGTTTGAGGCCGACTTAGCTGACAAGTCATTTTCATTCTAGTACCCTGACCTAATCACCATATCTTATTATCATTCACATGAAAACACTAATTACAAAGGCAGGGTGAACCTGATTTATGCTAATGGAAACGTGAATATGCGACGGATGCATTAATCTAGAGTATAGGACCCCGCGCTGGTGTTAACTGTGATTAGCATGTGATTACCATAGCATGGGTTATATCTACTGGAAGCCCTGCTTCTGATGGGCTCATGGAAATCTCTCCACTCACTGGCAGGGAATGAGACTGTGACTCTTCACAGCATGAGGAAATAATGTTAATAATACAAAATGAACAATTTTGATTGTTTTCCTCTAAACAAAAATATCTAATTAGCAGCTAAAACATGAGGGCATTAAAGCTTATAGGTGCTTCAAGGATTAGGATAGAAAAAACAAGAGATAGAGTGCCAAATAAATATGTTAAAGGGATAGTTCACCCGAATTACAAACACAGAAAAATTTGGGGTTTTATTCGGCCATGTTTTGAGATATTTATTTCTGCTTCTGCTGACACAAGTATAAACCTCATCACATAGAACCAAAACTTTCTACATGGGAAGATACCATGAGATGTAATAGGAAAATGTGTTTGTGTTGTGGTTGTTGTGGGCTGTGGCTGAATTGACCCTTTAAATGATAAGGCTGGCAGTAATCTATTGACAACAGATCCAATGAAGAGACCAAAACCAATTGTCTTTCAATACTTTTTGAATTACCCAACCTTGTCAGTGGCATTCAGCCCAGAGCTCATTCCTTCCAAATGAAAACATACATCTTTAAAAACATGTCACAAATATATAATTTCATTGTTGAAAAGGGCTTGTAATTTTCCTTTTTTTAATTTTAGGAAACGTTGCTTAAACAAAAGTAAATAGTGTATTTGTTGGAGACTATTTCCAGGTGTGGATTAATACACATTTTGGTCTCTATATTTATGGCAGCAGGACGGTGTATAAGGGATTGAGTCTGGAGGTCTGTGGCAGAGGAATAAGTTATATCACACTGCTGCTACACAATCAATATTTGTTGATGAATTCATCGTTGGATTTGGTCTTTTCATGAGATTTGTTGACATTAAGACAAATATGGAGTACTAGGAAATGTATCCTTTAAATGCTTACACATGATTTTATGTTTACATATAACTAAGCTAAACTGAAAAACAGATACATTACTAAATAGGAAACAATATTTTAAACGCACTTCACAACACATCATATACTATATAACAGACCTATTTTACAGCAGCCATTTTGACATGAAATAGTTGGGTAAACATAGGAGTTACCAATGATACTAATTGAGATTTCATTCCATTCAGGTCAAACAGAGCCAGAGTGCTGCTATTGTGCATGTTGGCTCACTGAAAACATTCTCTGCTAAACTAAATGGAATGGAGCCTTAATTGGTATCATTGCTAACACCTGTGCTTATTCTACTATTTCATGTCAAAATGGCTGCTGTGAAAAAGATCTTTTACGTGTTATTATACAATGAATTAAAAGTAATCCCAAATGTTTGTCATCCAGAAACCAGACATGCAGATGTGTTTAGCTTTCGTTTGCAGAGTGCAGGTGTCTCCCAGTGGCAGTCCCTTGCACCATCTGTTCCTCTGGCCGGACCACCTCCCTGTGGCTTCCATTGGACAGGAGGATGCGTTTGTTTTGGGAGACACGAGAGCACAAAGAGAGGGGGCCCATCCTTCTATCCTTGCTTTGATCCCTCCATTGAGAGGACCCAGGCGTGGTCACTCTCTCAGCGTCCCCCCGGCTTGTGCCTGCCTGGATGGCTGGTCTGACGGCTGAGACTGGGGGCTAGTGAGCCCAGTGCTTTGCACATGGCACTCCAACAGAATGAGCCTATTGACGAGGCAACAGATTGGCTCTGAGTGTACCTGATGGTTATCCCCCACTTCCCCCGGCTAGTCCCCCTTCTTTCCCTCTCTTTCAACCAACCAAAGACAATCCCCACATCTCCATCTTTCTAATCAAATTGCCAGTGTGTAGTGGATTTAAGAGAGTGGCAGAAGCATTGTTGGGTAATCTGTATCAAAAAGGAGAGGTGATGTCGAGTGCGGCCCTTTTCTTAGTCAGGATTAGGCGTGGTTTTTCTCTCTCAGCCCTCTTTGGGTAATGTGTTTGGCTTTAGTAGCAACTTGGCAGAGATAGAACAACTCTGTGACGGATACTATACCAGCCAGAAGGTTGAATAAAAGTGTGTGAGAGTGCATGTGTGTGTGAGAAGTTTGTATTAAGGTGAATTCGTCATTAGCCGGGTAGAGGGTCATCTGGCTTTAATGGGTGTACTCAGGTGTTGGTTCTGATGTCTGCAGCAATGGTGTTGTTTGCTGTTGGGAATCAGATCCTGGTTCTCCCCTTCCCCCTCTGCCCTCCCTCTGCCCTGCTCCGGTCCCTCTGCACCCCAGCTAATACCAGGCTCATTACACCGCTATCGATCGGCCCTTGCTTCATACGAAAGGGCAAAGAAGTCCTCTCCTCCCTTTCTCTCTTTTGTCATTCTTTTCCCCTCTTATACCCTTTTATAATCTGCTCTCTTTTCTCTGTGGCCTTTCTTCTCCACTGATTTCCTACGTACTGCAATTTCCTCTCTGGGAATTATGTTTCAGGTGAACATCTCAAGAAACTAAGAGTATATGGGTGAAAGCCACAGTTTAGTCGGCGTTGGATTATTATGAGGAAATATCTGCATCGAAATAGCTAGAAATACTCTGAATTGTTAAAAGGCTTTATTTTTGTGGTGTTGTTTACAGCTTAGATCATCTTGTGTGCAGAAACGTAGAAAAGATGATTTTAGACAGATTTAAGAAGAATACTCAAAGACTTTCACTATACTCCCTTCTGTCACTCAACCCTCTCCCCTGCTGTCCAAACCCCCTTCTTTCTCCAAGCCGTCATGCTTCTTTCTCGCTTTTTTTCCCTTTATCATGCAAGAGATTTGGTGTCTTGTAAAATAACACCCAATTTATTATACAAATCTCTGTAGAAGTATGCAGCCTTGTGTGGGCTGAAGTGTAAACACCGTGAGGAGGCTTTGAAATGAAAGGCAGGTCTTAAATTACAACACTTTCTAGAGTAGTGTGCAGAGGTCACATCAGACAAAAAATGTGCTTGCATGCACACCGATGTATATTTGCACACATTCTAGAAGTAAAAAGCAGAATTAAGAGACATCTAGTCTGTCATTAGCAATGCTTTAGGGGACATTGTTCATGTGGTACTAGCAGGTAGAAAGATAATTTCAAACTATGTCCTTAAGATACTGGATTATCACTGTCAAGAGATAAGAAGACTCTAAATCTGTTCCTTTTTCTTTCTATTTCTTTCTGAGATTTTTCGAAAAACATAATGAAGACATTGTGCCTAAGCAGGGAAGTGGACGCAAACCAAATTAATTGCAGGTAGAAAGTCAGATTAGTTCAGAAAAACAATCATTATTACAGCAATACAAACTTTAACACAGGAAAAAAGATACATTTTAAGCTGTATCACAATGTCATGATGACCAAAATCCAAATCATTTCTTAACACATAACATTCCCCATATTTCACAAATTTTAGGTAAAAAGCTACCATAAAAAATTATCATATGTTGAATAAAAAGGGCATAATTATACATAAATTACAGCTAAAAAGAATATATATATATATATATATATATATTCTTTTAAGAAAAACAATACATCTAGGCTAAATTCTACACTAAATAACTACTCTTTTGCAGTTATGTAGGCTACTAATTTATGCTTCAAACTGAATAAATAAGTTTATTTCAGTTTTTTAAGGCGTACCAAAGTGTTTCTGCAGCATGCAACAAAGACCTTCCTTTCTGTTGACAGAATTTATTTGCATTTCTACTGCTACAGTAACTCAGCAAGAGGTTGTCTGTCCTCTGACCTCACAGCTCACAAGCTGCATTGCCTGTTTAACCATAATTGCTTGCATACCATATTACACCATACTTGTTGACTTTGCATCCTCTGGCACCCTGGTTGCATGTGTCCCTCAGTGACTTCACCCAGTCTTACAGTACGGTTTTATAATAGAGGACTGTTCAATGCGCCATTACAGAGGTGATGCTGGGTCTCCTGTAGTTACCCAGGTTGGCTACCTCTGACCCCCTGCTACCTCTACGTCTTTGTTTCACGGCTGACAGAAGGAGTGCCAGAGCTCCTCCAGCTCGGTTGATTTATGACCAGCAGCTGCTCTTGCAGCCCATGACCCACACAGCTGGGTGTCAGATGTGGTCTCCCTGTAAGCAGAAACTTATCTGGCAACCCAACATCAGTCGAAGGCTGGACAGAGAGAGGGGGTAGGGGTAAAGAGGAGAGAAGACCAAGTGGGAGAAAGATGGAGTGGCAGACTGTAGAAAAGAAAAGAAGGAATGCGAGGAAGCAGATGAGAGTTAGTGAGACAGAGAAATAAATATAAAGAAAAAAAAATTAATTGCAAAGAATTAGATAAAGATTAGATAAAGCTTGAAAAGGTGTGAAGGAGGCATCAAGTCCTGACACAGAAGAAAAGTGTGACATGTGGCTCAAGACAATTGATTTGAATGCACCAGCTAAGCTCTGCATTGATTTCTGCTAGTGTGGAGAAAGCAAAATGTTTGTATTATTTCATAAGCCAATTAGCTGCAAGGAGACTCCTCTCCCTGTGTGCCTATTGACCCACAGTCTGTGGCTACAGCTTTATTGTCTGGGGGGCGCTCTATAAAAGATCAATAACAGGCGAGTGATTGGATTATGGGGTAATCAATGCATTGTACTAATATATCACGAGTGATTACAGAGCACTGGCTAATAGGAGGCCTTAGAGAGCTGTAATGACATCACACTCCTGCTGGCGGTCAGGAGAAAAGCGTGTGTCTTAAAAGTGTGTGGATGGAATTACGCATGTGTGTGTATGTGTGCAGGTGAATTTCACATGTGTACATATCACTGGGTGTTTATATGTGTGTGTGCATGAGTGCAGGGGGTAGTGTGGGGGTAGATGATGGGTTGATTTTCTTGATTCTTCAAACAGCTGAAAAATAGTGCTACCAGATGGTGCGTGATAGCTTGCTCAGAAGAGGCCATCATCAGATTCCTGCTGTAACATGGTGACAGGGCTCCATTCTGATGCTGGGATCACTGCAGCAACATATGTGGAAACTGCAAGAATAATGGCTGTAAAAATATGCTGTTCGCAACCTCTGCAAGCTTATTTCTTAATGGTGTTTTTATGTATTTGTCACTTTGTCAAAATGAATCAATTAGCAATGGGTGATAGATGCTGCTTTTAAGGGATTGTTTTTTTGTAAGATGAATCCAGAAACCATTTCCTCTCAATATTTGTGGAGGAAAATTGCCAACAGATGTTTCACAGCTTCAACAATTCAGACGATTGTGCTCATGATAAACTAGTTTTCTAAGTGAAAGACTAACAACATCAGTTTCAATTGTGAATTTTTCTTATGTGCCCGGTTCAATTTAGTCATTGTTTCACATTTCAAATTAGGGGTATTTAATTTTTAAATAAAATTTTGTTGCAGTTCTTTGAAAACTATGTATCTCCAAAACTTCACATTTCCATTGGCTAAGAAAAAAAAGCCAATTTTCCGGCAATCCAATAGGATTTTTCAGTTGTTTATTTTAGCTGAAGATATCTGGGCAATTTCCTCAACCCATATTGATGCTTCTGTTTTTCTTCAAAATGTAAAATTGACCAATTTTTCGGAGGCAGTGACTCTTCCCCAATACGTGACCAAAATTTGAGAGTTCATGAAGAACCAACTGGAAAAAGCAGCCAGCTTGTAGTAAAGTTGTCCATTGTTTGCTCGGCTGAGAGGAAAAACGTGACTGGCAGGCTAATCTTGTTAGACACTTAACACCAGAATGCCAGAAAGTAATGATGTAATGATAATGATGAACCTTTTCACAACTAATTATCTGTGTTTATCAACACGTGTCAGGCAATTTACTATAATTGAGTGAGTGATAGCCACCAATCTCATCACTGTCTTTCATTATTTCTTTGATTTGCCAAGTGTTTAAAAACTCATGTCTCAATGATATCAATAGTGTGGTATAGATACACACTGATAATGTGTAAGGAGTAGTGCTTTTGTCTTAGTTCTTTATCTACAATTTTCCCCGCTAAAGACAAGAGAAAGTCAAATGAATGAGATGTGGTTTAACACCTTAAATCCTTTTTAAGGTGTCTTTGTTTGGTTTCTTCTTAGCTGCTTTGTCCCGTATCGCCTGCTCAAATAAAGGCAGAGACATCATCTGGTCCCTGAGACTTGCACAGGGGAGCTTTGGTAAAGTTCCTGTTTGCTCAAGAGTTTAGGAGGCTTTTATGTGACAAATTGTAAAAGAGCTAATACAGGATTTAATGAGAAGAGACATTTTCTTAAACAGGGGAGGAAAAAATAGTGTCTGTAAGCTGTGTATGTGTAATTTCATGTTTGACTTAAGAGGTTCAAGTAATAGTTGGCACAAAATAAGAGTGGTTCAAATTACACATTTATTTGTTTATTTCATTCAGTTATTTATTTATAAATGTTTGTTTTCTCCCAAATTTAGTTAAGGAAATTCATTTTTAATTTTTTTTCCCTACCAGTTTACAGTTTGATACTCAATTTGCTTATGGTTTGATGTATATGGAATGTTGTCTTTTAATAATAAGTTAATAATACAAAATATCGTAATATAATCATAATCATTAATTCATACTGTATTATCAAAATACATTTAGATTTTAATAATTTGTAACCGCCACTTATACGCCATTTTTAAATCTTTGGACCACTGTAACAGTAACACTGGAAATTACGTCCTCTGTGTGACATCAGACATGTATAAGTTATCTGTATCTACATGTTAAACCATCGTCTTTTTTCGCATGACATGCACAGCCAGGAGATTCGATGCCTGTTTCTCACTGCTGTCAGTTTCCTGGCTGTTTAAGTGTCCGTTTAAAAGCTGCTCCGTCCCAGAGGGCTTGTCTTTTACCCGTCAGCCCTGTCGAAAGCACTAATCACCGCACAAAGCTGAGGGAGCGCGCCATGCACTTGTTAGCCCTCGTCCCAATCTTCTTCCACGTCCCCCTTTGACATCCAAACGGGCACTTAATTCCCCCCTATTATGTTCTTATGTTTCTATAGCCTCCTAATGAGACAAGAAAGGGGAGTATCAGGTTGTGTCCATTGATGCGACGGGCCCGGCGTGTGTTGAATGCGTGTGAATGCATGTGCCGATGCTCTGAGCCATCTGCCCATCACGGGAACATGGCGTGTAATAACAGAATCATGACCGTGGAGATCAGGGCCCCGGCAGGGAGCCTTGTATTCATGGAGCTTTAAAGGCAGCCATCCAACACTGTTCAGACACGCCCAACTCGTACCCCCCTCACTGCTTCTTTATGTGCACCCCAAACCCTCATGTACCCCCTGATTCCATCCTCCCAGTGGCATGGGCCTCAGACTCCCTGTTGCCAGGGGTGACGTGGCCGCCAGGGTCAGAGGTGCTTGTTAGAGGTGAGGTTCAGACAGTGGGCCCATCTGATAGGACCATCTGGAGGAGTGACCTGACATAATTAGTTATTAATTCTTCTCGAGGGGGGAAAAGAGAGGAGGTGGTTACACACAAGCTAATGCTCTTACTCACACTGCCGCTGTCAGCAACGGGACCACAGATGTAACTTGTGTTCCACTGTTAGAGAGAAACGATGAAGCCAAATTTACTAAAAATACCTAAAATGGGCTGCCAGTTTTCTTGCTAGGGGAGCTTGCATGTCTGTGTCAGTATAGTTGTTTGTAGAGGTATTGCTCTCATTCTTGCATATAAATGGCCAAACCTAAACAACATGGCATTACAGTGAGATACTTAAATTCAGCTATAATTGAGTTTAATGCAGAACATGGCTTAAACAACTGTAAACAGCAGGTTTTGGTGTCAGTTTCTCTCCATTAAAAAGAAAATTAATCTCTCCAGTCAACAGTTGCACTAATGAAAGAATCACAGAGACAGAGATATAAAAGTATTTACCGGCAGAATCAGATAAAGCAGAATACTATGCAACCATAGTTTGCTATATTTTTAGTGAGGGCTGCTTTGCCTCTTGCTTTTGTTTTATTATGTTAACCAAAATATCTGTGCATTTTTGTGCTTAATATGAGCTGGTAAAATTGAAGTATAAGCGCTTTCTGGATAAATTTGGGTTTGGAAACTCTTTCTGCCAACTACATTAGAGGCCCAAAAGCCAGAAGTGTAGGCCCTTTCTAAAGCGGAATATTTAGAAATGACAAAGTAGAAAGACAAGGAAGGGGTATACAAAGCAAAGTACCGTACTACACGCAGGGTTGGGAGGATTACTTTAAAGTTTAATCTGATACAGTTACTAATTAGCTGTTAAAAAATATTTTCAGTCACGTAATCCAAGTATCACAATATTAAAATAACGTCACTTGATTACTTTATATTACTTTTGGATTACCTCAATACCAAATTTGCAAATAATAATAAGCTTGCTAACATTAACTATAGCTAACTGGATTTCTGTGGAGCTAACATTTGGGGTTGATCTTGGACCATAGTCCTTGGCTGATGACAGCGTTTTCACAGCTGGAAGGCATTACTTTCACTGTACTGTGATGTTCCCCTTTTATCCTCTGACGACAAAATAATGGCGACATTTTCACCCAGTGAGGGCATTTTTTCACTAGAGGCCATGATAATGAATTGGCAACTGTAAGATTAGCTAATAGTCTCACTCGAGACCAGAGTGGCACTGTGTTGTGTGCATGTGCATGGTAGTATATTGTTCTTTATTTTACTATGCCAAACATCCCCATTGTACTAAATGTATCTGTAATCTGATTACATCTTTTTTTCTGTAACTTTAATGGAATACAGTTGCTTTTTTTGCATTTTACGTAACGCTGCTCCATGTATTCTGTTACTCCCAGACAACAGGACATAAAATAACTCTGTAAAATACTGTAATTGATTGCTGTTATATTATAACACAAGACTATTATTGATTTTTCCTTCCTACTGAAATCATTTATTGGTGTTATACAGTGATGAGTATCGCCAGCATGTTTACAATAACTTGGATTTGATAATTTCTCAGTGTTTTGCATCAAAAATCAATCCTGTGTTCAGCTCTTTGTGAGGGATGTTTAATGTGACTATCAAGGACTATAGTGGTACAGTGTCAGCACTGGCCCCCTCCCGCTGCTCTGCCCCACCACTGCTGTTGCTGCTGCTGCTGCTGCTGCTGCAGGGGAATCTCCTCATTGGCATGCAGGCGGTGACTTGGAGCTGTGGAGCACCGGCACCCTCTCTCAAGGGACTCGCTCCTCGCTCTTTCCTTTCTCCTTCTTTCTCCTTGTCTGTCTCCTGCGCTCTCCCTCTCGCCCCCACTCCCCCCCCCTCACGCAGCTGTCACAATATCTGCTCAGTACGAGTGCTAGAGGGGATTGTAGGAGTGGAAGAGCCCGGCTGATGTGCCACTTTAGAAGCAGAAGATTTCAAAACAGAACGGTTGAAAGGCCTCTCATGAGAGGTGTTGAATCAATCTTAAGATTTGTGGACGATTTGTGGCGTGCATGCAGTGTAGTTGTCGATGCACGAGGGGATTATTCTTGCAACTCTACAGGAAATCGTTTAATAAAGACATATTTTCAGAGGACTTACTGTGCTTACATATGTCCCTAATGAAATTATTTAAGACAACATAATAAATCATGTGAAATGCAAAATGACAGTGTCAGAATTCGCACTGATCTGATCTTGGCAGATTGCTGAGGTGTTTACAGTAAGAGTGACTGAGTTGCAAACAAACAAACACAACTCCTTGGCATGAGTTTGGGAGCATTTCACAGAGATGTTGGAAGGAACAATGGCAGACGAGAGAGAGAGCGAGAGAGAGAGAGGAGACATGGATCCTGTGTGGCTCTGTGGATTTGGCAGGAGTGAAAGCAGTGAGAGGAGCGCTGATACCAGCCAGACTCAAGCTGTGGGCAAATCAAGCGTGAAATCAGGAACAAAGGGATTCACAGGATTGGAGGGCATTAGATTCACACTGTCTGAGCCTTGGTGGTGTGTGTATGTGTGTGACGGAGCTTAGGATATTGTACTTGTAGTCTTTTTTAATAGCCTTATTGCTGAAGGATTAGTGAGTTTTAAATTAAGGTGGTTTTGTTCCGGTTTTGTAAAAATGATCATGCTTTTGGTATGATTTTGATTTTTAAATACAAAATTCCTTTTTGAAGGAAGTAACATCCCATCAAAATTACTTAAACTGCAATTGTAGTTTCAAAATGTTGGATTTACTTTATATGGCCAAAGGGTTTTTGTGGCTTTTTTAACTTTAAGGCACGTCCTGGGAACCCTAAATGCTGTAGATTCATCTGCTCCAACCTTAACCTCCATTTGCTAACATTTAAAATCAATAGCCATTTATCTTTTGCTGAAATGTCCAGAAATGTGGAGCCACCAGTTGTTTTGTTATATTTTTGTGAGGAAACTTGCATTTGCAACTTGACAAAATGCAGTTTGACTTGATCACTGTAGACCACTAAGAGTTTGGGTTTGTAATATTACTATTAGTAAAGTAGTATTTTATATTTTTCTAAGTGTCAACAAATCCATGAAAAAGCCAAAAGCAACAATTAGATAATCCTTCTAAGTATTTCCTGTGTAGCTAAAGTATGATATAACTTATTCCTCTGTGCCATAGACTTAATGTTGTCTACACACCAATGAGCAACATTCCCGTACTGGGTGACATGTTCCTTCATTACGATAAACCTGGGCACTCTAGTTTATTTTAAGCCAATCCAAAATATACCGTCTTGCTGCTGTAAAAACTCACTAGCACACCAAATCTGCAGCTAAAGATAGTCCCCAATAAATGTACTGTTTACTCTTGCTTGAGTAACATTTGCCAAAAACTACAATGCCCATATGTTTTAGGAAATGATTATACCTTTTTAAAAAGATAAAAATAAGATATAAAATATTTGTGACCTGTTTTTAAAGATTTGTGTAGATTTTCCGTTTATTAGGAGCTCATAGCCACAAGCTGGGGAAGTCAGAAAGTATTGAGAAATGGACTAGCACACCGTTGGTTGTGGTGTTTTCATTTGATTTGTTAAGCCTTATGTTTTAATTTGAAACTTTTCAATTAACTGTTTATTCAAACTGCTGAAAATTTCAAAATAAAGTCTTCAAATACCAACAGTAAAGAGGTTACAGTCTAATGTTTTATAGTGCTATCTGTAATTAGCCACATATTTTCTGAGCAGCGTTCCCATCTCAGGTGCTGTGACACAAAGAAAAACCCTATTTCCTCTCTACTTTGCAGAATGACCTCAGTCTCCTGGTTCAGCCAATCATATCGACCAGTTGACCTCAATATCCTGGTCCACCCGATCAGAACATCTAAATGTGTTCTGGTGCAATGAGGTCTGCTGTAGAGGTGTCAGTAAATGCCCTGGTTGAATGATTTTCCCAGGTCTTGTGCTGTTTTGCCCTTGGCTGACTCATTTGCAGGTGACTCACCAGAAGAAGTGCACGATTTTATTGCTGCATGGGAAATGTTTTGATGCCCAGTAGAAGGTTTGCATGATTTCACACTATGTTTTGAAGATAGAAACAGCAATTTCCATGCTGATTTCAGAGAAAGAGAGAAATTAAACAATTATGAGATGTTCTCTCACAATCAAAGAGGTCATAAAGAACACACGAACACAGAACATGTTGAAACATTTTCCTCTGCGCTGGTCTGAAGCTGCTTCATAAGGATGACTCTTCACTAAGCGCCAAGTTGAATTATGGAGGCACTAGTGGGGAACACTTTAATTGATGTATGAATATGCAATTGTGCCTCAAATCCTGGGCCTGAAATCAATCAAGTAGACATTCAGGGGCTATTCTGAGCCTCACCACCTGCACCCTCATCTTCTGTGGTTGTTTGTGGGGTTAGGATCCATTTCTCTTTCACTGCAGTTGTGAAACCCTGGGATCTCGCTCCTGTGGTTCTATAGTTTACCTCCATGTCGAGCCAACCGCATGACACAGTCAGCATCTTTATCTCCTATAACTGCTAATTCTTTATGGTGTAAACAAAGCTGATTCATTCATGCTTTTTATTTGCAGTAGCATAGTAGTTAAATTAACTGCAAATGCTTTAATTTTGTATCGTTGTGGTTCATTATGAGGGGTTCCTGAGAGTAAGGAAACAATTAACATAACACATGTGTTCTTGCAATGACATCATAAGATCCTTTGTTTTATTCCTGAGTGATTTTATTTTTGTCCTAACATCTGCTGTTCTCCAGTAACTTCTTAAACCACTCCTAAAAAATGTAAAGATACCTCAACGGTTGTTTAAAAAAGATTGCTCCTGTTAATGTGTTAAGTCTGCAAACTGTTTTCAGTATGTAACTTAAAACTTAATAGTGTACATTTTTGAAGAACTTACACTTTAAATGTGTATTTCCATTTTACACCGGCATACTTTATACTTTTACTTCACTACATTTCAGATAATATTTTTACTGCACCTTTGTCTGACAGCTAGAGTTACTACTACATTTTTACAACCTGGCAACCCAAATGATGTCCTAAGTCATGACATTGCATTTGTAAATTATTTATTAATCATTGATAGAATTACAAGTCCTTTATAAAGCGTACCCTAATAGACAGTAATACTGATTTTGCATAAAAACATATCCACTTGTAAAATAATGGTGATTAATTATAGATTAAACACTATATAATAGTTTAAATGAGCTCCACTTTGACCAGCTACAGCATCATACATTATTTCATCAATAAAAATGCAATGATATGCATGTAATAATATAACCTTCTCAAACTAGTTATCCTGCTTAATACTGCATAGTACTTTTGACACAAAGTGTATTCTACTGGTAATAGAATGCTTTTACTTAAGTAACATTTTCAATGCAGAACTTTTACTGTAATGTGTGTTTATATTGTGATACTGCTACTTTTACTTAAGGTAAGGATTTGAGTGTTTGTTCTTCCTCTGCTATTCTTTGTGATCTGTTTTTCTCAACATATGTGAGAAAACTGTTCATTTTCCTCTTTGGGGCTCTATAATCGCCTGTTTCTTTCTATAGGACTGAGGTGGGGCAGAGAGGAACTTGGGTGGAGGGGTGAGGATTGTGGGGAGGTGTATGCAAGTGTGCAAAGTCTGGGCAAAAGGCCCAGTGTTTGGCCGCATTTGTAGCCGACTCTACACGTGAAAGCCTTCAGGGCACATCAGGCAAAAGCCCCAGTGTTTAGAAGGAAAAAAAAATCACACTGGTCTCTTATTATTGAAGTATCTCAGCAATAAACACACTCACACACTCACACTCACACTCACACTCACACTTACACACACACACACACACACACACACACACACCACACACCCTTCCTAAACCTCGGTGATGTCAACAGCACAGCAGTGTAGTTCTACCTCCTGGAATGACAGCAGCAATGATATCTGGCAGACCATCACATGGTCATGTCACCAGTGACTGATGGGAGCTCTGCATCCAGGCCCAGACTGTGTCCAGGTTCCTCTCAGCTCAGACAGCCAGCCAGGCAGGCAGGCCAGCTCTCCTGCTACATGTGAATAACTTACATATATTAAAATACATGGCAGAGAAATTGCCTCTGAGCAGAGGTCAAAGCGGCAAAATGTGCAGGTTCAACTGCTCCAAACAGCAGGAACGTGCTGCTGCAAGTGCATTTAAAAGGTGACAGCTCGGTAGTCATACTAGCAATTTGCTGTTGTAATGACTTGTATGAGGTCTTTGTTGTAGATGTTTGCAGTAATGCCTTCCCTTAATTCACTCGTTGTTGGACCCAAAAAAACAATTAAAGAATGAGGCTTTTAATATTCTATATTTTTAATTATTGTTAACAAATCCCATGAAAAGACCAGCTCCAACAATGAATTGGTCCTAACTATTGTCTGTGGCTAAAACCTGATGTAGCTTATTTCTGAGCCCTAGAGCTCCATTGTTATAAATATTAAAAACACATCAGTGAGCCACATCATTGCACTGGTTGACATGATCCTTCATTACGATGAACATGGGCACTGCAGAATGAGTCGATCCCAAAATCCACCATCCTACTACCGTAAATACTTACTAGTGCGCCAACTGTGTATAAATCTGCAACTGAAAAATACTCTTTGGTTACTACACAATGTAATCTTTACTGTAGTAAAGTAAGCTAAAACTACAGTGCCCTTTTTTATTTAAGGTGAAACTATATATTTGTGACCCATTTTTAAAGATTCACATTATTGCATTGGTCTTTTTATAGGATAAGTTGACAATAAGAAAAATATAGTATTACTTTATACTATTTCTATATAGGGCTATCATGTTATATGTTTGACAAATAGCTAAGTGTGTTGCGATCCTATGTGGGATGGGCTAAATGTTTGGCAAAAACGTATTATCTACTGTATAAGTTTAACTGTATTTATATCTATATCTATACATCTCAGTTTTTCTGAGGCAGCAGCATTAAGTGTGTGTATCCGTTCAAAGCAGTTTTGACAAATAACAGTTGTATGACAAAAATCAACAGAGTCAAGTTATTTGTTTGCAACTGTATTCAGATTTAAGAGACTTTTTAAAACCAATTAATAAATAATCTTGTCACTTCTTGTCCAAAAGTTCATTGTGTGGTGATATTTACATCATAAATTAAATAAGAAACAAAAAGACATTCAACATATATTTAGATAAGTTTGTGTCAACAATTTTAACCCTTTAGACTGTCATGATGAAAAAAACAAAAGCAAATGGTTTTCTTTAAGAACAATTGCATGAGCAGCAGGATTTAAGGATTTAAAAGCATATTTTACATATGCTTATAAGTTGGGTTAAATGAGGTAAAAACAGGAAAAATGATACTCTGATATGTAAACAATATTGTTTCAGCCACAACTGTAAGTCACTACATACAATGCCTATTATTTAGAGCGCAGGAGGAGATTACAAATGCGTTGGTTTTGCAATCTCTCTTTGCACTCTATGTGAGGGCATTTCATATATACATTAAAACAGTTCCAAGTTGACCTGCATATTTTACACTTTTACATATCAGAAGCATATTTTTCTTTGTTTTTCCACTTCATTATTTTTTTTATCTAATGTTGGTGTAATCCAAACACCAAAACTAGTTTTATGTGACCACTAAAGATTCTACTTGGACAGAAAGAAATGACACGTACAGAAAACAGCCCACTGACAAATAAATACCAGGAAACATTGACATCTTACAATAGTGAAAAGCTTGCCTTTCCCATGTTGCACTTCATGTGTCAAACATTACGCTTTGTGCAATGGAGTTTTCAGGTGAAGGGGCAATGGAACAACACATTTTCTTACTGCCTTTGGAAATCGTGTCCAGGACAGATTAACTCACATGGCCAATGGTGCGAGACGTTTGGAACAGAAACACTGGCTTGATGTTTAACCAGACTCAAAACTTAGGTCGCCTTTGCAGGGAGGAAAATTCAGTTCATCGGCATTAAAATAACACGTTCCTATGTAATGGAGCAAACCTCCGCCCAGTGAAGTAGCATACCAAACTGCAGTTCTTGAACACTAGTTCATATCATCCTCCGATGATAAAGTAAAGAGAATGGTATGATACAAAGGCCCATAAACACAAATTGTGCTGAATTAGCCACCAAGGGCACATCAACCCAGTGCAGGTACCTTTTATTCTTTTTTTATTGTCCCGCCGTTTATATCAAGCACCTGGTCAGTGTTTGCATGTGCATAAAGCACCACCTTAGTGTAACATCCTCATCTAGAGAACCTATCTGCACCAGATATCGTCAGCTCCCATTGGTTATGATAACTGAGGTGGCCTTGTGTCCCTGCATCTGCTCCGCCTGCATCCTCACATGAGATGCCACATCATACTGGACTCCTCCACAGGCCAGGCCCGAGTAACTCCGCAGGTTCTCTGGGTCATACAGGTGCTCCAGGGAGTACCCAGTCAAAGCATAGGCTGCTTGCCTGTCCAGTGTCTGCCTCTCCTGGGCCGGATAGATCAGTGGGCTCCCCTGGGGCGGTGGAGGGTGGGGGGACAGATCCGTCTGCATGTAGTCTTTGGTGAGGGACAGGCTCGACCTGGGAATCCCATCAGAGCTGGGGCTGCTGAGACGGGACAGAGATGCCGGACTGGTTGTGTTTTCGTCATTGTCATGTGGACCGAGCACTTTGACGCTGTCCCGGTGATGGAGGCGTTCAGAGGGGAGGTCGATGCTTGGGGCGCCTGGGCCGCGGCACACCACGCTGGGCATGGTGAGCTGGGAATGATGGGGTAGTGAGGAGGTGAAGCACGGGCTGTGAGCTTTGGCGAGGCCTGAGACGTCCAGCGGCGCCTTGTGTTGCTGCAGACGGTTCTCTTCCTCTTTGATCATCTGCTGTGTGGCTCGGATTAGGGTCTCCATTTTGCTGGGCTCTCGAGCAGTTGCCCGGAAGTGGTCACCATGGTAACGCTCACCCGAATCACTGGTTGACCCGCCTCCATCAGGTGAACTCACTATACTGTCTTCATCCCAGTGCCCCCGTCCTGTAAAGAGAGTTCAATAGCCACATTTCAAAATAGTGAAATCAATGAATTACATTGTTAATAAGTAATTTGATCCTGTTGGCACAAACTTCACACTTACAAAGTGTGTGAAAACTACCCTGAACATGATTTTTTGTCCTATATTTCTTCTCGTATATTTTAAGGGCCATTTGATAAAACAGTGTAAAATTCTGCTTTAAATGCACATAGAATCATGGTCTGTTAGACTGAATGTCTTGGCAGAGGCACAGTGGGGGATGTTTCCCTGTTTGAGGATGTGAAATGTGAAATAACTTGGCTTTCAATTGCAGGCAATTTTTGAACAGATGGTAGCAATCGGCACACTGGCAAGAGATGGCGTAAACAACTTAGCATGTCCCATAATAACATTTGGAAAACAGCTACCAGGAGAAGCTAGGCCAGAGCTATTTTCAGAGACAGATGGTTGTGGTCTCAACCCTAACACCTCACCGTGAATGGCTCCATGGTAGGATGTGATTTCGTAGCCCTCGCTGTTCTCCACAGACGATTTCGGCAGCGAGAGCACTGAGCGCGTGGCGTCCCACCACACCTCCCTTCCTGACTGGGGGGTTCCTAGGAAGTAGCGGCCACTCTGGCAGCGCACACGGTCACAGGTGGTGGTGTGAGGATGTGTTTGGGCATGGACAAGATCGTCTTCTGATAGGCCCAGGCCGTAGCACAGAGAGCCTGAGTCTGGATACAGTCGGTAGGCACAAGATGCCTCTGCAGCCTCACCGGGATCCAGCAGCTGAGGAGATGCAGAGTCTGTCAGCGGGCTCCCTCCCCATTGGCTGTCTTGGTCTGACTCTGAGCGCTCTGGATTGAAAGCGGAAAACTGCTGACAGAAACAAGAAAATCCCAATTCTGTTTTATAAACCTCAACAACAACAATTAAGCCAGAGTGTTCTTTCCTATTTTGGTTCTATAAAACAGGCTGTTTATTACCTGTGGGTAGGGTGACACTCTGGCTTTGGCCTTTGCCTGGGTCAGACGTGACTTGGTGCTCTTCCTGTCTTCACTGTGACTGTCAGCGTAGGGGAAGGCTGGCTTGGTGGGGCTCATTTGGTCCAAGGACAGCTGCATTCCCTTGTACTCCGTATCCCTTTTGACACAAACAGAATAGATGTTAGAGATAAAAATAAAAGTTTTAACCCATATTTATCCATGTGGTGACTTTAATGCCATGCACAACTTTAAAGGAATTGCAATGTCAGTCAGTCAGTCAGTCCACCATTGTGGTCTATATATCAACAACTATTGAATGGATTTAACTGACTTTTCCTCTACCACTACGACAAGGTTTGCTTTACTGAGTTGCTTTACTGGATGAATTGCCATGAAAATTGGTACAAACACTCATATAACACTATGGATAAATTATAATAACCTGATGTTTCATTTAACTTTCCCAGACATTCTTAATTTGTCCAATACATTAGTTAATGACCAAACACCTGCAAAACTAATGACATTCCAATCAGCCTACGATGTACTATGTGCTAATTCGCTAAGCTAAGACGGTGACACCTGGTAAACATTGGCATGTTAGCATTTCTATTCTTAGCATGCTGGCATCAGCACTAAACACAATTTCCTACAGCCTCTAGGATCAATGTAGAATCTTACTTTTGTTTAAACATTTGTAAATCTCAACTTTGCTTTTGTTGAGATTTTTATGCATTGTCTTCTGCGGGCCACTGAGCAGGTTCATGCTTTGCCTTGCTTTTTTTGCCCAATCAAGAGCTTCTCAAACCTTTAGGCTAGAATTTTTCTCAAATAATCTGGGCACCTCTTTCTTTCCTACACAGTCGTGGCGGTAGTGTTGCACCAAGTGACATAATCAGTAATTAGTCTGCTGCAGACGTCTAGGCCAATATTGAATATAGATAGCTACACAGACTTATTTTACAAACACACTTTTTATACCATGAATGATGTGAGGTCTATGAGAAGTGAAAACAACATTTAAGATAAATTCAAGAGATTAAGCCCTTCCACTTCTGAGAAAAATAACAGACAGTATAAGGAAAGTTAATCATTCTTTTCTGCTGTGCAACCATTGCCAGAACCCTGCCAGAGAACAACGTAACTGTGCACACATAGGCGTGCATGTGCATGTACACTATCTCTTCACTGATCCTCTGCAAGCACCTTATGAAAAAATATATAATTTTTTTGTATAATGCAGGCGTCTTTTTACTTGTATATGTGCATGCAGCTTGTGCACCATCTTTGACATTTTAACCCACTGTCCTGTGGCTGAACTCCATCCAAGTGTCACTGTCGAGGGAGTGAAAAGGCTCCTGTGTCAAGTGTTCAGCAAACATGAGCCTATTCTTAACTTATCACATCAACAGTATGTAATAGCAGCTGCCTGGCATTTTAAACCCTGTGGCCCATCCCTGACCCTGCACAGCCAGCCTCTTTAATATGACTCTAAATATGACCCATTCTTTATGTACAACACCTTAGGGGAAAGGCTGTGTTTGGATAGCCAGTACACAGTGTGAGTGTTATTTGCTCTTGCAGGTATAGTTGCGGTGGCTGGTTCTGCATCCTATCTGTACCCTGGCTGACTTATGTCTGAGCCAATAATGTTGGGCCTTTGTGCAAACTCAGCTGTGTTAGCCGAATTCCACCTCAGGGTCAATGTCAGAGCACCTCATGTCTGAAATACGCCACCAGCCAACCTCCAAACATGATTTATTAATGGATTCTTGTTGGGTTAAAAAGCTGTCGAGGGTAAGGTGATTGAATTGCTGTTTGTTTTTTTAATGTAGGTGTTTTTTTTTGCTCTTGCTAAGTGTGAGCTTTTGGATAGTACTGGGTAAGAGCTAATTATGCGTTTGTAAATTTGCTGCCATTTTAATGTAGTTACTTTGTTTTCTCCTTACTGCATTGAAGAAATCAATATCTGGAGTGCAGCCATATGCATGCATGCACGTACAGAGACTCACAAAAACACACCATTACACACAGGGCAGGACACACACACAGAAAAGCGACATGTGGATCAACCAAACTTAACAAGGAAAATCCAACATGTGCTAGAGCTATGAGATAGCTATTGATTCCTAGTTCACCGTTTGATCGATTTTTCTTTCCTTAGACTGCAGATCGATGGTGACAGTAGAGGTTTTTTGATGGGGTTGAACCCTGATGTTTGTCTTGCTGTCTCAAAGGGCCTTAGTGTGCTTTGTGCTCTCATAACACACAACTGCCTGAGCCCTGCAGCCACAGTATTTGGTGGATTTGTACAGAGAGGCTACAGAGGGATAAAGAGAAGGATTTCTCCAAGAGACAAAGACCCATCATATCATCAAGTGAGCTTCAAGCATGGATCATAAGAGTGTATGATGTGATTTTACTTAATCTAGTTAAATATTCAATGCTGTTCCCTCTGCAAACACCATTAAAAATGCAGCTGCTTTTAGCCCTAGTATAGCCCCTTAAACCTTGTGTTACTATGTTTATGTAGCTGTAATTTTAGGGATTTCAGTCCAAAATGCAATCAGTGTAACAACTTAATATCTGAAATGCATGATTCATAATTACAAATTAAAGATTGCATCTTATTTATGAGCATGAACGATACCTTTTCCATGAACAAACGTCTCATAAAAGTATTACAAATATAACTTTTATTCTTAAATCATTTTCTAAAAGTAGCTCTCCTAGGAAAAGCTTCTCTCTGACTTTAGGATTTGAATAATGAAGTGAGACTCACGTGAGGACATAGTTGACGCTGACTATGCAGTGCGGTCTTGAGGACCGGCTGTTGTGGACAATTGTAGCGTAACTCTGGACCCAGACCCAGCCACCGTGCTTCGCCAGGAAACGATAATACTTAGTGGTGACTTGGCCTTTTACCAGCACTGAAGGAGATAAAAGAATCAGACAGAAGACAGAGATTAAAGTAATTAACAACATGTACGTGTGTGTGACGTGTATGATTGTCTGCACGTGGTGACTGCAGCAGGTTGCCTGAGCAGTAAATGTCGGACACAAGAAGGTCAGTCGGCCTATTGTAAAAGCATAATGGAGAGCAGACTTGTAACTCACAGAGGTGGTGTGCACAGCGGAGGTGGAAGATGTCACAGCTGTGGACGTGATGGTACAGGGTTTTCTCTATCAGGTCCTGGGGCTCATAACCTGTCAGCTCTGCCACCCTGGAGAGGAATTAACAAGTTGTGTTAAGAATATGCAGTGATCTGGGGCTATTTCTAATTTGTCTGTATAATGTTTCTGTTTTACAGGAAACAATGTTAGCCCCAGTAGTGAAAAATGTGCTATACACTAAGCATACAAACAATGAAGAACATTGCCTGAGAGGGAAACAATTAATGGTATATACAGCACACCGCTGTGTACCTGGAGTCCAGGAAGATGAGCTTCATGTCCAAACTGGCTCTGAACATAAACATGTTGCTGTGCAGTTTGATCTCAGTCACAGCACTAGGCGGCAGAGAGTGACCCACAGCTACCAAACCCACGTTCTGGTAGCAGCCCTCAAAAGGTGACATGTCCAGACTGTACTGACGGATCTTCAGGTAGCCGCTGCAGTGGATCACCTGTGGAGGAACAGGCTGACAGTGAGAAAAGCTATGGCGAAAATGAACATGTGGGTAAGGACATCCTGAAATGTCTGACATTTCAGAACCATGTAGCATAATTTATATACTACTGACCACAAATGTAGAATTGTTATTGGAACAGAGGATTATATACAAAATGATATAAAAATTCCAACTACATTAATTTGTCTTACATAAAAATATAGAATATAATATATATTAAGAGCAAGGAAAATCATTTGAATATGGGTCTCAATTTTTTCATTAATTAACCTTCATTAGCCTACTTTATTGCAATTAATTATTTAGTTAATTAATAAACTGTTAATTAAACATCACAGGCCAGTGACAAAGCTCCGTTGCCTACCTTGTATCCACCACTGGTGAGGCCTGCGTTTCTTTTTGCCAGCACACATTTCATCCGCAAAAAGAAAGAGCGCTCCATTTCATATTCTGAGGGAAGAAAAATATTTGAATTCAAATACTAAAAAAGTGTAAATGAGACTCTCAAAGGAGGGAAAAATAGACTATAGGCTGTCGCTATATTAAAAACGAAGTCCGTGACTTATTGGCTTATTTTGAATTTTAATGATAATATGCAATAATAACAAAATAAATGAGTTATTTGTGTTGTATAAAAAATAAAGGCATTTGTGTAAAAATATAAAGCGATTTTACTGTTTACTGCATGAATGCGACATTGCATTTGTATCCGATGTAGGACGCGCACACTGTATGTGCATCTTTGTCCCATTTGTGTAATATTGACGCACATTCGTTGCATTTAGCCAATAATAAACCAACGCTGGTTGTGAGTTGTAATTTAATTGCAAACGCACTGTATATATGTTGCGTATATGGAAGCTTTGGAGAGGTGTTTTACCTTGGACGAAATGTGAGTGATAGGGCTGATGTGGCGTCAAGACAGCTGTCATCTCGTCGTGGTCGGCAGGATGGACATATTCATAAATACTGTTCCCAGTCAACTCTACCTGTTGAGAATAACTCATGTAATTAACAGGTAAGGGCTGTCTGTCTGGATTTATATATGATCCGTTTGTCTTACATTTGCTTTAAAGTACAGACTGTAAAAATAACAGAATAACAGAAAAACAAATGTCATAAATAAATAAATAAATCTGATTGCACAAACGGACCTGAGACAGTCCCAAATGGACCGACGCTGTCTCTGAAATGTACATGATCTTTCCATCCGGAGCCACGACAAAGATGAATCCGTCCAACGTCTGCAAACAAACGACAGGCCACAGTTACCTCCAAAAAATAATATATTCACAGCGTCGGGGCCACACCATCTTCGCTTGCAAATCTCCAAACACTTGATTGTGTTGTTAATACAAATAATAACCGTGATGATAATAATACTGTACCTGCAGTAAATGAGATCCCAGCTCTCGTCCAACATTATCCAAAGATCTTCGACTTGCATGGCCCCAAGCCTCACCCAGACCTGGACAGAGTGAAATAATGCTGTTTGACTGCTGTTTGACATGATAATGAAGTGGAGAAGATGTCGTGTTTTTTTTATATTAATAATGGAAAATATAATAATATGTATTTTTTTTTTAATATAAATCTATATTGTTTTTGATTTGAGTTGTTTATATCTAAATATATATATATAATAAATCAAACACTGCGACAAATACATATTATTATAATTATTCTTATTATTAGTAGTAGTATTCTTCTTATTATTATTATTATTTTATTATTATTATTATTATTATTATTATTATTATTACCTATTGAAACAGGCAGGACTCTTTCTCCCAGTCACCCACCCACACACACACACACACACACACACACACACACACACACACACACACACCCTCGAGCCAGAGGCGTGCCTGTTAAAAAAGGCCTATTTAGTGTTAAAGCATTTACAGAGTATTTCCCTGTGTGTCACATGTTGTACAGGCTCCAGAGGGTTAGGGGTTGAGAGAACAACAATCTGCTGGTGTTTAGGTGCACAGGCGACCTGTCTCTTATAACAGCTGCAATAAAGAAGCTCATTCTGGAGGTATGAGATAATTTAAGGAGCAGGATGCGAATTCATCCCTGATGCTCCAGGAAAATATTCTTTATTATTATTGGTGTTGTTATAAAAATGCAGTATTTTAATGCCTCCGTAAATTTAACCACAAATATGTCCATCTTTAGATTTTTGCTCCAATAAATCCACCAGTGCAGGCCACTGTGTTCAGTGTAAGTGGAACAAAGCAAGTAGCCAGTGCTGCTCATTGAAATTCATTCAGTTTCATCAAAAAATCTCATGGAGCTCGCCGGGCCGGGTATCATCAATAAATTAGGTGTTCGTCTCCCCTGCTGTAAATGAAAATGAAAATAGGTCTCCGCTGTCAGACATGTTGCTTAATATCACCCCTGAAGATGAGAGGATGTAGAAAAGGGACCTACAATACATATAAAAGGGATGTTTTCGGCTAAAGGATGCATTCATTTAAAAATACAACTAATATTTTTTTCTTCTATTTATATATTTTTTATCATTTAGTCTCTCTGGTATACTTTAATGTTATACGTTATGACAGCAAAACACGCGCCTTTGTCTGTCTGTTAGATTCACTGTATTGCAGCAAATACGTGGGCTTATGATTTGATTTCATGGCAGATCATTAATAGTATTTTTCTTGCACAAGAGAGGCTGTGTGAGATTGTGTGTGTGTGCCTCCTGCTCACATGGCTCTAGGTGATTAGAAGCCGTGCAGGGCCTTTTTTATAATTGGTACGGCTTGTTCTCAGTCACGCAGTCAAAGAAGCCTGCAGAGACCTGTATAAAAGATGGTGGCAGATCGTCTCCTTTAGACACACTGAATTAAAAACGACCATAATCCATTTGTAAAGACTCCCTGCAGATCGATGGAAAATGACTGTAAGGCTCCTGTAATATTTCTGTCACTTAAAGTGAGTCTGTGAGCCCTCCGCCCGGGTGTAATGTGTAACATCACTTAAATCTCATTTAAATCTTCCACATCACCACCACAACACTGTTACTAGGACTAAAGATATTTCTCATATTATTAAAAATAATAGTTAACAAACCTCAACTATATATATATATATTTAATTCTTATTACGTTTTAACTGAATAATACTGACTTCTAGAATAATTATTTTATATTAACTATAACTTATCCCTCATAAAACCTTGGTTTTCTATGGTTTATGGTCTATTTTTTCTTTCTTTAAGACCTTGACGTCGTGCAAATACTTTGATAAAAACAAGCCCATAATTATTTAGTAAGTTAATAATGAAATATAAATGATATCAGTGTATTCTCACTAAAGTGAGCTCCACAGCTGACAGGGAAAACATGCCAGCAGAGTTGAGATCGGTGTGTTTAAACGGGACTAATCGCTCACCCTGAGGGAAAACGATTCTCATCTTCAGGTAACTTGTTGTCAGTCTAATTATTGAGGCTTTGTCCAGCTGAGATGTGATGGCCGACGGTAAAGGCAACATTTTGGCCAGTTCATAAAATTCACTGTTCTCCTTTTCCCGTCTAGTCCTTGCGGCCGTTTTGGATTTTTCCTTCATTTCGGCGCCTTGTCACTGTATCCTTCCTTGTCTGAGGCGGTGGTCATTCAACTCAACAATTTGACTGATTCCGCTCCGCTTTGCCTCCTTTTCATTGCAGGTTTTTATCAACTAAAAAAAGAAGCTGGAGTTTTAATATAAACTGTTGAATCCAAAGAAAAAAAGAAGTGTGAATATCCCTGATATTCCGGATGGCGGTCGGTGATACTTCAACTGGTTGTTGTTAAAGCTCCACGGTGCTGCCGCGAGATTTCATCCATGACCTGTAAAACACAGAGGGGGAAAAAACAACAACATTATTGCCATACCCGTTGCATTTTGACCTGCAAAGGCCCTGTAACGTTTACATGAATTAAAACCGGACGTGAACTGCCCCTTGTGTTATTCTGATGTACGCCTGATGCAGGCCTGCATGTCAGATGGGGCTGACTGGAAAAAACAACGCTATAAATTAATTTACACATCCATCAAAAGTCTGATTTATTGAAGAAGACATACACTATAACCAGGGTATTCTCGGCTTTTAACAGCAGCATCAAAAGCAACAACAATAGGCGCAATAAAAATAATAATAATAACATCACCAAGATAACAACAATAAAATACAGTGCAATGAGACGCAACACCACTGATAGCTGCATACAGTGGAGCAATTTGATTTTATGAAGATATAAATCAAACAACTGGCTAATTGATAAGTCTGTTCTAACTGCAGATCAACAGATGTGGTCTTAGGGATTCAGGCTGGTTTTCTTTTTTTTTTTTAGTTTTAAAGAAACAAGTTCACCCTGTTGGTTAAATAAATAAATAAATAAAAATTGTCGAAGAGAACACTGCAAACACGTCCATCTTAAATAATTTCACCACCAACCACCAGGCAGCTCTTAAATGAATCCTAAAAAGAAAAAGAAGTAAAACGTCTGCCATTGAGACATCATTTCTGTAGGAATGATAAAACAAGGCATCATATTACTGGTCACTGCAGTGGTACAGAGGAAATGTCATTATGATCCTACACAATCCCTGAAACGTGTGCAACAGCGTTGGGAAAAAAAACAACTGTGACATAATCTCACCTCGCTGGCCGATTTTGTTTTTTCACTTGTTTTTAAGAAAATAAATTAAAAATAACATCCAGATTAATTTGACAAACTTGTTGAGACACATATATTTGCTGAATTCATACCCGCGCTGACAGCCAGTGTATTTTCCAACATCTGCATCGATCCTGTGGCCTTACTGGCAGCCTGCTGGGAATTTCACCTGTCCTGAACCGGGTTCACCAGTCGTCCCAGTTAAGTTCGGTCTCAGCTCCTCCTGGATTTCCACCTGGAAAGGCGAACGGGCCGTGCGCTGCATACACCTCTCCAAATTATTAGGACGCGCAACGAGTGGCATTCGTGCCCAACAAGCCTCCTCTCCTCAACTATCTCAATGTCCCTCTCTGGAGCTGGTCTGGATCCGCCCACCGAGTGCCCACCTCGCTCTGATTGGATGGAAGCGCCGAAAGTCATTTCGTGATTGGACACTTTGCGTGGGCGTCAACTTGGTAAGGCAAGGTATGCGCGACACTTGGCCGTGCCCGAACCGAGCTTAGGTGTGATCTTGTTGTGTTTTTGTCATTAGCGTGTAGATCACGGATCAAGCTGAAATAAATGAATAAATCCGCATAAAATAACACAGCGAGGCAATGTTATCCAGGTGATAGGCTAAATAAAAGCTGCAAAGACCTTCAGTTGGAGACTATTTAGGGAAAATATCCCAAATAAAAACCAAATTTGTTTTTATTCCAGAAAGAAAAACCCCATTCACCTC
The DNA here is from genome assembly GCF_905237075.1 of Dicentrarchus labrax. Lineage (NCBI taxonomy): Eukaryota > Metazoa > Chordata > Actinopteri > Moronidae > Dicentrarchus > Dicentrarchus labrax. The sequence goes on from NW_026136708.1 coordinate 16,698,414, forward strand.
ACAATTAAAGCAGCCTATCATCAACCTATTTTCACCCGTTTACTCACATTACACATCCATGTAAAATGTTCTATTCATATGCCACAGGCCTGGTGAAATAATTTGAGTGTTGGTTTACTGAGTGAAATTGCTCTTATTCCCAAAACGCAGTTCCACAAATATTCAACAGACGACTTGGTGAGATGTGGATAACAGGTGCAAGTTTGGTGACGTTTTTTTAGTCATAAAAACACAAAAACAACTGAGCAATAAATAGAAAAATAAAAGGCTGCCTCTGTTTTTTTTGGAGGGGGAAAAATCTGTCAATGCGTTCATGCTGCTGCTGGTTGTTGTCTAGGCCTCCAGTCTCCGCCTTCGCCTTTTCAGCATGATAGCAATTCTCTTAAAATATAGTCTCTTGAATCATACTGAACACAACGGACCAAAACATCGACCTGTTCACCTGTTTAGTGGTTTTCACTTTTCACTTTTTTGATAGCCCCACCTCTCTGGATTCAGAAAATGTTTGGTTCAGGATATTTAGATGTTTTGTTGCATGCAGAAGCTATTAAAACAGAAGTAGGTCCACACGCTCTTAGAGGATATGTGTTTATGCTTAAACTTTAATTTTGAAATTTAAATCTTGAGGTTCCAATTTGCATAATTTTTTTTCCTCGCACAAACCACTGGGCTTGATGATATGTCGAGTTTTCCCTGTCATCAAATTTACCCTCTCATCAAGTTAACCCGTTTTGTCTTGAGCTATTTCGGATTTTAGAATTTAAAAAAATAACAGTTTACACCCGACTGAGAGAGCAGTGCGCCGCGTCCGAGCTCATGCAATAGTTTGGTGTCCGTCAAACACGTTTATCTGAGGATTAATTTCCATGGGGTGAATCAGATGAGAGCGCCGCGGCGCATGTAGTTTTTTAATTAGATACCGGGCGCTCAGTTGGAGGAGGAGGGGGAGAGCTGGTTAGAGCAGCGGGCGCGGTGACGGGGGCGCGGACGCATGACGGTGAGCTCATTACGCACATAATTAGGCCTTAAATTGATGCTGCATCCTGCCATAATTGGAGATTCTCCTGCTGCCTGGGAACAGATATCTTCATGTCTCCTTCCTTGTGTGTGTGTGTGTGTGTGTGTGTGTGTGTGAGAGAGAGAGAGAGAGAGAGAGAGGGAGGGAGAAAGAGAGAGAGTGCGATAACTGTGTGTCTATCTAAATGGCTTCTACTGGACTCAGAATTAGCCCTACAAGGCTCTACCTTTCTATTATTTTCCCATTTCTGACAGATAAAAACAACAAATTGGCAATTAGAGGACAGCCCCAGATGCTCACTGGTCTCAGGTTCTCTCTAAATTAAAGCAAACAACATGTTACTGCACCCTTTGCATCTGATGTTTCTGAAAGAGGTATTCGTTATCAGGTCTTTGAAGTTAACATGAACTCGGATGTATTTGACATCTCTCTCTGTGACGAATTCCTTATCACTGGATCTCATTTCCTTCCTCATTTTCTTTACTCGCCACTCATAGGTCAAAGGTCACCGTGCTTTGTTCACACGCAAATGATTTGAATTCCATACCTGGTTTTTGTTTAAAAACAATCAACTCTGTTATCAGGTTTGGTGCTTTTTTTTTTTACATCTATGCAAAGAAAACATTCTTACAAATAAAACAGTAATCTTGAATGCAGATTCTCAACCTACAGATCAGGCTTGAGGCAGTACCCCACTCTGCAGTGACTGACAGGGATTGGGAAGTTCTCTGAGGGTATGGTAGAAGATTTACCCTGCCCCGACATCCTGTTAATGCCCCACCACAGGCTGTCACAACAGGGGAGCTCGCTTTGCTGTCCTTCCAACCCCTCCCTCCCTCTCCACCAGAGTCTCACCCATCTTTCCATTTTTATTGTGTTTTTACAAATCACGCTTCTCTGTGGGAAGCCAGGCCTGAAATTCTGCCCAGCATGGAAAAAAAAAAAAACAACGATGGGAGGGAGCAGGTTAGTGAAGGTTATTGAAGGAAAAGGTGGGAAGGAGGTGAGAGGATGAACGCTGTGCTCAGAGAGGAACATAGCACATCATTTCCTCTAATGAGCTCTCTTAATGACTCTCTCGGAGAGTCTCTGTTTTATGGTCTGGGTCATAGTGCCCTTGAGCAACACACAAAAAATATATTTTCTCACTTACCCCTAATGGCCTTCAGTAAAGCAGATTGAAGATTCAATACTTTGTTCTAGTTGACATGAATTTGCTTTGGTGATGGCAAAAAAACAGAAACATCACATAACACTGAGACATGAAACTAGAAGTGTTTGCTGAGGTTTTTAGATACTCCTCTTTCAGATTTGTGTCACCACTAAATACAGTGCAGGTTAATGGGATTTAGTTTGTGCTGCTCTAAAAAGAGTTGATTTAGTTTTGCATTTCGCTGTCAGAACCAGGATGGACACATTTATTCCACACATTCTTCGTCCTTATTGATACCTGGCACCAGCTGCTAGCCTCCAACAGAGATGAGGAGCAGGTTACAGAAGTCTGGTAATCTGGGTTCTTTCTTACTCCACACTTCCAGATCTTCTTCATTTTCAAACTTGTAGTCTTTAAACACAACTGACGCTGACTCGAGTGATGTCACTTGAGGCATGTTATCAGCTTTTGTGCAGCTCCCACTGGAGCCGCAAAAGGCTTCATGGCCTACAACTTTCTTCTACATATGCAGTATCAACAAGACCTGTAATCGGACTTTGACATGTAAAATTATATCAATTACTCAAAGTAAAACAGACGTCACTGAGTAAATTTTTTACTGGAAGTTTTTCCTGAGAATTGACATGCCAACTAATAAAAAAGCTTTGCATTACTATTATTATTATTATTATTATTATTAGATTCATGAACTGAATCTCAACCTGTAAGGACACACAATAAGCTAACATGGGAACTGTGAAAAGAATAATGTAAATTTGGTCTTTTTTGTTTTTGGTATTAATTTGGTTGCTGCTTGATAACTGACTGCTTCCCTAGAGTACCTAAATGTGTCAAAGAAGAGTCCCTGCTCCAAACTACAGCACACAGCACACAACAATAACATACCTTCTCTACAAAGGTTCAAGTCTTTGCAGATTGCTTATTATATTGAAAACATTACATTCATAGAAAGCTGTAAACACATCAAGTGGAAAATTAACATCTGTAAAACATACTATAATACTACTAACTATTTAAAATTTGACACACGAGCATAGGGCTGACCATACTGCCCCATTTCTTCCATGTACAGTAGTAGTAATAGTCTTTCTCTCATATCTCCTCTTTTATACACTCAAGGTAATTTCATCATGAACTAACACACCGCCAATAAAGATTCAAATAACCTGATGTAAGATCATATATACTGTGAGTGGGCATGGTGAGAGAGATATGGTGTCTATGTGTGGAAGAGGAAGGCACTGTATCGGAACTTAAGGAGACATTGTGGAAATGGGAACAAGATGTTAAAAAGAAGAAGCAGAGATGAAAAACAGTAGATTCTAAATGTGTTAGTAAAAGATTTCACAGAACGAGTGAAAAAGCAATGAGACTGAGGCACCATGTTGGGTTACACTCTGTGCTCCGAGATTGAAACGGTTGGGCATATGTAAACAGGCTGCATGTTTGACCAAGATTTGCCAGTTGTGTTTTCTGTAAGCTATTACTGACTCTTTGTGTTCTGTTTTCCCTAAAAGACGGGAATATTATTTAGTGCTCCCCGTCTTCTTTAGCTGTTGGTTTTGAACCATCCATTTTATATGGAGAGTGATGGTTGGACATTTTATATTGTGTTCTTTTTCTCCCATTAACAGTGACTCTTTCCCATCAATTCTTGCTCTCTGTGTCTCTTTCTGCCAGGCCCTTCACTGAGCCCATCTGCTGTGTGTGAGCGTTAATTAACCACACTGCCGTTTCCTCTGTGTGCGCTGCGTTTGAAGGTGCTTAGAGTACACGAGTCAGCCCCGCAAGTTCATCAAAATGCTAATTCGGCCCAAATTAAAGTTGTGATTAACATTACACAGTTTCCTGTGCAGACAAATTGATCCTTCCATGAGCGCTCTCTCTCCCTCTCTCTCTCTCTCTCTCTCCCCCTCTTTCTGGGTGATGAGTGTCTGGGGAGAGAAATACTTTCCTCTTGGGTGTTCTTGTCATCATCGACAAAGTGGAAGAAAAACAGAAACAGTCCGCAGATGAAGCTAATGGTGTGTGAGGAAGATTTGTATCTAAATGCAAACAGTTTTCTTTATAACATAAATATAAGTCTTACAACACAACGTTCCATTTTGCCCTTTAAGAAATATGCATTATCTTCTCCCTCTTTCTCCCCCTTTTCAGCACTTCACATGCATATCAATCCACATTTGTTTGTGTGCATGTGCTTTACCTGTGGGTATGCTTCTGCATTGTCTCAGACTGTGTACATGTGTGAGGAACCAATAAGCTGTAGCGCTGATGCTGTGACACAGTTCTGACTGTATTTACCCTGCTCTCCAGCTGCCTCTGCACCTCCCAGACACTAACAGGCACATGGAAACAAGGCCCCAAGAGGTTAAAAGAAAATCCCATTAAAATAATAGAATTTTTTTAAACAAATCAAATTGTATTTTCTCCTTTAATTTTGTAACCGCCTGTACTTGCTTTCTTGCTCACCTTCCATGTGACCTCAATCACTTCGAGTTTTACGCATTCTCGCATTTCTGCTGTCTACAAGCTGTAAAATGTTGCACAAAATGCATTTGTAGTGCTGAAAGACAGACAAATAGCTTCTCTAATAGGTTAGCTGTGCTAATTCATGAGAGTAAATCAGCAAGCCATATGCTCCTGGCGCAACTCAGGTGGTATCATGTGTTTTTTTTCTAAAACAACAGCGGCTTGACATTCCCAATGGGTAAATGACAGTGGAACGCTTATTTAGGTACATACTGTAGTCTCTCGATCTTTCTCTTTCTGTCTCTCTCTTTCTCTCACACACACACACACGGATAAACTTCTCGTGGTAATGAAAGCCCCTGGCGTTCATCACTCTGTCTTAAGCAGTGGTTATTGAGGCATTAAATATGTCTACACAGGGCTCAGTGAAAGGCTGCCAGATCAGTGTTCTCCTCTGAGGGGGGCTCTGTTTGCATACAGACAGGTTGGGGGATTGGGAACGTGCACCGAATGGAGCCTGGGATTCGTAACTGGGTGCCCACCACTCTGGTGTTAGCGCCATTATGGGATGTCACTGTGGGAGAACTGCGGCTCTTCAGCGGGATTACTGAGATTCTTTCTGAAATTGAGCGGAATTGGAAATGTGGCCGACGGATTCTCTCTAGAGTGATGCGTGCACAATGCTGCCACACACACACACACACACACACACACACACACACACACACGCCTGCATTCATGTTCAAACAAATGCAAATGTTAATTTATGGAAAGGTTTTCAGAAACTCTGATGATGGTGCTTGTATGAGAGAAAAGCATACAGACTGACAGTAGTATTTGACCTGATGTAAGTTTGATCAGTTATGAAATTTCTTGTTGGTCTTTTCTGTTGATTTCCTCTCACAGCATGACAACAAATTCAAAACAGCACTGGTACACACTTCAGCAGCGTCTACTGTCTTTGGCGCACGTTTGCATTTTGTAAAATGTGGTGGTTCGTTGTGTTTTTTTAAACGCTGCTTGCAAACCAAATGTCCCATAAGGAACAATGAACATTTGAATTGTATTCAAATGAAGTGAACTGAAATTAATCGACAATGTCAAAGTAAACGCTGACTGTAGGTCTGAATCTGCGTCATACCAAGATCTGTGAGGACATGTATGACAACAACAGCTATGATGTAGGGATTTTTGAAGCCTTGCATTGTAACACTGAGCTAGTTCTGTTCATCAGGACTTTCATGGGAGCGTTATTCTGTGCTTCTGTGGTGGACAGTAGCCCCATAATAGCGTCAGCACAGAACAGTGTAACTACATGACTTGGGCGTGAGATCTGGCCTTTACAGCTCAGTAGCCTCCTTTCTAATGGGATTGGGGGTCAATGTGCTGAGGGCACACTCCCTTCTGAGGTCCCTTCTCCTGTGTCATAAAATAAACATGCTGGGTGCGACCCCGGTGAGGGTGAACATTAACACCCCAGCCGCTGGCCCAGGGGTCAGCCAGGGGTCAGCAGCCTGTGGTGGAGGGAAGGCCGGAGATTATTCTTCCACACTGACAGCCGCAACCAACATGGCATCGGTGTGTAACAAACTTACACCCCGGGTGTTATGTAAATTCTGTCTGAAGGATTAACAGCAGCACACTCTTTTAGGTCAAAATGGTGTTTTGGCCTCTTGTTTACCCCGAGCAGTTAGTGGGATGGAAGATTTAAAGACCTAATGGATTGTTATAGAATTTGATTTAAAGGTTTAAGTAGGTTTTCCTTTAAGTATTCCTTTTACAATTTTGTTGTAATTCATATAAATATATATTTAGCATTAGATAGCTTGTGCAAAAAGCTGCAACAATACATTTTAGAAAAACCAACAACAGCTGATTTTTTGGCCACATTAGGGAAGAGGAAACAAGCTGTAAACACAACTCTGACATAGTATTGGCCTTAATATGGCAAACATATTAGCAAACAGTTGCTATACATCCAACAACTTTAGCACATTTCTGGCCACCTAATGCATTTAAGTCCAATATTCACTCTCCTTTTAGCCCTGTTTTGCTGGAGGGAAATATCTGGCTTTTTAGCAGCTAAATGCTCCTCTTTGTTCAGCTAACTTTACCTGTCTGTCATTTGGTGCTAGTACAACAGTCAGTGTTTAGAGCTCTTTTTACTGAAAACTGCAGCATGCTGCAGCTGAAAACAATGCTGATGGATGTGGTCAGAGAAAACCAAAACAGTAACATTTTCAAGGCTGTAAAAAACAAAACAATGAACTGAAAGGAGCTAAAATGCTCCATAGAGCTGATGGGAAATGTAAAATTGGGTTATAATTCTCTGTTGGTTTAAACACTGCAAGTGACCCCTATCACAGGTAGTCATGTGATCAAATGTAAATCTAAAAATACTGATTGTAGCCGCTTTACATAGAGCCAGTAGTCTGCATGAGTTTTCATGAATTGTTTTGTAGCATGTCACAGGTCCAGAAACCAGAAGAGGCAGAGCAGAGTGGAGTGTGCCTCCCCCAGCAGTGCCGCCCTGGTGCATTATTCAGCCTGGCATTCACCCTGACTGTGGGGAGCCACAGATGTCAGACATAGCTAACCAGCTATTGTAGAGAGCAGGCACGAACATCGGACCTGCCAAGACTGGTCAGACTTGATAGTAAACTAGATATTCTATATAGACATTAAGAAAGAAAAAAAGAAAGGGAAATCCAAGAAATGATTGACAGCCATTCAGACAGAGGTCAAATAGCACTTGTTATTAATTCTTAAGGTTTGTTTTAGATTTTGCATACATGTAAATCCAGGTTATCTTGACCAACAAAGCCACTGCTAAGAATTATTGGTCCTTATTCTACAGGCTGACGACACCATGATTACAATCCAGGGAAACTGGACAGAAAGAGTGGATTTATAAGCAAACTACAAGCTGTAGGATTTATTTGTCCTTTTAGCCTATCCACAATGTGCTTATAAAACCTCCCCCCTGCAACAATTAGGGGGCATAGATCACATTCTTGCCTTTGCAGAGGCCAGATAACACCATAAGGCTTTGGGACATCTCATTCGCATTGGGAACGGTCTGCAAGATGCTTTACTAGATGGATTTATATGTGGCCTGCGCAGCTTCCCAGTGATTGAATGTCTGTGTGCATGTGTTGAGCTTACTCTGTGTGGATCTGTCAGGGGACTCATAAGGCAGGTTTGAATTAGGCATGAGATAGGAGAAGGATGTGTGTGTGTTTGTCTGGGTGTGCTTGTGTGACTCGGAGTTCTTTATGGTGAAAGAGCGTGTAAATAGTGACCGGAGACAGATGTGGTCTCATCCCTGAAAGGCTGAGGATAAAAAATTATTGGGACAAGACCTCAGGATCAGGGCAGGGCAGGACATTTCCCAAGATGACATATTCCCAGCATGTTATAAAGCAAAGGAAGCAAAACATGTAAATGGAACAAACACAGAGTCTTCTTTCTCTATTTGATGGTATTACTGGCTGATGATATCCAGTTGCACAAAGTGAAACAAAATCTGTGAAAAGTTCACACAATCGTTTTCATCTAGATTACAGCTCTACCTAAGAGGTTAGCCATAGCTCTAAACACCACAAAGCCTATAAAACATGAGCTGGAGAGTTGTGAGAGACATAAAAGCAGTTCCTTTTAATGTAATATTGATTTACAAACCGCATGTTAAAACACCTCCTGGTCATGGGTCATTACATTCAACCCCTAACAAATTGCACTGAGTGCTGAACTGGAGCCAGTGCACATGAGCCAGTGGACATTTTTAGATTCACATGCACAGGTTTTGGGTGTCCTGGTGTCTAGACAGTAGCAGCCTGAGTGAAAAACCTTGAACTAAAGAAAGACTTCATACAGCAGTGAGGTAAAGAAATAGTATCTTGCTAAGAACTTGTGAAAAAGTAGTCATTTTTCCTTTTTGTTTTGACATTATATTTTAGATATGATGACAGGCTGTGGAAAGATTATTGGATAAGTTGTCATGTTGTCTTCAACCCCCGATGTGTGTATAACTCACTGATGCCATTCAGGCATTTTTGCATGCCCATATTGATTAGTGCAATTGGAACAATTAGGCAAAATTACTGTCTGTGTTTTGACCTCACAACACGTTGTGACAACAACAGGAAAAAATTATACCAATTAATTTGTTTCACTCAGTTGATGTTTTGATGGTGTTCATGTCAGAAAGAGAAGCAAAATGCGGTGAGAAACAACACTGCTGAGACATGCTAATAGGGACTTTTTGGTTTACTGACAACAATAAATATATATTTACAAAGATGCAACATATCAGACTTTGATGGACGATAAAGTTCTGGACTTTTTTCCGTCATTGTCCATGGTATTTATACAGACCAGCTAACTTTATCAGACATTCAATGTCTGACATTGTTAGAAAATAAAAACAGCACCACGGAACAAACAATTGATAGATTTTGAGAAACCAGACAAGGTAAAATAAGTAGAAATGAAAACAGTTGTGAAATAAATGTAAGATAAGTGATCAGTGAAGTGTAGAAAGTAGATTTTTAAATGGAAGATCTACAAGGAATACTAGGAACATTTTACTTCAAGTCCCCGTATTTAGTTTTTATAAGCAGTATATAAACATTTAATAAACACTTATATCTGATTAAATTATACTTTGTTATAAACCATTTATTAAATGTTTATATACAGACTATGAAACCATAACAGCATATGCTAAATAGGGGCACTTGAAATAAAGTGTTGACAGAATACTATCAAGCAGCCCATGCAGGATAAAAAGTAATGTGACTGACAAAGGAAGTCGTTTTTAAACTTTCATTTTTATATTGCAGATATCAATTTTAGTAAACGGCAGTAATTTAAACAATTTTACTAAATTGTGATACTTTGCTAAAGTTGAAACTGCTGCATTTAAATTACAGCTACAGTCTCTGACTTCAGACAGAGTCTATGGCAAATAATCCTATAAATAAATAATAATAAAAATAAAATAATAAAATAAATCCTATTTTTGCAAAAATTCTGAAATAGTTAAAAGTTTCACATAAAGTGACTTTTAAATTAGTTGTACCATTGATTATTATTTATTTACTTATTTTTCATCTTTGGGCGTTTAGTTCTACATTAAAGTGTCACATATGGTGGGAATTTAATTGGATGGTTCTCAGTTTTAAACTCTAGTTTAACGCCAAAGAAATAAAACATAAAAACTAAGGGATTCAGCATTTCTCCACCAGAACTTTATTCTTAGCCAAATGTAGAGGGCTGTGAAAGAGCATTTAGATCTTCATTTTGCAAAATAAAATGTATATAAAATATAATGAAATAAAATATATGGAAGTAATTAGGAAATTGGGGGCGGGGGATTGGGATGCTGCTATTTCTAAAATCCTGATTTTAGAAAAGCAATTTTAATAGTAGTTACATAAACTTTATTTGTAGAATGCCATTAAGAGCATAATTCATTCATTATCCTGAATCATTAAAAAAAACAAATATCCTGAAAACTGACCTTCCATTGTGTTTTATTCCTCTCACCAGACAGACTGTACGCCTGTACTTATGCATGATGCAAGATGCTACAGCAAATATGGCTCCCATTTACATTTTAATTCACAGACTGGTAAATGCTTCCATGTGAGACTTTACTCCTAGAGGAAAGTTATGTTCTTCATCATGAACCATTATTTTTTTTTTTTTAGAGGCTTATACAGAATTTACTTACATGTTGTTTTTCAGACTTTATTCATAGGCACTAGCCAACCAACAACAGCAATAGCAACGATGCTTTTTTTTCTACACATCTCATGCAAATGTTTGCAGTAACACCCCCTTCATGCTTTGTTTTCCTGTGGTAACATGGCATTTACATTTCATGAGCTCACTAACCTTTTTTTTTTTTCGTCCCTCAGCATTGACTTGTCACTGGGCTGATTTACTGGGCCAGTCATTTCCATGCAGGCCAGTGGCTGAAACGCTCTCCCTGCTGCAGATGAATATTTACATGGCAGTTAACAGGTGGCGAGTAGTTTAATGGTGGTAATTGCTCCATGGCACGTGTAGCAACAGAGGAGGTGTAAGACTTGTGTAGCTTGGGGCTGTCCCTCTTCTGTGATGATGCATCCCTGGGGATATCTTGGCATGTGTGTATGTGTGCGTGCACCATATTTTATACTTTAAAGGGTGAAATATATGCTGTCCAGCCTATATCCAAGTAAAAAAACAGTCTTAGTGCTCTGTGATAGGATGCAATACCATTTGTTACTGTTTGACGATATATTTAGTTTTCAGTGCGTTAACTACTATTTTCATTTAGTGTGTTGATATTAATGTTTTGAAAGAACATATGCACTCAAGACCCTTTAAAATGATCACCATACTCCGTGATGAACCTTTAATCTCATGGCTCCTGGGAAACAAAATTTCTACAAATTCAGTTTTATTGAAGTGTGTAATTTTGCCAAATAAACCTCACATAAGCAGATCAAGATATATCCTCAATTTCCTCCTTTTAATAAGATAGAGATGTACGTTTTCTAGATCTGTTATTTCACACTAGATTAATTTTTTTTCTCTTCAGTGGAGAGAGATTAGGTTTTATTGTCCGTCTGACAGCCATGCAAATGTTAAAGCACTGGAATGTTCCACAAACCGGAGCAGATGGACACGACAAGCCCCTCCTTTTCACTCTCAAGGAACATGACATCACCACATATGGTCGCAGTGATTGATCTGTCTTTAGAGAGTGATGGCTGGCTGAGTGGAGAGAATGGGGAAGGGATATGCACAGAGCAGAGGCAGAGTGCTGGCGTAATGTTTTCCATGGCAAAACCCATACAGTCATAAGAATGAATGTGTCAATGGCTAGAGTGTTTTTAAATTGATTGCCTGTGTGTGTGTGTGTGTGTGTGTGTGTGTGTGTGTGTGTGTGTGTGTGTGTGTGTGTGTGTGTGTGTGTGTGTGTGTGTGTGTGTTTATGTGTGTTTGTTATGGTTCTTGGAGAAACCCATATGGATGGCCTACTTTATTTAAGTTGCATTTCTTTTTATTTCAGTTTAGCCTTCACGCTCATTTATATTCAACTCCCATTAATACTTCCAGGTTTTACATGCATTTGTGTTTTTCTTTTCCTCAGAGAAGACACTGTCCTCACCACATTAATCACAATTAATGTCATAAAAACCGCAGATTCTCCTGTTTTACCTGGTAGTGCAGATAGAGGTATGAGTTTTCTAGATCTGTTATTTCACACTGGAGAGGAAAAAAATGTATCTAGTAGAGGCTGTCAATCCCGCTGTGTGTTTACATTGATTATAGTTCCAGATTTATGGATAATGATGACAGATGGAGATGTTAGCACTATTAAGCAGCAGGGACATTACTTATTATTCACTGGTTGGTGCAAAGTCCAACATTTAGCTAAGGTGATTTATCAAAAAGTCAGACAGTGAAGCTAAAAAAAAAAACATGCAAATGCTAAATCAAAGTTGGCAAGCTAGTGAGAGAGAAGCGATGGAGAGTGAGAGACAGAGAGAATGAGATGATGTTGTACAGAAAAGCAATAGGATGGATATGCAGTTCCAGACACAGAACAGAAGCTGGGAGCTTGTCTTGTCCTGCTGTGTGTCTGGCAGATTGCTATGGAGCCTGTCATTGCGACCAGCAGGGTGTCCAGCCACTACATGGCATTCAGCAGGGGAGGTGAATAAATCACTGGAACACACACAGTCCAGCTTACAATTCGCCTGACAAAGGCAAGACTGCCCTCTAGTCACACCTATACTTTGTATGACTAAAGAACCAACATTATTCCTACAGCTAAAGTAGCACCTTTCATTGATTTTTACAAAAGTTAACACCCAGAAGAAAATAACATACAAAATGTAAATTGTTAGCTTATATAGTAGAAAGAGTAGATTGTCAAAATACAAAAGATATAAACCAAAGAATATTCAACTGTCCCTTCAAAAGCACATTTATACAGAAGCTGCTTATGCATGTTCATGATGTGCCCAGCCATGTTGTTCACCAGGGCTGGACTTGGACCCAACTCTGACCTATTTCAAACCATCTTTCCATAAATAACCTTCAATATTTAACAAAGCATAATTTGCAAAGACAGGCTTGTTCACTGCCTTCAATGTCTGGATGTATTTTTAGTATTGTTATCATTTTCATAATTTCTTCCCATATAACTTTGAGCAATATTCTTTATTTATTTTCCAAACCAATAGTTTATTAATCCAAGCCTTAATCCTCACCTAAATTAATGTTCTTTTGTTAATTATTTCATCACAAATAATAAGGAAATTACATGTTTAATTTCTGAGTTTGTCAACTGATTCAATTTCAGAATTCAGGTTAACTGTGTTTCCCATGTGTTTTTAATGTTTAGGCTCATTTAATAAAAAATGTTGAGACTGTGTATGAATAACCAGTTACTATATATATATTAGATTAGGAAAAAAAAGAATATTTTAAATATTTTACAAAATATATTTTGGCATTCAAAATTATTTAATGTTTTAAATATTTCTTTATAAAACTAAAGCTGCTATGACTTTAGTGTTGTTGTTAGGTAGATTGTCTAAGATATCAGTTTAAAATACCTTTCAACATTTTGAGCAATTGGTGTTCTATAATGAACTATTAAACCATCTATCTGTGTAATGGTAAAAAACTGTTGCAAACATAAAAGTCTTTTTACAGAGCATTTAATGAGTACATCCAAATGATTAACCTGTGAAACAGCTTTGTTCCAGCTCATAAAGAATAAACTGTCCTACAGATCAAGTTTCACAAATGTCCCTTTGGTTAATGCATAGCTGACATTAACAGTAGTACAAGTCATATAACTACAAAATCTATATGAGAACACTAGAGGTAAGAAAATCATAACTGAATGTTTTGTGGAGTTTTATTCTTTATACGTTTTTAAACCCAACCCAAATCCAAATCCAGGCTTCCAAGCATTTCTTCAGCATCCTGTTGGTGATGCCACAGACACAATGTTTTTCTATAGATTACATTTAGAGAAACTTTGAGCTCTGGTGGCATCTTTGTAGTGTTTCAGACCTTCTACGTGATTCTTTCTCCCTTCTTGCCACCACTGTCATTATACTGAAAAAGTATGACAAAGAAAAAGAGTGTGCACAATAACAGCAGTCTCAGAACGGATTTGTTGATGAGAATCAGAATTCTGCGAAGAGCTTTGCTTAGCATATCCAGTGTTTAACATTTTGTACACTTTAGCCAGTGCACATCTTAACAAATGTTCCCACAAGTGCAAATATAGAATGATAAATAACAGACTTTTGTTTAAGATTATTCTTAGAGCAAGTTGTTATTTTCAAACAATGGTTCTATTTTTATCCATTTAAACCTGTTTAAATCAAGTCAGATTTGACAGAGAATTTATCATTTTCGTTAGTGGCAACAGAAATTACCAATAACATATATTACACACATTGCTCTGAATGATTTCTAAAAGTTTGGCAGGTTTATAGTCTGTATTACAGAGTGTATCACAGTGGCATATTAACTATGAAACTAAACCATAAGAACTCCACATCCCATTTATATGCTGCATTTTATGTGTACAAAATAGTTAAGCTGGAGAGAACTGGAATTATGTGGCTCCAAGTTCACATGCTCCATTTCATAGACAGACTTAGAGGGCACAGAGATGTCAGTGTCACCTCGTTTTATCCTGGAATGTAACGAGGAAAAGCATAAAAACCCTGCAATTGGGCCAGAAAATAATAGACTATGCTCCTGGAAAGAGTGGCTCATTGGTTTGGATTGAGGAACGGCTGTGATGAGGAAGAAGACAAGCATGTATTTACATGAGACACCCACACAGGCCTCCATAATCAATCTTCCAATCTCTCAGGGTGCAGACTCAGCCAAGAATCAGTGTGTGGGATGGAAGTCATGGTAAACAGCATGAATCTTTGCCAGCAGTCTATTTAAAATCTTTATTTATCCACAGAACTGCAAATCTTTTCCTGCAATGTCATACTAAACATAAAAGTTAGGCTCATGCTGACATTTTGGGATTTATGTTTGCCATCTTAAAAGTCCAGTGTGTAACATTCAGGAGGACCTATTGGTGGAAATTGAGTTTAATATTTATAGGTATGTTTTCATTGGTGTATAATCACCTTGTGTTTTTGTTACCTTAGAATGAGCCGTTTTTATCTACATAGGCAGTGGGTCCTCTTCCAATGAGTCCGCCATGTTGAACCACCATGTTTCTACAGGAGCAAAGAACTGACAAACACTGGCTCTACATAGGGCCTTTCACGTTTTTCACCAGTTTTGCATCCACCTCTTCCTCTACGCATGGAAGACTGAGCCTTATTCAAATGGTTCCAATCTGCAACTTCACCGCTGGATGCCATGAATCTCACTGAGATAAAACACATAGGTTTAGGACTAGAAGCAGAAAAGCACAGATTCTATTAAAAAACTTGACACTCATATGTTTTAATTCAGTTTCAGTAATACATTCAAGAGAGTTTCTTTTAGAGTTGAGTTTGCAAAATTGGCATCTTCACTCTGACAAGGACTCAGCAGTCACAGTTGTTGGATGAGTTGTTGTTGGTCAGGAAATAGCTCCAGTGTGAAAGCTAAATGCTCCTAAAACCACAACCATAATTATACGTCAAATACACAAAATACATCATGTGTACATTAGGAAGGTTTGGAGTTTCTGGCAGCAAACAAGCCTGCCTCCTAGAGAATATGTTTATATAGAACTAATTTTCAACAGCAAATATGTTTTGAGAGAAGCATAATGCCGAACAGATTATGGTTTCTATCGACGTGATGAAAAGAATTTTGTTAATCTGAATAGTTGCAAAATGCTGATACTGAATGTATCAGTAAAATGTTCACTGACAACGAATTTAATTTGTTTTCCACCAAAATATCTTGCAATATACGCTAATAGTGACTAAATCATTATTAAACTTTTTTTATTGTTATATAAAATGTAGTGGCAGCATGTCATGGTCTTGGTTAAATACAAAAAACACAGTGGCTTGAGACACAGCATGTCTATTGTACATTTAAATGTTTATACATTTAAATGAAACCATGATCTTCCACTGACCTTAACTATGTACGACCATCCACCCCAAAAATGTTTGCTTCATTCGCACAAAATGTTTTTGCCTCTCAGCATAATTCAGCTGTTACACTGAATACTATAGAAGCGCAGTAGAAAGGGTTGGATGGAAGGCACTATTGATGGATCAAGGCTTAAGCCTATAAGGAATGCTTCAAACAAACTTTTGTTGGTATGACATGTTGTCCGATCATATCTAAAAATAATAAGGACTCAATAGTGGGGTGAAAAACCTGCCATCACAAAATAAAGCAAAACTAAATAAATCATACTAATAGGGTTCGCAATTCAACTCAGCTCTACTCACCTCCAGACACCTGATCTATTGCTTTGTGAAGTTGAGAGACACAGCTAGCCTGGTTCTGTCCAAAGGTTAAAAAATCCACCTACCAGTGCATCTAAAGCTCACAAATGAACATGTTACATCTTGTTTGTTAAATCTTGTACAAAAAACAAAGTAAATCAATTTGTCGTTCTTTGGGACTATTTCTTGGCCATGCACACTAATTTTCAAAAGTTGTATACCCAGGAAATAAAGCTTATAGTCCATCCCCCAGTTTTCTTCCTCTTTCATACTTGTTGAACAAAGGTAATGACATGTTGTGTCATTTCTCATTAAGCCCTTGTAATTTGCCTGTGTTAAAATTATCTCCCAAGGATGTGCCCACAGATTCATTGACATCTTGAAATAATCCAAAGGCATATTGACAGATATAACAGGCGGGGGGAAAGCAGTCCATCATTCATCTCCATTTCATTGATAGGCCGATGTAAACATCTCTATAAATATCACCATCAATGAAGGATAACAGGGGTTTACGTCCCACTGTGGTGACACACTGTCAGATGCCAGCTAACTAGAATTACATTTTCAATATTTTCCAAGACAGACCTTCCAGCATCATAATGCACATTTCACTCTGAAACACACATCTTATGTTGAGCGTGGAGAACAACACAATAACTAACTCATCACCAAGCTAAGACCTGGAAAGAAAGAAGGATTAAAGGATGGAGGAAACATAACAGGAGTGGAGAAGCTAGTGGTCATTTAAGATGACCAGTCATGAACACTTTAGGGTCAATGAGTTCTCCAGTGTAATTACTAAGCAGATCTCAGCGTGACTCACTACAGCTTGGCTTTGCTGGTGCAATAATGAGCAACATGAGGGAAACGTAAGTGTTCATGTGTGAAAAGTGAGTGTTTTCCGTATAAGGAAGATTTGTGAGAAGGTGGAATAGCATGATGGTGTCACTAATAATTGGTTATTGCTTGTTTTTCAGGCTGTCTCATTTTCTCTTGAGCTTAATTGTCCGTGTCTTCCTCCTTTTGCCTTTCTTTAACCCTCCTCTCCTCTTGCATTCTTCCTCCTCTTCCAAACTTCAGCTAGTGGCAGCTCAGCAGACCAGAGTGAGTGCATGTTTTTACATAATCTCAAAGCCTAAGCAATAGATCTGCTGGTTGATATGGGGAGTTGCATGCCAAACAGTTCCGCCCAGATTTATGACTTGGCAGAATCAGCAGAGCTGGCATAATACCTGTTGCCCAATACATCCAGTGTCCAAATCCTTCCGTTCCCTCTCACAGTTGGCCAAACAGCATTGGCAAATACATTTACAGTTTGTTTTGGCTTGTATGTGGCAGATAGTTGACAGTACTGTGAGCCCCGGTGAATTTAAATAGCTTCCATGGAAGTATGTAAAAGTAAGGCTGAAAAATGTGTCGTTCTGATTCGTTAATTCAGAGCCATTCGGTATTCCATTCCAGTTAAAACACATGTTTAGTGGCAAAGTAATCTCTGATTAGAAGATATAATACAATATAGTCACTGTGAGTTTGCACCAGAGACTCTGGATCTTGCAAGTCTCTATAATAAGGGTTTAAGTGGTTAAAATGTTAAGAAAAGTCAGCTAATCAGCTAATATTGCAAACATATTGTTGTATGTCATACCAGATAATGCAGTGATTATTCTAAATGTGTTAAATTTGGGAAGATAAATGCTGGAATTAGCAACCAATGACAATCACATGTATTCCCTTAAAGTCTGACTTTCTGGTGTGCTAAAGTTCTAAGAATTGTGTGTTACTGTTGCTCGAAGTAAGGTATAAAAAGAAAATATTGTTTGGTATCGGCTCTCAAACCCAGTATTGACACTGGTATAAACTTTGAAATGACATCCAGTCCTACTTGGAATTCAAATCTGTTTGCTTGAGCTTAAGAAGTCATCTCTCTGTGCTTTGGCAGTTTTACAACCTTTGAAACTATGCCCCATTTAACATGGTTTACACAAGGAAGTGATTATTGCTCACTAGCTGACACAGAAAAGGCCAGCTCATAAATATAAATAAACTAGAATTTAACCCACTTGCTAAACTTTTCCAAACATTATAAACATATCTTTTTTATGTTTTCTGGAATGGCTTTCTGTTTATGAGTCATGAGCCTAACATTTTGAGATGAATGTGAACAGTTGTATTATTCTCAGAGATTTATTCTTAGTTTTTAAGGAGAATTAACACCATCCACTTTCTTAATGCTCACTAATTTTGATTTTCCTGTAATATTTTGCTATCTAAGTGAAAGCTGAATTATTAAGTTCAGTTTTTACCTCTGTCCTAAACCTATGTTTTCCTAATGTTCATAAATCTGGAAATGAAAAATCACAATATTTTCTTAATTTGTCAGAGACTCATTTGCGTATGTCTACTTCATTTTTTTTTTTTTCATCAAACATCAGCCCTCCTGTTCTGGTTCCAGATGGAGCGCTGCCAGCCAAGAAAGGTGTTCGCTACAAACCCAGCTGTGTAAATTGTTAATTTTGAATCAGTAAACAAAAACCTGAGTCGTCCACTGAGGCAAATATGATAATTGTTTGCGGATTATGGAGATCTGGCTGGCAACTCGGCAGAGGCTGTGAGTAAACGGGAAGAAAGCTCAGCTCAAACAAATGCAGTTACTCAGCCAATGGAGCAGTATAAGGCTGATGGCACACACTGGCGTGATCCCTGGGGGAATATCCAGCATGTGGGCCCAGGAGAGTCTCTGCTGAGATGGTTGGTTCAATCATTAAGACACACATGAACATCCAGAAATAACTGGATTCTGTATGGAATTAAAGCTTTTTTTTTTTTTTTTTTAAAGCTAAAAACAATCTCAAAGCAAGTTTTCCTCAGATACTGACAGGAATAATCGAAGGCAGATTGAGGAGAAAATTGCTGTTCGAGTTGTGTGGAAAACATTTTAAAATTTGTAGTACTTTTATTTTGGGTAAATTTGTAAACAAGAAGTTTAGCATGCACTTAAAGAGCAAGTGTCTGACATTTGACTATGACCTTAATGTCCAAGGTGATGTGGCTACAGTCCTAAAACCATTTACATTTTTGTAAATACACTAATTTGCTTAGCTAAAATATAACTGCACCCCTCAATGCTGCTAGCTCCCTCCCTCTCAACAAATTTAAAAAATACATCAGGTGGTGTGGACTCGACACCGACCGGACTGAGTGACCATCTGACTATAGTACTGTAGCAGGAACGGCGAGTTGGTAGACACACCTAACCAAGGTAACCAGCCATGAGTAGCTGCTGTCAGACTCTCCTTGTCCGTGTTGGAAACACAGCTTTTACAGTCACTAGAAGCAAGAGGACCTTTGTAAAATGTTCTGTGTGGTACAGTGTTGTAGCTCCTGTGTTGTAGCTAAGCTAACAGCTCAGAGAGGCTAACTCTCCATTATGTGTGTGTGTGTCAGCGACTGTCCGCATAATCATCAAGGGAAATAATATCCGGTGATGTTTCTACAGTCGTCAAAAGTCCGAACCATTGCGCCAAAATAGGAAAATACTAAGTAGATAAAATAAATTCCTGCAAATTATGCATCTCAATTAGTATACGTAACAAAAATGAGTGCAAGGATTTCACAGACCCCCACTTAAAGCAGATGCCAGGGGAGATGGGCCGCCTTCCTCTGATTTGAGGGAATTAACAAATTTTTTTAATATCAATGTCATGATGTAAATTAGTCCCGAAAGGTTGAGGTTGATTTAAAACAACCCATGAAATGCAAATTTTTAAAAGTTTGGAAAGGATAGGACAATATTAGCACCAGCATTGATGTGTTTCATCACAGTATGGTCATATAACTTTACAGCTCAAAACAAATGTTGTGCACTACTTTGTGTGTACTACCATTTTAAATGAGAATTAAGAGACAGGAAACACAGAGAGAGGTTGCCAGATAGAACCAAAGTCACAATGACATGGTTAAATTGTGCATCTTAAACTACCTAAACTAACTAAACTTAAACAACATCCCTACTTTGCCATTTTAGCTACAGAGGGTTAGTGAAGAAACTTTGGTAAATACACTTTAAGAAATACTGCAAGGATTTTCTTCTGAATGCACTTACAATAGATTGACTGTTTGTACAACCCGAATCCCTTGTTGCATTGCAAGATAATGTTTCATATTATAATGTCAGTTTAGTGTTGGCTGTTTTCATCCACTTTTCTATCCTACAGGGCCCAAAAGTGTTGTTTGGCATTTATTATGAACAGATCATAGCTGGGTGGTTAGTAGAGCCTTGAGAAGGGATGGTAACTTCCCTATGACATCAGCCTGCACAAAAAAAAAAAAGAGTATGCAATTACATTTAAAAATACCACAGGGAAAATTAAATCAACACCAAAAGCAACAGTGTGATTGGCTTCAAAATACAAACTTCGTCGTTTTAACCATGACTGACATCTTCCAATACACCATCTCCTGACCTTTAAGGTGTGTCGTGAATAGCTGTTCTTTAAAGAAAAGTCTATCTAATCCTTGTCTTTTCAAGAATGGCGATAATTCTGTTCAGTGGTGAGACAATCTAATCTCTCCACCACTGAGACCACATATCCCAGCAAACCTTTGGATCAAAGCCTGCCAGGGACTCCTCAACATGATGTCCCTTGATCGCCTTTTCTACCACAAAAACAAAATGCCCCCAAAGAGTGTGTGAACTGCCCACTCTAAGAAAAATAGAAAGGACACTTTAATGTCTGGTACAGCGTAAGTGGAGTTGCTCGACACTCTTGCCATTGATACATAGCCGCTGTTGCTGTCTCCCCTCCCTGTGTGAGGCAATGGTCTTCAAGGATGGGTGGTCTGTCTGGGGATGAAATCGGACGTGTGTGTAGGGGTGTGTGAGCTTCCTTTGTGTCAGGGGAGAGGGGCCTTTGTTCTCTTAACCAGGGAGGTGGGACCAACAGATTAAGCCTTTAGAAGTGCAACCGACCACCATGAGGGCGCGCCACAAGGGAGAATGTGTTTGCATGTTGGCGCGTATGTGTGTGTTTATATGTCTCTGTGTGTATGTATTGTATGTCTCTATATGCATGCACCGTATGTGTTGTAGAATATGAGTGCAAACAGTGTGGGAAAAACTAAAAATAAACAGTGGGAAAGAGAGAGAAGCTGACAGAGAAAGAGAGGAAAAAGTCAGAGTAGGCATTTGTACCCATTTGCATGTGAATTAGCATGAGTTAGTGAGAATCTGATACAGGTCAGCAGGTCAATAGTTCTTATCCATCTGTCCTTCTGATGGCATGCCTCCCAGGTCAGTTTGATTCCTCTGTGAGGGAGCTAATCTCACCCCAGTGCTCAGTGAGCCTCTATAGCGTCCTCTGATCTGCTCCTTCAAACCCCTCTGTTCCCCACACACACAACAAAATGGGCCTGAGCTTAGAGGAGGAGGGAGTCACACACACAAACACACACAAATGCGCATAGATGCAAACACACACACACACACACACACACACACACACACACACACACACACACACACACATAAATGGATAGTTGCCTTAAGATGCTAGTTTCTATCCATATTCACATGAAAAGCTTCAGAATTAAATATGTTAGGTAAATTAAGACTATTTTCTATAAAATTTGGTGCAGACAATTAGTAAATTATACTATTTCTTTTAAATTTAAATTTTATTTTGTACTTAAAACTTAGAGTCAAGGCCCCCACATAACAACCCTTAAAATACAGTTATACAGTTGTCAGTGACAGTGAAGCTGTTGTCTGATTTTTTTTCTCACTCCTGTTTGTCCTGTGTGGTGCGTTTCGTCTTCTACAGACATCAAGCAGATTACAACATATGCTAAGAATTATTTTTAAATACAGTTCGACCCGTGTCTGCAGAGAGCAAAGCTTTTGGGAATAGGACAAGCAGACCATCTGTGGTAGTCCTCCATCAGTCCTCTATCTCATGAAACAGCCCGGCCTCCTCCTCCTCCTCCTACTTTCCAATTCTTGTTCCCTCTCTGTCATTCTTCAGATTTCTGCCTTCCCAGTGTTCCACCTTCTGTCATGGCGGCTGTCTGAACAAACAAACACACGAGGGTCCACGGCGAGCCAGACGGCGTGATGTGCGATTGTTTGCTCTGGTTGCTCCCGTGCGGGAGAAAGTTTTCTTAAGAGGCACACAGAGGTCTGGAGCTCAACGGAGAGACCACAAAACAAATATTTACCCTCCTGCCTCCAGCGCCTGGGGCCTTTCCTCTCTTCCATTGACGAGGAACAAGAGGATGGGGTCCATCCTCTCCTCAGAACTTGTGGTTCTGAGGAGAGATGTGGAGATGTGGTCCACAGATACAGAGAGGCTTGACTCACAACCCATGGGCTGTGACTTTTTTTCATTTTTCATCATTAATTGATACAGTTAAGGCTGAACATGGTGTAATTGCGCAAATCTTACAGCCAATCTTGCGCTCACACACACACGACTCCTTGAACCTGAAAGACAGAACAACGGGGCTGTATTACTTTTCTTTTTTTTTTACAGTCTCTAACCTCTTTCACCCATGTGATTCCTCTGACAACCTTACCTGTCCTGCCATGCTCTTCTTCTCCTACTGATAATCTCTACTCTCTCTATGCCTTCCTAGTACGATCAAACACAAATCAACAGATATCACTGTCCCTCCAATGCAGCCATTAGGCTCAGCCTCTATCTGAATTTAAAGTGTTTCCCTCGCCGCTCCCCTGCCTGTAAATATGCACATGTTTGACTGTGGGGTCAGTGAGGAAGACAGGAACTGGGCAGAAATACCTACTTCCTGGAGGAGATGGGGCACAGCAGGGGGGCTCTACCAATCATGCGTCAGCACAGAGACATTCTCGGATGCACGCCGGCACACATCAGAGATGAACAATAAAGCGAAAGGGTGAGTGAGAGGGCGCTCACAGGAAGTGGATGATTTCACTTGTTGAGGTGTGAGGCCTGTGATGGACAGATATATTAATATCCTGCAGAAAGGAAATAGTTGTACGCTTTACTGACCTCCACTGAGCATGGGGCAGTCCTCCGCTTGGGCACAGAATTCTTAATGCCTGGTTCTCCTACAGACTACATTACATAGTAAGATTAGACAAAATGCTCAAGCAGTGTTAACAAATGTTTAGTGGAACTAAATTTGTTTTTTTTAAAAGTCATGTTTTATCCTGTGTAAAGAATCCCCCACACAGAAGAGCTACTGAAACACTCCTTTGTTTATGTTCAGCAACATGGATAGCAAAAAGCAAAATCACCTGTAGAACTATAGCGCCCTCTTGTGTTGCAAATGATTCATCTTTGTTTCCAGCACCTTAACAGTATTTTTTAACCAGCCTGAGCACACTGAAGACAAAGAGAGAGATTTGAGAGATTGGAGCAGAATTTGGATTGGATATACTATTAAATATCATATCATTAGGTTATTATTATCATGCATCAAGCAGCATTTCACTGTTGTAAGTTTTGAGGTGGAGCTATTGTCTCCATTAATTGATTGTTTGGTTTTTAAAACTTCTGAAAGTAGTGAAAAGGCTGTCTCAAATACAGAGAGCGCAAAGGTACACCTTCACAATCCTTGTTGAAAAGATTATTAAATAAATTGCAAGGGAAAAACAGCAAATCCTCACATTTGAGAAGCTGGAATCATGATGGGTTCATGATTTTTGCTTGAAGAATTATTGAAATGATTGGCCAATTAGTTTTCTGTCCATTGACTCGTTTGATTAATCAACTAATTGTATATGCTGTTGGGTAGTTTAATTAATCACAAAGAATCATCTTTCATAAACTGTTTGTATGTTTTGTAGGCAAAATATTTCCTTCTGAATTGTAAGTGAGTAGAAATATTGCTCTGAAAAGACTCCAGTACAAATTTGAGGTAGCCTACTTGTATTTTACTTAAGTACAAAATGCGTTTCAATCACTGTGTCATACATATTGGCCTCATGTATTGTTTTTCCTTGAATCTTTGTAGAGAGATTCTAAATGTCAGAGTCCTTACACTGATGTAAGGGTGGACTTAATCATTCAAAAAATCAACATGTTTGTATTTATATAAATGTATTTATGAGATGCTGTAGCCTATACTCCAGGTAGAAATCAGGAGCTGAACAATTCCTATTTCTCCTAATCAGTAAATCTAATAGAATGAATGATGTTTGTGTTTAAGAGCTGTAGAAGATAACAAGAATAAACCTTTTAGTACCCCTGATATACAATGAAGTACATCCTTTAATATACAGTATATTCCTCTGTCTATCCATCATCTGCAGTTTTTTTGTTCATGAGGAGAAGTGGTGGAATGTATATAGTATATTTATTCAAGTACTGAACCAGTGTGTAGGATATAGTGGCATCTAGCGATTGAGGTGTTTGTACTTGCCCTTGGATTAGGTGAAAAAGACATATTCACGAGGCTGGAAACAGGGCTGTTTTTTTAGCTCATGAAAACGTTCAGATATGGGGTTCTCACAGGACAGTGACTCTGCAAACATATGATGATCTTAAAGAATATAATGTATTTCTGTAGATTAAACTACCCAACAGTATGTAAGGTTATTGATATGAGTGCAACCATAAACATCTACAGCAGGAAAAGAAAATCTTCAAAAAAAAAACACATTTGGTCCCATGACTTTCTGAGAGGTGACGCCTCAGTGTCAAAATGTGGGAAACGTTGATTGTGTTCCTTGCAGTGTTCATAAGGAATTGGTCAAAGTACTCCAATCATGACCATAGATCATTTTGTGTTTTCAGTGTTCATAAAACTGGGTGTTATATGCCATTATACTAAACTACATGTTCAAAATACAGGATAATGAAGCAGAAATGCTTTAAGCAGTGGTAACAGAACAATTAATTTACATGCATGTACTGGAAATAACCAAAGGGGGGGGGTTTCTAGTGGGATTCGTCCTTCAACCACAGAACCAGGGTTCAAGTCTTTGCGTCCTGGAGCCCTGCTGATTTGTCCTTCGACAAGAAGCTGAATCCCTTTATCTCCCGGGAGGCTGCTCGGTAATTAAATCCTGACCTCTGATCACCCTGGAGGATGCAAGCAAGGGGAGAACTTCCCTGCTGGGATCAATAAAGTACCTTAAGGTTAAAGAGAATAGCACTGTACAGTTTGCTAGTAACTATTTCCACCACTAGGTGTCAGCTCAGCTTTACTGTAAAACTGCAGAGGGACAAGCACGGCTTTAGAGCACACAAAGAATAAATACACTGCTCTACATCTAGTGCAATGTGACACTGTCATGAGTTGTTTGGTAATGTGGAATTTCCCATGTTTCTTTGCTTCTCTTTGTCTGCAATTACAATGTCCAGTAGATGTAATATTCAAATAAATTACTTAAGTAAACGTACTAATTCCACACTGCAACAATATAACTATTCCTGCATTGAAAATGTTAAGTGAATGTATGTAAGTATAATAAGGAAATGTACTCGAGGTTATTAAAAGTAAAAAGTACACAATGCAGAAAATGACTGTTATACTATTAAGTATCATATCATTAGGTTATTATTATCATGCATCAAGCAGCATTTCACTGTTGTAAGTTTTGAGGTGGAGCTATTTTCTCCATTAATTGATTGATTGTTTGGTTTTTAAAACTTCTGAAAATAGTGAAAAGGCTGTCTCAAATACAGAGAGCGCAAAGGTACACCTTCACAATCCTTGTTGAAAAGATTATTAAATAAATTACAAGGGAAAAACAGCAAATCCTCACATTTGAGAAGCTGGAATCATGATGGGTTCATGATTTTTACTTGAAAAATGATTGAAATGATTGGCCAATTAGTTTTCTGTCCATTGACTCGTTTGATTAATCAACTAATTGTATATGCTGTTGGGTAGTTTAATTAATCACAAAGAATCATCTTTCAAAAACTGTTTGTATGTTCTGTAAGCAAAATATTTCCTTCTGAATTGTAAGTGAGTAGAAATATTGCTCTGAAAAGACTCAAGTAAAATACAAGTAGGCTACCTCAAATTTGTACTGAAGTACAAAATGCGTTTCAATCACTGTGTCATACATATTGGCCTCATGTATTGTTTTTCCTTGAATCTTTGTAGAGAGATTCTAAATGTCAGAGTCCTTACACTGATGTAAGGGTGGACTTAATCATTCAAAAAATCAACATGTTTGTATTTATATAAATGTATTTATGAGATGCTGTAGCCTATACTCCAGGTAGAAATCAGGAGCTGAACAATTCCTATTTCTCCTAATCAGTAAATCTAATAGACAGGTAATCAGTAAGACAACACTTAACTTAACAAGTGCTTAACAACATTGTCAGTCAACCAGCATTTTCACAATCTCCCCTCAGCATAATTAACATGAATTACAGAGCAAATGCTCTAGTGAAAATATTACAGAATCAATATTATGGGGTATGATATGAGACAGGATAAACATGACAAATCTTATCTGTGTAATAAATGACCAGGTGCTCAGAGCTCTATCTTATCCAGGCATGGGCACAATATAATGAAGAATGATATGTGATATAGGTCTGCATACTTTTCTTTTGAATACAACATAGCATGTGTTACAGTGCTAACGTCACATTCTCACTCATAATTAAAGAGAAACATGCCCCTGTTTACTCCATGTTTCCTGTTGTTGGGTACAAGACATCTGGGTGTTCTGTCGTAGACTTCCCCCATCTCCCTGGGACTTAGTGCCCGTCAGAGTGTTTTTAGGCAAAGAGGCCGCTAAGGAAGGGCTGTCAGCGGATATGGATGTTTCCAGAGCTCATTAAAGGGCTGTCTGTGGCATGCCAGGCTCTGGGAGACAGAGCCGGAGATAGAAAGCAACATCATAAAGGAATTCCATCCATCATGTTCCTCCATGACATTAATATCTGTCGCACACCTCTGACAGTGCAATACTGCACCCCTGGAGTGAGACATCTTTCTATCATAGAGGGGTAAGTGTGTGTGTGTGTGTGTGTGTGTGTGTGTGTGTGCTCATGTTAATGTGAATATGTCCCTGTGTACTTACATTTGTTTGAAGGAGAGAGGGAGGGTTTATGGATGTAGTACTTCTTCTGCCTCGTTGCTGTTATACAACATTGACAGTGATATTGCTGCAAGTGTATGTGGTTTTTCCCACCAGAATAGCTTCAGTAGTATTCTGCACAAAGGCAGCGTTTTTTCACACGCAAACCACTTCAGGCTGTTGAACCACATGTGGAATTTGGAGCACTACTGCGGGATGTTTACAATGAAATGATTCATAATGCGCAATATCGGGGTGGAGCAGCAGTGTTAAGGTGAAAAGCAGTGCACTCAGCACATCGTGGATTTTTAATAGTGAGTCCTTGCTGTAGGACATGCCCACCGCTCGTCCTGTATCTTCACTGAGCTTAATGCCAAGCAGACATGTCCCCAAAATTATCTTGTTAGTTCTTTTTCACTGAGACACGCTTGATTCCCAGAGGAGAGATTCAGTTCTGCGTGACTTTCCAACTCTGCCTCTGCCTTGCAGAGATTCTGTGTCTTGCTCAAGGACACATCAGCAGCAGAAACTTCAACTGGATGAAGGACTGTTGTTTTCTGTTTAAATACAGTACTTGAGTTAATGTACTTAGTTTCCAATACAACATTACAGCATATTATTATTATTATTATTATTATTATTAATTGTTGTTTAAATTGTCTGCTCTTTCATTTTTTATTTGAAAAGCACTTTGAGTTCCTTTTAATGTAGGAAAGCTGCTATCATTTGACATTTTAATCTAACAACAGGTCAGTAAATTAAAACACTGATGACAGGTTAACAAATCGCCTGTGAAAGCTCTGCTTCTTCTTGGCAGTAGTATCTACTGTATCTGAGCCCAGTCTATTACTCTTTTACTCTTCTGGTAATACTCCCCTGATTGAAATCAAGCATTGAAGAATACAGTTCACATTCACATTATGGGATTATTAGAGACTTTATTCCCCTTGTGCCAAACATAAAGTCTTCTTTTGAACTAGTGCTCTCTGTCTCTCTCTCCCTGGATCATAACCGGACTCAGCAGTTTTGACCAGAATAATCAGCCAATAAATCTGTAAATCAAGCTGCTGTGGATGGCTTTTCAATTGCTCACTGGTTAACCCCCAAGCAAATCCATTTTACTATAGAGATAGCTTACACTGAGGCCAGAGTGTAAAACACCATGAGTTG
Source organism: Dicentrarchus labrax (assembly GCF_905237075.1). Classification (NCBI taxonomy): domain Eukaryota; kingdom Metazoa; phylum Chordata; class Actinopteri; family Moronidae; genus Dicentrarchus; species Dicentrarchus labrax. Next base: position 16,726,724 of record NW_026136708.1, read on the forward strand.
TGATCAACATTGAGCATTGTGTATCTTTTGAAAATCCCTTTCAGACACATCTGCAGCATGTTGTTAAATAAACTGACTGCATGTCGGTTGTAGGGACATGTTTGAGCTTTTCAAAGGACATTTTAAGGATGCATTTTCTCTCTCTCTCTGTAACTCTTTGTCTCTTACTCTCCCCCCTTCCCATATCTCCTCAGATTGCTGCAGCAGCACAGTGCTGACTGCCTCTGACAGGACTCTCCTTGGACCTCTCCTGCGGGCCATTTGTCAGCAGGCAAGCCCCGCGCAACCGAGTACAGATTGGCAGTTGACTGTAACGGCGTTCAATGTGAACGAGCACATAGGCACTGTAGGGGCTGTGAATGAGAAATAATACAGAGCCGAGCTGAGTAAACATGATCCTCCAGCATAATGAATCTGTTCATAGCACTTCCTTGACAACAGAAGCCTGTCGGGTATAAATGAAAACACATGCATAAATATTCTCCCTGGTTAATATTTTATCAGTTACACCCGCCCTGCATCCACATGAAACACCAGAAAGTGATGAACCAGCATTCATCTGAACGGTGACCATATGCTGTTCCATATTTCTTGTTCACTGTGACTTCAGTGAGAGGCACAGCTTGTTTTCTACAAGTCTCTTCTTCCAAGGTGATTAATCATAATTTCAGACATAACACAAGTGGAACAAAAAACACCTTAATTCTCCTGAGTGTTATTTTGTTTGTTGTTCGCCACCCTTGAAACTCCTGCAGCAAAAGGGTTTCATTAAACACCCATTCTGCAGCAGGATACTTAAATCACAGCTTGTGTAAAAGCATAGGTGACTAGTGTTTTTATAGATGAGAAAAGAGATATGTGGTTCTAATTAGACCACTGGCTATCTCAGTGGACCTCCTGTCACTGCGTGTGCCCAAACCCTCTCTTTAATTACTCACAGAGAAAAGAGGATGTCAAGTGAAAATAACAAGTAGGCTCCATGTAAGACATGCTGGATGATTTCTGCTGTGGGGCAGCAGAGATTCAGACTACAGCACTGGGAAGGATTCTTTAGACATGCAATCCATCACAGAGAGCTGAGTGCAAGAATAGTTATGATAGTAACATAAAAAGGTTTTTAAAAAATAAGGAAATCTATTCTAAATTGGATCTAATAAACAATAAAATGGATTGTCAGGAAATCTTGTACAAACATGGCTCTCTTATGATAAATCCTAAGGATTTGGGTGCCCATGAAGTTGATATTTATGGTTTTGAGACAAATTTTCCTAATGCCTAAAAAAACAAATTCAAATTTAACAGTTTCATGCTTTCAACTTGTATCTACTCATTCATACTTTCAGCTACAAACTTGATTAAACATTCAAATGTTCCATATCTTCTATACATTTGGAGCATAATTTAACTTTAAAATCCCATTAAAACTTTTCAGGATATTCAACTTTCTTTAAAGCTTAGTTACATTGTAAATCAATTAGAAAATCTTGAAGCGACTTATTTTCAACCTCTTCCCACTCATCCGTACATTCACATAGAAAGTCCATTCAAACTTTTAAACGTTGGGACACTTAAGACTTTCTCATATTAATTAAATGTTTTCATATCTTTCATACTTTTAACACAATTTCAGTTTTACTTACTATTTTCAGCCCTTCTCAGATATTTTTCACATTAATCTGTACAGGGAGTCAGCATCAGAGTAAGGAACATAAAATTTTTAGTGGAGAGGAGATTTAAAATCCTCTTTTAAAAAGAAAATTAGCAGACAGTGCTGTTGAGAGCTAGCAATCAGCAATCATACTCACTCAGCTGGTTTGTTACATGTGGGCTCACGATAGCTAACTAACTCTTTGTAGTTTTAGATGACCAATAGACTACGTAATCTAGAATTACTGCCTCACAGTTGTAAGCCTTTGCCAACATGCCAAAATGTCACGTTGCAGTTTACATCCAAGCTTGTATGACATACTGTATGCAGCGAAGACTTTGAAAGACTTTTAAAATACTTTGAAAGACTACTTGAAAGGTATTAGGTGTGTGGTGAAAAAAGACACCCAGAATCTGCAACAACATTCAGCAGTTTTTCTTTCTTCCATTCTTTATACAAGACAGACATTTATCAGAGGTGGGTGTGCCAAGTTTGAAAGAACACAGAAAAAAGTGCCATCTTGGATGCCCCTATGATAGATAAAAACATCTGTTCCACTATATCTTGCACATTTCAAATATCCTTTATACTTTATCCTGTGAACTTGCACATTCCCTGGAAAGTTCTTTAGCATTTTTCTGCACAACTATACAGATTTTTTAAATAAAAATAAAATTTTAAATTTTTTAAAGAATTTAAATAAGAATCCCATTGTACATATTGTCTTTTTATATTGTCTTTGTTTTATCTTTATTCATATTTTACACCGACTTTATTGTTATGCACCAATTTAACAAGGCAAATTTATTAGATGCAAAAATCTACTTGTCAATAAACCTGATTCTGATAAAATGCATTTTAGGGTGCCCTTCCAGGGGAGAAAATGTGATGAAGTGTCCTCCTGGGTGCCCTTTCAGTGGACATAACATGCTGAAGTTTCCCCTGGGGTGCCTTTTCAGAGGAGAAAACGTGATGAAGTGACCTCTGTGGTGCTAATCCTAATCCTGACTAAACTGTTTCACCACAACTTTATACGCACTGGTGCCCTTTTTTATTTTTAGCACCCCTGCCCCCCAACAGCCTAAGTCTACCACTGCTGGTGCACCAGCGTTTGCAGTCTGTTTTGGAAAACTAGTGTGGAGATTTTCCAGACTGACAACTTATGGGGGAAATCTTGTACTCTGACTCACCTGTGGCACATCACAATTACCCACAAGCCCCAGAATTGTAAGTGTGAGTGAGAGGTACATACACTCCTCCACATGGGATGAAACCAGCGAGAAAGAAACCGGGACTGACAGATAAACTAACACAAAGTTGATGTTTTCTCAGGGAGAAAAACAAGACTGCACTGCATTCTTTGGCTTGTTGGTGGGTCGCACACCTCCTCAGTTACCATGGTAACAGCCGTCCCCGTGGAGCAGGTTTCTGGCTCAATCCCGGAGGCCACTGTTTGATTGAATGGTTGTCAAGATGCAAGACAAATGATGACGTGTAAGAGCAGTAATGACAGACACACTTCACACAGAGGCACAATAAAAGGTTTGTGTGAGTGTGTGTGTGTATAAGTTCGGGCGCGTGTATACAGCATGAATTAAAGAGGGGGTCACTGGGGGGTCTAGAAGGATTTTTGCTGGCCTGAGAAAAATGAGTACTCACACTCTAGCTCACTTCCCATCCTGGAAATACGTATATGTATATTTTATGGCATGAATTCTCTGGGAATTAATGCATGCATCAGTAAAATAGCCCATTGCTGTATGTAGGCTACATGTATTAGATATTTACTGCAGTGCCTATTTATATGTGCTGCAGACACAATAATACCTTTTAACAATGATGTGCAAAGGTTCACAAAATACGATTTTCCAAATTGAAAAAGGATTGCTGTCATTTCTGGTAACAGCCTGAATCATTCTCGAGTTTCTTGCCAGCTTCTTGCTTGCACACACTAATAAGCAATACCAATAAATGAACAACAAGATATCAGCAGATGAACATTTTGTGTAAGCTTAAGAGAGAGAGAGCGAAAGAGAGCTGCATTTAAAAGGAACATTATCAAAGTCTGTGCTATGACTTTCTTGCCCTAATGCAATGTGAAGTTCATTCCCAGTGATAATTAAACCCTTACCACATTTTCATCTTCTTACCTCTACTTTACATAATTATCCTCGGGCCACTTTCTACTGCATGGAATTTGAACAGCAGGATATTAAGACAAAGCTACTTTCAAAGGCTATAATGTATACATAGAAAATAGTTTATGGCTATTCTCACTGGCACTTATGACCAAACAATAATAATAATAGTAATAATAATTGCCTACGTTTTATTTATAGAGCACTTTTCAGGGTACTCAAAGACACTTTACATAAGTGTAATGTGAATACAAGCAGTTCCCTTTAAAAAAACAAAAAAACAATCTGCTGTTATTAATTCATGATGACTCTGGCGAACACCCAGAAACACAGACATCAACAGTTACAAGTAAAACTGCTTATGGGGGGAAAAAACTGTTCAAATTAACAGATATCATCGCCTCTGTCTCAGATATACTATTTGTACTATCCGTAAGTGACTGGGAGAAGCAATAGCGCCAGCCAATTGCATAAGTGGCTCACAAATGCAGTGGTTAAGTTTATGATCCCCTAAACAGCCTGTTTCATTAGAGGTGAGTGTGGAGCACTGGAAGGTCACAGACGTGTTTCATAGACATACAGCAGTCATATACCACAGTAGTCTTAATGCATTGTGAGTGCAGGAACATTTCAGCTGTGAGACATTACAAATTACCTTGTTGTCTGCTGCCTTTAGTACTGAAGGAGCAGAGCTATTCAGTAATATATATATATATATATATATATATATACAGTATATAAATACAAAGATGTGATGTGTGCATGCTTTTGGTTTTATTCTAATTGGAACCTGCTTGAGTTTTACTCCTCTGCTCGAAGTGTGTTCAAGGTTTGCACTTTTGCAAGCAGTTCATTCAAGTTTAGTAGATGTGAAGATTTAGATGAGAATTGAATTAGCTACTCTACATTTTATGTTGCAGGCTGTAATGATAATGCTTACAGGGTCATTTCTGTACATACATACATACAGTGTGCAGTGTACATCTGTGTTGCTTGTTTTTCTTCTTGACATATTACCCCACATGTACGTTTAACCGCTTCCTTGCAATCCTGTCTGAATGTTGCTGTGACAAGTTTTTCAAGTGAAATCGGATCATTTCCCAGTAGCCTTGTTTTTTTGGGTGTCAGGTGACAAGCAGTAAGCACAACACATTCCCTTTTACAGAGACCTATTTAGCGCACATACATAACAAAAAATTCCCCTCAATTATACTTACAATTATCTTAGTCATCCTGAGGTGAGGATTGTGCACTTATACAAATCAGTGTTGACTGCTACGGTATACACCCATCATTCACTTGATCTCCACATCTTTACTGATTACTCCTCTTTATGACCATCACGCTCCTCCCTGCATTGATTAGTGCTTAGCGTTACCAATTAACATTAACTGCTAATGGAGATTAGCTGAATGTGAACATAGTTTGAAGAGTTGCATGATGAATTTGGCTGGAATTAGGTATGCCTCTTTGATGATATGAGGTGAACTGTAGTCAGTGGAAAACTCTCACAAAGATAAATGAACAAGAAAGTGTGTGTGTGTGTGTGTGTGTGTGTGTGTGTGTGTGTGTGTGTGTGTGTGTATCTGAGATGCCACCTATGAAACTGTGTGTAAATGGGGCTGATGGTCAACAGAAAGTCTGCAGTCAGCTCCTTCATCACAGGAGGATGGAGACACCGATGATTTCCATGGAGACGGGGAAAGAGAGAGAGAGACTGGGGGCCTGTGGGGACAGAGAGATAGAGGGAGGTGTGTGTATGTTGGAGGGATGATAAATGAGTGTACACCATGCTGTCATTTGTACTTTGGCATCCAGTCCAAAGCACAATTTAGTGTAAAATATTACGCTGGCCCCTTCAGATGACAAAGTTTAATGCTGATGTATGAACAGACAGAGACTATCCCCAGCTGCTATTGAACAGAGGGAGGTAACTATTCTTCTCAAAGGGCAATTAATTAGCGCACACACAACCACTGCAGAGGATGGACAGTGAAAAAGGGCAGTCATACTCTGGTCTTGTATCTGTAACAACAAAATGCAGACAAGCTGTTGTGAGTTTTTGGGCTCGGAAAACACAATTTGACACAATAGACAAGGCATCATATGTTTCATAATAAGGTTGTTGATTTAAATGGCCTTTTTCCCAGAAATACATGAAGGTTGTGTTGAAATCTTGTATTTATTTAATTATTTAAAACATGTTATTATTTATGATCTATTTATGGGTTGTATTGTACGTCTCATAATTCCCTAAAATGACTAGATTCTTTCTCTAAAATTGTCACACCATGGATGCCTTTTTTGCTCTCTTTCGTTCAAAGAGCTTGATGGACCAGTTTATCTAGATATTATCTGGGACAGTGCTTTGAGGGGTCATTGTCAGAGTTTTAGAGGGAGATCTTGACAAAACCAGTTTAGTTTAACCTCTAAAACAGAATGTGTCATGTTGAACCCAGACGTCAAAATGTTTTATGTGACAAATTATTCAACTTATATAACCACAACACCTAAACAGCTTCTAAAATAACCATTTTGCTGGCACAAAGTCAGAGTACAGGTGCAATGCACTAATTCCTATCAACCACTTGCACCTGAGTCATCCTTTTATAATTGCAGAGATAGCATGACAGCTGCCTTTAACTGCAAGAGGCAGCCAAATTTCTGTCTGGATTATAGCATCCGCTGCAGCTGTGCAGTTTCAGCTCTTACCCACTGGTCTGTAAAGGACACAAAGGCAACTGCTGTAAATGTTCATTATAATCATAGTTTTAATTAAGTAGTCCGAAGATCGATCGATCTATCTATCTATCTATCTATCTATCTATCTATCTATCTATCTATCTATCTATCTATCTATCTATCTATCTATCTATCTATCTATCTATCTATCTATCTATCAGTTTTTTTTGGAAGCTAGATGTTGTGGTTATATAAGATGGATAATTTGTCTCATATAAAACATTCATCAAGACACATTCTGTTTTAGACGTTAAACTACGATGGTTTTGCAAAGATTTTCCATTCAAATACTGTCATGGACCTCTCCTTGCATTGTCCCAGATCATTTCTAGATAGACTTGTCCATCTAGCTCTTTGTATGTAGGTATTTGGTCATAAACAATATACTCACAGATACTTTACAGTAGCCTTTGTGAAAATGTGGGCCTCCACAACTTGTTTTTGCCAGTTCGGGTATATGATCTGGTCGACCACCCACCACATTCACTCCGTCCTATTGAGCTTTTCAGCTCTTTTTACACTAAAGGACATGAAATGCTGCAATCAGTGAATTTTGCTACAAGATATGTCCTTGGACCTATTGTGCATCTATAGGTTCTGTACATCCTTTTGTATTTGGATTTCTTTGTGTGAAACAGGTATGCAAGGAAATAAGGTTGACTATGATTTAGAGGAATGGTGGAGCTGCACACCCTGTCTCTTGTATGTGAGTATTATTATTGTTTGTATAAGTTGTCATTTGAGGAACGAGGAAGTTTTTTTGGACTCATACTTCCAGTAAGCCTGACTGTGATTGATTGATTGATTCCCGTTGTTCCAGTACTGTATTTAAAGAGAGGGAAACATGAGAAAGGTGCAGTAAGCCACACAGAGGTTCACGCAACCATACCAACCTGCTGAGGGTTCCTGTGGGTGATTCTCTTTTGTTTTTGCAGAGAAAGGTAACAATAATGTGTCTGACTTATTATTCAAGAATTTCAGATTGTCTCTGATTCGCTTTTATAAATGAGGCGAAAAGCTAATGTAAATGAGATATTCTACATGTACAGCTTAATGAGTGTTCATTATATAGACAATTATATGAATTCATAAATACAAATAACTTCCCTACAGTTTTAAAGGTCCCTTATCATCTGCACTCATGATCAAATTGGTAATGTATTTTCCAGCTTATTATTTAACTTTTTTTTTTGTGGAAGTTCTGTGAATTCTGTATGTCATATTCTGCCATTTTAACCTTTTTAATTTTCTCTAATAGTTAAGTGTTGCCATTGTTGCAGGATTGTTTTTCGGTAGGTTCATCTCAATAACTGCAATGGTACATAAGTCCAATTGTGATTCTATGATCAGAAATAGACAGAGTTACAGTATACAACTTTTTTCTGATTACTTTTATTAGAAAGCGACCAGAAGATCATCCTACCCCAGTTACCCATTGCAAAAGGTAAGACAGTTCACTGTAGTCTGATAAAATTCACACTCAATGCACTCTCCATGAGTACAAGGGGGAAAAAGTGCTCCAGAGCAAGACTTATTCCTTGCAATCTTGTAACATACGTTTCTTGGATAGAAAAGTCTGACACCCATCTTTGTTTTTTTTTTTCACTATTCAGGATGGCCCTGCTACTATCCCACCCACATTCGTAAGCACATCAAACTTTTTCTTTTTACATTTACATCGCATCTGTCTTTGTATTTTTTTGCTAACTTAAGTCAATTGTAATACCTTGGTCCAGAATGCTGGACAGACTGGTTTGACAGAGATAATCCCTCTGGAACTGGAGACTGGGAGGTCCTCTTCAATCTTCGTAACGAGAACCCAGGAAAGATCTGTCCTAAACCAGTGGACATTGAAGCCCAGACTCTGAATGGGCTCACTGTGGCTGCAGCAGGGGATGTGATTTACAAGTAAGAACCGAATTAGTCATTTTATTTAGTCAATAATGTTGTTACTGTGTGCGTTTGTGTACATGGTGACCAAAACTATTTCTACTGTTTCTACTTTTCACATTCTATTCTATTACACAGCAAAGTCAACAAAACAGTGTTGTTTTATTAAAATGTTAGCTGGTGGTAGAATACACACATCTATGAAAACACGTTAATTGGACACAATTATCTTCTCTTTTGAGAGTTCCAGTCACAATATTATATGTATAACATTAAATATGAAATACATTTTTATATGATTCAAATTTGTATTACTGTGTTTTATACCAACACATAATAAAGCAAAACATTCAAATGCTAGTCTCTGTGACGCTGCCTTAAGCACATGAGCTAAATAATATTGTTAGCATGCGAACATGCTCACAATAGTAACATGCTGATATTAAGCAGATATAATGTTTATAACATTTGCTTATTACTAAAGACAAAGTACAGCTGAGGCTGATGGGAAGGTAAGGTTTTGGAGGTATGGCAACACATCCAGTTTTGGAGATATTTCAGTGGTGGACCGAGCATCCAACTGAAATATCGACAGGCTGACATTGCCATCCCTAGAGGCATGCCACTAGGATGGCTAAAAATATACTTAAGTGGATGCATCCACAAGAATATTTTCAGTAAGTGTCATTCTGTGTTTTTTTTTTTTTTTTAGAAGTGACACAACTGTGGGATTCATCTGCAGAAACAGCGACCAACCCAACAAGAAGAGCTGTAATGATTATCGTGTTCGTTTCAGCTGCCATCCCCCTTTCTGTGGTGGAGGAGGTACTGTATGAGCACATTGTACATGTGCAGTGTTAAGCTGCTGCAAAGTGGATTTCCCCTCCTCTTTCATTGTTCGTGTGCATAAGCATTCATTTAGAATGGCGCTTTGGTGCCACAGTTTCCCACCAGTCATCCCGTCTCTCTTTCATTGCTCATTGCAGTCTGCTGGACCAAGTGGTATGACAGGGACAATCCCAGTGGAACAGGGGACTGGGAGCTTTTGAGCAACCTGAGGACAGAAAACCCAGGAGAAATCTGTGACCATCCTCTCTACATTGAGGCTGCTACCACTGGCTCAATCCCAGCCATGAGCACAGGGGAGACCTTCTCTATGTAAGTTGCCACATAGGGAAAGAATGTAAAAGTTACATCTAGTAATATTAGCCCACCAATCAATCAATAATTTCTGTACTTTACTTTCATCATTAACACCCCTTTCACAAAGTTTCCAAATCATCAAGATGTACTGCCTGGAGCTACTGCTTAAACAGTGAACAGAAACTTTGCAGATGCACATTTACATTAGATAAAATGAAATTTTAATGAGCCCCATGAGGAAACTGGGTAATAGTCACATAATGTCTGAAGGTTTTAAAAGTTTTAAACCTAGCTGAGCCTAATTGTATTCTTGTGCTAACAGCTTTGACCGAGAAAACATAGTCTTTGTGTTCTGAAAAACCCAGTTAATAGGCTAGGTTTTTCTTATTTATGATTATTTTCATTTATTTTGATTGGATATCTTAGACATTATGAAATGACATCAATAACAAAACCCTATCATGTTTTGATCAGTTAACAAGGATTTTTTGGTTTTAGCATTTTTAAAAATAAATGTCTTGTTTGCTTTCAATGTGGTCTTCTTGTTTTAAATACTATACTGATTCAATTGCTTCTGATTCATTTTTCAGCTACAATCCGACTCAGGGATTTGTTTGCCGCAAAGCGGACCAGAAATCTGGCAAGTGCCTTGACTACAAAGTTCGCTTTGGATGCCCATGCAGTAATTAAGCCCTGATTCCACAACCAAACACGGGGGAAGAAGACGTTGAAATTCTTATTGCTTAAACATTTAATTTTTTTTTTTCTGTCTCTTTCTATTTTGTAGTTTTTGGTGAGAAGGCCTTTTTCACAGGAAAAACATTTACTTTTAGGAAATGCAAATGAGTAATTAGTAACATGATCAATGGCTCTGTTGTCCTCAAATGTCATAGTATGTGTGATACAGGACCCTGAATTTAACTTCATTATATATGCTTATGCTTTTCCTACAGTGCCAAAATGTCTTCTGTGGGAAAAGGCCTACTAGGTGCTTTATCCGTATGTCTTTTCCTTTAAGTGATTATGAAATCATTACCTTGTATGACTATTGTAAATCAACAGCAATAAAGAATACCATTAGACAGCAAATCCCTTTTGTCATTAACGTCCACTCATAACCATAGCTTAATAGGATTGTACTAATGAGCTCACAGACTTGTATGAAGTTATGATTTGGCATCAGTAATGCAGACTTATGTGTTTTCAACAGATGGTGGGAACTGATATGATATACAGACAGTAGGCGGTGCTGGATAGAGGTGCTGGTCAACAGCAGTGTGGGAATGTGGAAAAGCACGAGCCAGTGAATTTGAATTTCATATCAAAATACATGCATGCAATAACAAGCACAGCTAAAACGTGCAGTTGGTTTTAGTTTGTCTCTTGTCTTTCACAAGCTATAACTTCCTCTCTATTTATAGAAGTAATAGTTGGTGTTTTCAGTACAGGTTTTAGTGTCCTTACAACCTTACTCTCTTCTCTCTGACCTAAATCACACCTGCCAACCTTAACCTGCCAGGTTTCCCTCAAAGTCAAACTCTCCTGATGCGAGCCTACACCCACACCCACTCCTGCAAACCCTTGAATGTACACACAAACGCACAAAGGCACATACATAAACGCACACACAGTGAGGGGAACAGGGAGATACAAGGTGATTTCCTCTACATCAACACAGTCAACATTTCCTCAGGAGATAAACACTTGTGATAGGGGCTAAAAAGAAAATCTGCAGTGCATCGCACAGAATGTAAAATGAAGGGAGAAAACTTTCCCACTGTTTGCTGAGGGAATCTGTGTGTTCTTTTGGGTGCGTCCTAATGCTTGCATGCTTGCACTGCATCAATATTTCTGCCCGTATATATGTTTTTGTGTCATTCAGCTTCGAGTGTGCAGGTCTGTCCTCCAGTAAGACTGTGCTGAAGTAGGCAAACATATGAGAAGAGGAAGAGGGAGGGAGTCAACCGGATGCAATCTAGTAAACTTCCCCCTCTTCACTTTTTTATTATAAAACTGAAGAGGAGAAATTCTGCCGTCGGTGGTGAAGTAAAATGAAATCTGCACTACTGAAGTGCAACAGAAGTGTTGAAGCTTCGGAGCATTATGGTCTCCTATTCTCTTCCATTAATCTCCCAATATTCCATAGCTGTGGAGGCCTATTTTTAGACCAGGGGATGATTAAGTGGTGAAGCGCTGTGCCACAGAGGGAACCAAGCTCATTTTCTTTTTCCTGTCCTCTCTCTTCCTTACTCATACTCTTCTCCTACTTTCTCTTTCTTTCCCTCCCTTGGTGTCTTTATCTTCTCACTCTTTCTTCCCTCCTCTTATTCATAAGCATATACAGTATATCACACACCAAGCTTCTTTCACACAGTTTTGTTGTCAGAGAAATGATGTTAGACTCGAAGGGGTAAGGATAAGTCCTTCAATTCCTTTTTTTTTTTTTATTAAGCATGTGACAAAAGGGTTTATGGAAGTGTTAATTGTTATGAGGCTACACAAGGAAGAGTGACAGCCTTAACAAGAGAGGATAAAGCCCCATCTAGCATGTTTTCATCGCTAAGTCAAGCTGGATCAAGACTGAAGGGTGTCCATTAGTTGGAAATGCAGGAGGGAAATATGCGCAGAGAGATCCTACTTATACCTGCTATTGCAAGGTGTCCTTGAGCGGAAGTAGAGCACTGCACAGGAAAAATGGTTAAGCTCATTTTCATGTGTATAGATGTGATTAATGGGGGAGAGGAAAGGAGAAGAGGAGAGGAGAGGAGAGGAGAGGAGAGGGAGAGGAGAGGAGAGGAGAGGAGAGGAGAGGAGTGACCTCGTCGAGCTCAAGACCGGCCTCATTTCATCACCTCCAGAACAGCGAGGGCATAAATGAGATCAAACCCTTCTTTATGTTTCCACACTGACGCCCTATCTGCTGGTCCAAATCCAGATTTTTCCCTGGGTTTTACAGGGGCTTAGGTGGCAACATTTTCCTGCAGGGTGGATTTTGTACAGGGCTTACTGTAGATGCTGAGGACCTTTGTAACAAGTATTTGTCTATTAAAACAACTCTAAGGATTTGTGCAAGGAAGGGAAACCACTGAAAGTAATTTAGAAGACTTGAGGCTTGAATACATTAAAATGACCAATTTATCAGTCAGAAAAAGCAGAAAGGTGTCTGCATATAATTGTGAGTGGGATGTTTGGAATTTCATACCGAGAGTTTATGCAACCATTTATCTCTTATGCAATGAATTTGATTGTTTGCATGAGCAAAAGAAATTCCTGTCTTTATGTCCCAAAGTGGAAGCGTTTGAGATTGAAAGTTGCTAAACATATTGCGACTGAACACATCACATATGTCCTTAAATCTCTCACAGTTCTTTGCAGCCACAGAACAACCGTTGCTTGACAAATTCATCACACTATTTAGTATTTCTGTTTATCTGTCCAATATATTTTTGCACTACTGAAGTCTTGGCAACCCATGAAAACACTTGAGCTGTAGAAGGCACAGTCCATGTACCTTGAGTTATATTTAATAAATCCCTAACCAGGCAATTTCATAATTCCCAAATCCATGCGTCAAATGCTATTTATTCTAAAGACACAAATTTATCACATTTATGATGGTATAAATTTGATTCATGCTGAATTATGTGTAAATGAATAGCTCAGCCTCCATCACTACACTCTCTCGATAGTGAAACAGCAACTTTAAATCCCTCTTACCAAAGCAATATGAGCCTGAAAAGCTATTAGAGCATGACTCCTGAGAGATGAACAAGACAAAAGTGTTATGCCTGTACCTTTCCGGAAGGTGAGAACAATACTAGGCTATTTTCACTCTGACAAGCCATATTAGTCGTGCTAGCTTTTGCCTGCCGGCAACTCCTACGTGATAGCTGTCTGGGACATTTTGTTTCCAGTCACAGTAGCTGATCCCTTGATTGAAAACATTGAATGCTGAGAGGGTGTTATCCCTGTTTGGAGTTTCTGATCCTGGATGTCTAAGTCGACTGCTGGGCCCTCTCATCCCCTGCTGCAACAGTTGATCCCTGGATCTTTGTGGAAACAGAGTGGATTGCATTACTGAGATGGAAGCCTAAAAAGGTCAGGGATGTGTGCCTGCTATAACCCCATCCTGAGAAGAACACTTAAAATGTTCAGGTTACAGTACAACTGTACATAAAGCAGATTTCTAATGAGATAGTTGAGGCATTATTACCAGACCTTCCCTATCTTTGGGACTGTGAAGTGACAGTCTTTGCAGTAGTCTGACATGCTTGACAACTTGCCTTGTGATTTCTTGGATCACCTCCTATATGTCGACAGAGGTCTATTTTTATGTTGTTGATTTGTCATTGTGTTGGTGGCATCATTTTGTCAGTGGTCTGTAAAATGGTGAGAATTAGATCAAGCACTAATGATGTACTAATAGGCACCAAGAGAGCCCATTAACAAAGCCACAGATGTGCACAAATCAACTGTGTGTGTCCATTCTTTATTTACACTTCCATGTCTGGCTTTGAAAAGGGCCCTCTTGTTACTCTTGTTCATGGACACCAAAGATGGAGATGTCTTTGCAGAAAGAAAGGTTTATTGGAGGCTTTCCTGTATCAGAATGTAAAGCCTTGTGAGTTCCTCTCTTATTCTCCAGTTTCTTTCTCTGCAGGCAAACTCTTGGCACTGACTAGTCCAATGGGGAAAGTCACTTTTGCAAGCATTGCCAAGATTTCTATTTGATGGCCAAAATATGTAGGCAGACGGATGCATCTGTCCACGTTCTCTATTCCACTCGTTCAAACTTTCTCTCTGGGTCTCTATCAGTCCTCTCTCTCTCTCTCTCTCTCTCTCTCTCTCTCTCTCTCTCTCTCTTATACACACACACATGCACACACACAGGGGGCTGTTTCCTCATCATTCACACTGAGAAATGCCCTGTAAGGACGTCCTTATCCTGCAAACCAGACTCTGCTGGATGCTCTGTAATAACAACTCCAGCCGTCCACCATCCAATCAGCCTGGCTCTCTGCTGTGTATGCATGTGTGTGTGTGTGTGTGTGTGTGTGTGTGTGTGTGTGTGTGTGTGTGTACACGTACATTTGTGTTTGTGTGGGTCTGTGTCTGTGAATATGATTTTTTTCTAAGATCTGAAACCACAAAGCACAGAAAGCATTTATTTTCCTGACAAGACCAAAGACATAAACAACTCTTACAAAATAAAGGGGGAAAATGAAGATATATATTTATTTAGATGTATTTGTGTTGTTATGTTTAGGGCTTATTATTTAGAAAGGCTCAGCATATTATATTTCTCTTATACATAATGATGTTGACATTGGCAGAACTCTGCTGAGAACCATAAATAAAAATAAAATAAATAAATTTATAATAAATAACTGCTAGAAATATAGTGAGCATAAGGACAGAACAGAAGTGGATTATGCTGCAGGAGAAGTTTGAAAAGTTTCCATGGGTCAGCCTGGCTATCCAGTGGAAGTGTTGTCACTCCTAACTGACTACAGCTACTATGCATTGTATCAGTCCTACCTTTCAGTGTATTTAATACTCAAAATGAGGGTTGTGATGGAGTATTCCTGTGTTATATAAAGCAAGATACGTATGTTATAATAATGGAACCAAGAATCATCCTTTGTAAATGTAACACAGATTGTTAGTTTCTATTGTGAATTGGTGTGCAAATATCAATGGGCCCTTTAGGACTATGAAGCAAAATCCTTAATTTTCCTTGTTCATTCTTGTCTGAAATTATGATACTATCTTCAACAAAAGCTCATTTAAAATTATGGATCCAGAGAGTGAAATAGATTTAATTTAAGATATACCAAATGGCTAAATCAGAACAGGGGCAAGTTTAAAAGCCCCACAGACACATGGATTGTATTTGTATTTTCACTTATTTGCCTGATTAGACTTCTTCTCAGGGCTATGTGGGCATGTAAATAATGTGCTTGATGCTTCTACTGTTACTCCTGCTTTGGTGGGAGAAGTTGCACCTTCATCAGTTTTATTAGTTTGGTGAGCTCATGTAATTCCAGCATAGCCCCACTCATCTTCAATGTAGGCATACAGGTCTAATCAGACAGAGTGAGGAGTAACACCCGTGTGGATGAACGGCGGGCTTTCAACATGAGCAGCCTGCACAGAAGACATTTTAACTTGTCATAGCAGGGAAAGGACAGGTGGAACTAAAAGCATTACGGATGGCTCAGTTCAATTAATTGCCCCAGTAGCGATGACAGTAAACCAGTATGCACAATACCAGAGCCCTGACCGGAACTGCTAATCCAAATGGAAAGCAGTTGTTAGTAAGTCAGGGTGCGAACTACAGGAGCTCAGTTCACCTTGGCTCCTCTTAATAAGACATGAGCTCCCCTGAAAAGATGATTTGTTAACTTTTGGGGGCCTCTAAAATACTGACAATATCAGCCTTTCCAAAAGACATTTTAGCCCAAAATGTCTGATTTCTTTCCTTCTAGAAAAAAAAAAAAAAAATATTGAGATGTTTTTGGCTGTTTTTCTTGCAGTGAAATTGCAGGAGAAAGTGCAACAATTCATTAAAAATTTAAGCCAAATTGTTCGACTGAGACAGGGATTGGCGGAATTTGCATTAATTATTGCGATTGCAACTTCCTTGAGGGCCTGCAATATGCTATTTTTTGCCATGCATTTCTATTTTTGGATTATATGTAAACTTACTAATGATGTATGCTTTGTGCACGAGGGTGACTCGTCACTAATTTACTTTAAAAAGGATACTGCTGTTCTTGCTATCACCACTGAAGCGTAAAAGCCCAATATCATTAACTTCAGATCAGAAAATATCAGAAAACATCTGAAAATATACCCCACACGACAGTAGAAAAATGAGCTCCCCTGAAAGCCGTGGTATAATGTTATTGATTACACCTGTGCTTTTCCTGATGAGAAAAAAAGTCCATATTGGTATCATTACAGCTCTACAAACATCTATAAGGGGGGTGGAGGGGTCGCAATTGTCAAGGCAATAACCAATATTGATTTCATTATCATGATACACTGCAGATGCACTAACATGACTAGACTACACAGCAACACGTAAAGACACATGGAGTAATTTACACATTATATTATTATTATGTATGATACAAACAATGTCTCAAAATGTGTCAAACTGTTATTTTGAAATACCTTTATGCTGCCCACAATTATTGCTGTCACTCCTAACCATATTGTTTGTACGGCCATTCCAGGTGTGACCATAGCCCCGCCCACAACTAACCTGATTGGACAGACTCTTGCAATGCCGATTCCTGAGCAGGATGTGTCTTCCTGCTACAATCTTTTCAAAGCATCAATTAGTAGAAAGCGTTCTCTGAGGCTCTGGAGCTGATTTCCCTACAGTGATCTTGGTAAGCAAATTGTGATTTAGCAGCAATATTTATATTTTGATCGGACTATAAAATGCTAGCTTAGCATTAGCCCTGATTCAGGACGCCATTAAGTGTATTGTTATGATGGAAATGAAAAAGGTTAGCTTGCGTTAGGTTTAGTATCTAGGCTACCTGATGATTACAAACAGCCAACTTTATGACTGTTACCCATTTTCAGAGGTATTTCTGTTTGCCAGTGTTAGGTGAGCTATAACTTTAAGTTTAACTTGAACTAAGAAAGTTTTTCCTGCTTTATCTGAAAGATGATGATCCAGTCAGCTATAATAATTATTTTTATATGTCACACTACACTTAGTCATATTGACATTTAGGTCTATATGTATTTTGCATAAATATAAACTGATAGATTGAGTAGGTAGTAGTAATATTAGTCTTTGTACACACATGTCCCTGTATGGTAATGCAGTAGTTTTCCATAACTCTACAATATAGTGGGACCTTGTAACTACTGCAGCGCTGTAGCTTGGTAATTTGCTCATTACAGATAATGAGATGCTCATGATAAACTATGATATTACCACTGAAGTAAAGTGACAATGGCAATTTGCTCACAATCCTGATGGTATGTGACCACATAACTGGTAGACTTTACCATATTACTTAAGCATCCTGCTGCTGACCAAATTCCCATGCCATTTTTTCAAAGTGTTGCCATGATAGATAGAAGTTATAGATGGCTGTCACAACAAAGTCAGAGCGCAGCCCCAGAAGTAAGTCTGGCTGACTGCAGTTGCTGGAGGGGGGGATTTGCGGGCATCCGTCAGCACTAACTGGAAGTGACAGTGTGCAGAGAGGTCCTAATTACTGTCTCACTTGACTAATTGTCGTCTCTGAAGAATGTATTCCCACTGAGGGCCCAGGGATCTCATTGACAGCACTGCTCAAGACATATAGGCCAGGGCTGACTTTAGCATGCTGTTATGTTCAAAGGCATCGCTGAAGCAATGCCACAAGTGGGAAATGTATTGAACTTGAAAGTGCCATGATTACAGGCTCAAGTGACGCGCGCTTGGCATGGTGTATTTGCAGGCACAAACGCTGTTATATTGTTCTGTATGTGTGACTACTAAAGTGTGCGTGTTTTTACACGGCCCTTCTTCAACTTGACAAAATGTTAAGACGTTTTTTGCTACAGTCATCCTGACATAATGGACTGATTAAGTGAGACCATTGTTGGCTTTCTGGAGCCAACCATGTTAAAATAAACTTGTAGCATTCAGAATAATGCAGTAGAGATGAGCCTTTAGTACAGGGCGACTGAGCTGAATGAATGTCTTCTCTTTCAGGGTCTTACCATTCAAAGTGCATCAGCTTCTCGTTTCCATGGTTTCCTTCCCTTTGCCAATGCTATCTTACCACCAGTCTGCCTGTGAGAGAGTGTGAGCGAGGGAGGGGGAGAGAGAGAGAGAATGACAGAAGGCTTTTAGCAGTGGTTATCTCTCTTTTGCATAAAGTCCCCTTTGCATTACCCAGTGCATGAATGGCATCTGAATAAACACACCAGCCAGCTCATGTGGAAGCCTCCGTGGGTTACAAGCGAGTGGGTGTGTATAAAGTAATCTAATTTGTGGTCTCCTTCAAAAACGACACGGTTTGATCATGGATGAATAAAAAAGAGTACATCTCCCAAATGGTGTTTTCCTATTAGTCACAACGAGCTAAAGGAGCAGGAGTCATTTCACCATCATAATGAGACAATTTGCCATTCCCATCACCTCCTCTCTTTCTAACTGGTTTACACACACAGTTATCTCATCATGACTGGCTTAAGGGGAAGTGAAAAGTTTGTTAAACCGTGACTTCTAATTGGTAATCAAGATATCAACAAAAACACAATACAAACTAGGAATACTTACAGGGGAGACTAACTGATTGTTTAGTCCTTAAATGACCTCTGCTCAGGCACACACGCATACAATACAATCTAGATTTATATTGGAAAAATCAGCTCATAATCATTTGTGGCAGCCTTAATTCTATTCCGCAAATTAAATTTTGGGAGCATTAAGTGTAGGGGCACCTGAGGACTTTTCTTAGTGCACTACCTTACTACTGGGCCAGAGGGCGCTGTGACTATAAGAGGAAACCAACATGGCCTGTCAGTTGATGTCTTCTCCCTGAGCTCAATAAGCATTCCTTTCATGCTGTGTGAAGCTCTGCTGACTTACACGGAAACCCTGAATTTCTCCATAATTATGCTAATGGTCCAGATGGTAGCAGGATGAGTGCCATTCTCTTTGATATTCTCACACTGCAGAGTACTTGTGCGCAGACCCACGCAAACTGACACACGTTCAAAGTCAACGTTCACACCACATACTTGATCCCGTGTAATTGCTTCCAAGTTTCCTTTTTCTTAACACAAGCGCCCTCTAACTATTTAATGCATTTGCTTTTATTTGTCAATTGGGATTTGACAGATACGCTAATGTGTGTGGGTGGGTGTGTGGGTGGGT
Source organism: Dicentrarchus labrax (assembly GCF_905237075.1). Taxonomy (NCBI): domain Eukaryota; kingdom Metazoa; phylum Chordata; class Actinopteri; family Moronidae; genus Dicentrarchus; species Dicentrarchus labrax. The sequence goes on from NW_026136708.1 coordinate 16,746,183, forward strand.
GTGTGTGTGTGTGCGTGTGTGTGTGTGTGCGTGCGTGTGTGTGTGCGCGTGTGTGATGGAGTAGAGCTCCAATAAAAGAGAGGGTGTATAGGTGTCAGGTATCCTGTGCTTATTCGCACATTGTCTTATAATGTCACTATCTTGCAGTCTAATAAAGAAACAACACATAGGCAGTGCATCAATGTAATACTTACTGACATCAGAGGAGATAAATATACCATAAAGGCACACCAAGGTCGCCTGAAAGACCTTATTTAAATAAAACCAAAAAGGCCATACAGGAATATTGCACTGACTTTATTTTGGAGTACTTCTACACCACACACACACACACACACACACACACACACAGGCCAGCCATTCACACTTGAGTCACACAATGACGGTGTTCATTCAGGCTTTGGACTCTTGTGGCGCTGATCAAAGAGCTCCTTTCACATCTCCGATGGGATTAAACAGCCCTCTACCCTCCGCCCGCACCACTGTATACCTATATGTATCGCCCTCCAGCTGATGCACTGGCCCATGAAGAGCTGCTCATCGGGGGCGGACGCTGATAAGGTGCATGTAGTGTTAAATCAATAGCATGTTAAGGCCCACGCAAGAGCTGCAGATATCCATCTCCTCGGCCCAACGAGTCATATAGGACGGGAGCCTCGTTTGAACTCGCTAATCAGATAGAAACGTGATAGGCCTACTTTACAGTCTCATATCGGCCCGCCCGTTCCCCGTGAAATGGAACCAGTGGCACCCTTTTGTGTGCGGCGCTCAACCTTTCACATGGGAGGATGGCTCACACTCGAGAATAGTCCGTTGCTGGAAGGCTTTCAAGTCTAAAGTGGAGTTATTTGCATAGGTTAAATATTCGTGCCTTTCAGCAGCTTCTGTCGATATTACGGATTTGCTGTTCTGCCAATTTTAATTCCTTTCATCCCTCTCCTCCCACATTCCTGGAATGACGCTGGATAGTGTTGAAAAAGGTTGATGCTTGAAATCCCGCAAAAGACGTTTAGAAAAGAGAAGTTGTGAATGGAAAAAAACAATAAAGTGGACATGCGTGCAATATCCTACTTGGGTGTAGAAAACAGTGCATTCTGCAGGCATGTGATTGTATCACTCGTGTGCAGATGTTGGACCAGTTGTGTTAGGTTCAGTGTGTACATTATTTTTCATGTGTCAAACACAGGAAAGATACTTGCACACTGTCATTGCTTTCTGCGGCCAACATGCCGCTTTGCTGTGTCTCTGCCCATGGTGACGAGCAGAGATCATGCGCAAACAAACAAGCGAAAAGCATAAAAATAGAGCGTTAAATAGAGGTTGCAGTTGCCCCCTTATGACATGCCACTTCATTATAGGATCACCATATTTGATAGTAACTTTATTTTCATCATTGAATAGAATTACCCGTGACACTTGGCTTTGCTTTTGTGAATTGACCCATATATGGAGGTGATTTGGAGGTAATTTGCAACTAGTTCACCGTGAAGTTACTGTTGCTCTGTGCAATATTCCAAATTCAAATACATGTGAGCTTTTTTTGGGGGGGGTTATGGAGGAAACGAAGAAGGTGGTGTGAAATAAAGTTTCCCACTCCCCCCCCCCCATCCATCGATCTCTCTACACTCCCATCCTCCCTCTTTTTCATCTCCTTCTATCTGTATATCCATGTCCTCCTCTCTCTCTCTCTCTCTCTCTCTCTCTCTCTCTCTCTCTCTCTCTCTCTCTCTCTCTCTCTGGTGCGCGTTCACAACACTAACCTTGGCTCGACGTCAGAGCCTGTGCAGCAGTGCAGTATAATGGGAGCGCAAGCAACCCAGAGCGCCTCATAGGGGGCTGCATATCGCTGCTGTATCCTCTGCTTGGCGCTCTCTAGCCCCTCTCCAACCCTCTCCGGTACCTCACCTTATAGCCCATGCTTGGGCTCCCCCCTCCTCACTGGATCCGTACCCTTCGATATGGATGTCCCGCCGTCCCTCGACCCGGAGGATTGTTGTTTCTTGGCGCAGTGAAGGAGGAGAAGGGGAAGGAATCATGCCGGGACTGCTAATGGATTTAGGGAAAGCGCAAGTGACCATGCCGTGATCTTGCGCATCCAGGGCCGCCGTCACCCTGCCTTGCCCAACGACCGTAGAAGAATTACGGGGGAATCGAACCCGCGCACCGGGTGGATTAAACCACTGTGCATTTTTTTATAAACAACATGAAGATTACCTCCCATCATCTGATGATAACCAGTCTCGTTTTCAGGTCCAACCTCAGGCTGATCCCGCTTCTGCTGCTGTTTCTTGGTTACTCTCGCGGGATGCCACACGTTTTAAGATTTGGTAAGAATCTTTGTTTATGATATCATCTGTAAGCGATGTCCAATCTCACGCACCGCCTGTATGACCACGGCCAACTGACATTTACCGGATGCAAAAGCAGATTTATGGAGACATTTTGTCCCTAGTTTTGTAATGAATTGTGTAGAGTTGGCAAAACAGTGTTACCTGCACTCCAATGAATCATATTTGTTCATTTATAGTTTACAGTTTGTCTTTTACAATCTATATTTCCTACCTCTATTTTGGGTGCTTTTTGTTTTTTACCGAGTGCATCACCCTCAGGGATGAATGGTGTTTTTCCGTGAACCTTGAAACCGGTGTTACAGTAACTTTGAAAGAAAATCAACCGGTAAAAGGAGTCCTCCTATGCAACAGTTCACAGATATGGGCAGCTGATGAAACTCAACAAAAACACATCTCCTCAGTATTCTCTCTTGTATCTCCCACGGCCCTTTTTAAACTGCTGACACCCCAACATGTCCTCTGCAGTAAATGTTAACATGTAAACATTACCCCTCCGTGTGCGGATCAATCACTCTGATCTGTCACAAAGGGCCAGTCAATACCCCGGGCGCTGCTTTTCATCCCCTAATCCCACTGAACTACTATCCAATGGGAATTCACGTGTTTTTGTTTTTTTGGCTCATTGACACCGTTATTGGCTTTAAATGAAAACTGATAGTTCCGGGTGCACGGTGACTGGCTGAGTCATGTTACACAAAGCTACACAAGTGAGACCACACAACAGTTTAAATGCACCAACCGACTCATCTCTCATACTGATGGTACTCAAGTGAAGCTCATTAGCCTAAAAACTGATTAGCCACTCCTCCTGAAGAACCACAGAACATCTCCTGACAGAAGAATGATATCATTAATGTTGATTATCAGAGCACTTCTTCAATAGTTGCCACTACAGCGCATTGTTGTTGAAATCACAGTCTCTTGCGGGTTTCGTCTCCTGCTTAATTAGATCCGTGAGTGGCTGTGTTTCGCCCGCTCTCTGTTGAATGTACAGAGAACATCTTGGAGTGACAGGGGAGCACCCCCCCCTCCCGAGAGCGGATGTCATCAAGTGTTGACAACACATCCTTACAATCCCCAATTCCCCCGAGGGTCCTGTTTAAGAGTCAGGCCGCGTCCGCAAGAGCTGGCGCTATGGCAACGGGATGTGCTTGTCTTCCTGCTGCATCCACAGCCCCGATGAGCGATTTCCCGTCTCACACGTTGTCTGACAGACGCCGGGCGTCTACTCGGCAATCCTTTTGGGTGGGTGGGTGAGGGGGGGCTGCAAAAGTCCCTGCACGCTAGTATTTGACACGAAAGTTGGCACCCCGGCAAATAATGAGTGAATTCCTGGGAGAAACAGTGCGGGATTTATCGATAAGATATTGTTAATTCTTGCAATTGATATCGCGGGGTTGTGTCTTTTTTATATTTTGGTAGATTTGGAGTCACTGTTGTCTCGCCATACCCAATATGTCGCCTATTCTCACACGCTGGATCTGCAAGGCATCTTTGGCACGACAGACATAACCGTGCGAGATAAGGAGGTGATTCATGTCACTGAGATGTTTAGCTCGGAGGTGAAGCTCTCCGCCTGCGGGGCTGGGGGCGGTGATACGGGTCTCTGTCCGTGGTTCTGAACGAGCAGCCAAACACACCACTGAGCTGGCTGTTCAGGACCACGGACAGCGACCCGGTCCATTGGCCTGTTGCTGAACATGAAGCACAACGATCAGTGCCTTCTGCAATAGCTTTAGTCTCTACAGCATCGTCTCTGTCAGTCTTGTAGCATCCACTTCACATCTCTCCGTTGTAACATGGCTCCGTTTCGTGTAGTGTAATTCATTCTCTTTAGAAGCGATGATATGCTTATCTGCCTGTGTTTGCTTGTAAAGGAGCTGAGTTTCTAACAGAGCCAGATAGACGATGACAGAGTCGTGTGTGTGGGTGATTTTTATCAAAAAGAAGAAAATGTATGCCAGCGTGTGTAAGTGCGTGTGCCAGAGAGAAGTAATACAAAATTGCCTAGAGAGACAATGGAGCCCATTGGTTCCCACTTTCCCGTGCATTTCCTGTCCTGCAGGATGTGCTTGCTCAGCAGATAATCCCAGCTGCTCCTGCAGGAGGCTGGCTAAATGAGGAGGTCAGCTCCCCTGGGTCTGTCTGTTCCCTTCTTGCCCCAAGTTCCATTTTGCCCAGACAGGCGGCTCACATTGTACAACCACTGTTCTCCTGTCAGGCTGAGACCTTTACAAACACACACACACACACACACACACACACACACACACACACACACACACAGTGTAACACTAAAGCATAGTCAGCCCTTTGTATTCACAGCATCAGTCTCACCATGTAGAGCGACAAGTGTCCGAGAGAAAAAAACAAGACGTGTTCTGGCCACCAGCTGCAGGCAAATATGCTGAGCTAATTTCCACACAGAATTGAATTATTGTGTTCAGTGTTCCTCGTTTATAAATCTTACAAGTAATTAATTTACTTTGATACTGAAATGGACCCGATGCAGCCCTTACAAGGTGTAATAAAATACGCTTGAGAGAAGATTCTCTGTTTATAACTAGTTCACACTAGCCTTTTGGGAGCGGAGAATGAGACCTTGTAGCTACTGATACCGCTAAGGGTCTCAGAGACACAGAACAAAATGTTGTTGTTTTTTCAATTGCCACTTCGGTTTTCTCTCCACTTCTATTCTTACATTGTGGGCTAAAGCAAAAGCTGTAAAAGCTCCACTTTAAACATGCAATGAACTCTCGACGCTTAGTGTTTTGGCACAAAACAGAATTTGATATTGTATTTGCAAGTTGAATTATGGTTGGCTCACTTGCTAACATTTTCCCTTTTAAATTTTAAGATATTCAAATTGGAGAAACATCTGACCTTCCTGAAATAATTTGAATACTGTAGTATTTTAAGATGCTGCTACTGTCAAAGTTCAACTTTTGCATTTGTCATAGATGAGCAGTTAGAATTCAGTGAGGTGGAAATTCAGTCTATATATCATTATGTGTCAGCTAACTGGAGGGCTACAATTAAAGGAGCTCATATTACATTCTTCCATGGAAATAGCGCTATATGTGCGTGACCATATTTAGTATAACAAATGTTCCGTTATACAAACAATGAGTCATCACATCTGCCATTCCATCAGAGCTAATTGAGTTTTACTTACAGACATGTGTCTAACTCATAAAACCGCCCCAGGAAGAAGTTGAAATGGAAGAAAAATCAACAATGAAATGGAGACAGTTCTTTAATTCTGATGACTGTAGTTGGTCTGCGGCTGTGAGGTTGAGTGATAACATTATCGCCGCCATCTTCAAACAGCACTGGCAGACGCCGAATGTCCCTGGGCTGTCAACTGCTGCTGAAAGCATTGTTGACTCAGAGATGCTCATTTTGTTTGTTTATTTGCTGTTTATGTTTAGATTTTCCCAGTACAGACATGTCTGGGAATATTTATGACTAAAACACAACATTGCTTTTTATTTTGGAAAGGAAATCAAGTTGGGTTTTTTTTTTTTTCAGTCCTCTGACAAAAGACACAATTCCCTTCTGGTGAACGCTATGTTTATCTAACTACTTCCACAATGCTGTGCCGGGATAAAGGTCCTTTATTGCTTTTCGAAAATTTAACACTCTTTTCATCCCCTCGACTGTGTTATGGTGGCAAAATTACAAGGTTGTCAAGAACAAGCAAGGGTAGAGAGAACAAATTCAAGGGGAGTTTGTAGTTAATTGACTTTATTTGCTTTTGCTTTCCGCCAGCCCGAATTATCAGCGTGCCGGAGTTTAGTTTGGGATTGCAGGAATTACGGATAACACCCTGTGCCCTGGCCCACTGCCAGCACGTTCACAGCAAACACATTTAAATAGGCACAAAGCTGCTTAAAATATTCATGTGTCACTTGGCCCCGCTATAGCTTATAGAAATATGAAACTATCTCCTCTCTGCTGGCAAATGATTTCCACGGTTTAAAAATACCCACCGTGGGTTTCAAGAACAAAAAGGAGATCTGTCTTACATTAGCATGCAGCACCACACTTGAGCTTCAAGCAGGGAACTATCTAGATGGATTTTTTTAAAACATGTTTACATTCCTGAGTCTTTGAAGGTCTTGCTGTCATGCCTCAGTTACAAAAGGGCTCAATGGTGATTAATTCGGGCTACAGATTTCTCGCCATTTTCAAGTGGAAAATATCTGTGAGGTATGAAATTAGTTTTCTTGTGCTCAGCATTTAGTCAATATTTTAGATTTGCCAGCTATATTCCAAAAGTATTTACACGAAGGAGGCTTAGATGATTGACCTTGTTTGCAGTGTAGCCAGTTGTAGTGTAACCGCGTCTTTTGACACATTCTCCAGTTTTTCATAATCAAATAGAAAACACTTGAGTCCTATATTCTTCTACTGCCTCGTGGAAAGCTTGCCTTCTGAATTGGCATTCATTATTCACAGCCTATCACTCTTTGTCGTTGTCACTCAAGGATTTCCCAGGGTATCAGAAAGGGTTAGGGGTTATATGTGCAATTGTTCTGTGAAACTGTCCCTTGAGAAGAGCCCTGCAGCATGTCTTGCTGCCTGGTTGTCTGTCTTAGAGCTGGCTGAAGGTCAGAGATGAAACGCTCACAAAGAATTCTTTTTTTTGTTATTGCATCTTTTAACACATGTGGAGCTGTCCTCCTCACAATCCCACCAAGGGAGATGGGAGAAAATTTGAAGTCACTGAGAGGTGTAGGAAAAACAAGAGTGTTAGTTAGAGAGGAAAAAAGCGAGAGAGGGAGTCTGTGTAAAGTGTGAGCAGGAAAAAAAACAGTGAGTGTCGAGGCCAACAGATACAGAGTAAAGATAGATTAGTTTGCCTCTGAGCAGTCCACTCTCAGCCCACTCTCAGTTGTGTTTTTTTTTTTTTATTACTGTTTTCTGATGGCTTCTGTGAAGAGAGACAGAAAGGACAGTAGAGATTGCGGTGAAATACAGTGGGAGACCAGGAGTCATTCACTGCAGCTCTGAATAAATGTCAGCAGTATAGTATTAGCAAGCTGAAAATTAGCCCGGGACTGTACAGATAGTCATGAAATAGCTTTTACAGGGGGAAACAAAAACTGTAAAAAAAACATTGGTATCACAAATATCCTTGTAGGTCTCTTGGGAAACTAAACCCAAAATGTATTTTTATTACGATATCATGAATTTATCTATATTGTCTCATTACATATTTGGCTGTCTCCACTTCCAGTAGACTGTACACTGGTGGCAATCGATAAAAATCAATATGTTTGTTTTGCTAAGAGGAATAATGAAAAAAAAGAAAGAAACTGGCAGCATAGCAAGTAACCAGTGCCAAGTCCCGGCTGGCCCCTCCTGTGTGTATCTATCACAGGTTTCCATCTGTGAGAATGCAAAAAAAAAAAAGAACAAATGTGTACTATAAGAAGGATGTGTGGGATTGGATTAATAATATATGCTACTGTGAATTAATGACTACTTTAAACAGCCACAAGCTGCAGGGACTTCTGTAGGCCTATATGGTATTGATGTAGTCATTATCATATTTCTTCTTTCTACTCTAGATCTGTCCGACATGTTCCAGACTCAGTTGGACTAGTTCATTTACTCTCAGTGTGATATGCGCTCTGAACTGGCGCTGCTTTAAGTGGTGTGAAAAATAGGCTTTCCATGATATTGCGCCACACTTTGCGTCATATGTGGGTGTAATATGTGAGCCCTTTAATCTCAACTGTGGTAATTAACTATTAAGTGAATGCTTAATAGAGGGAAACAAATATGGCTCGTCAGTAGTTTATTACGGTAGCTGGTGATGGTGCTAATTAGGAGCCAGAGTAAATGTTTACTGTGTATTTGCTCTATGCTTAATATATAGGAGGGTCATTGATTTACTCTTGCTGGATGTGTTTGTTGCACATAGGGCTCAGTGGTAAATACACATGTATTATTTCCTCCATGTAGTAATTGTATATTTTCAAAACCATGTCTTAATAATAAATGTCCTGTAAAACTAATGCAGTAACAAGCTCACAAATCAGATCTTTGGAGGCACACTGTGAATGAAAACACTGACATCCAAACTACATCAGATTCAGAGGTCAATCGATTACAGAAAGCCCTCCTGTGTTGGCTAGGATGTGAGGCACCGATCAGGTTAGGATGTGGTGATTCACCTTCCTCTCCAGCCAGCTGAATAAAGGAGCAGGAGGAGGAGGGCGAGAGAAAGAGTTCGGGCTCCCATTGACAGCACAGCCGGTCGGATGTATGAACGTTTCTCTGTGTGAACCGAGGACACAGGGGGAAATGGGCTCTGTGGGAGGACGTATTGAGGCAGGCTTACTTAAAATCATGTTCTTTGAATCAGCATGACACTCTATTGTCCACAATCCACCAGGGCTATGCAAAACGTCTCCTCCCGCTATGTTGAATTTCATTTCTCTGTCCTTACTCTTTTTTCGCTCAGAGGATTTTTAAATATTTGTGCAGCTTTTTTTTTTTCTTAGCAGCCTTTTTGTTTCTAAGGTATTTGTGAAAGGAAAGGTGGGAGAAGAATGCACGGGAAAGAAAGCATTTGTGTCAGCAGTAGCTGAAAGGACCAGAGAAGAGCACAAAGAAATTAAAATAATCTATCTAATTTTGGAAAACAAGCTGTATTTCTACAACATTTTATTTATTTATTTTTTTTGGCTGCAGTAGTCTCCATCAGGGTTCTGTTGTTAGTCGCCCACACTCAAAAAGACACACTTCACCATTTGTTTGATATGACCTACCAATCCCACGTCATCCACACACACATAAAGCATTACGGCAGATTGGAACAGACTTCGATTGATTTCCCGTCTTGCATCTTTTTTTTAAAAAAAGATTTTCAGGAGACATAAGGAAGCCAATCGCCTCCTTTTCCCTCGCACAGCTACCAATGATACCCACACCCTGCCGTTGCTTCCTAAACACGACAAAAAGACACATAATTTCCTACCCAGCAGGGTGTGAATGAATATGATAAATGGTGAAATAAACAGTAGACTGCAGATCAGAAGAAAGGTTAGAACAGGACTCTTGATTTTCCACCAATTTCACCTTTATTGTTTTTTTTACATTTATCCTCAAGATCTTTTTACTGAGAAAAAAATGAGCATGCACATTTGAGGAACCTCATTATACAGTAATTTCTTCGTATCTTGTAGCCTCTGGCTATTCCCCTCTCTGAAGTCAGTGTGCAGGTCTCATTTCTTTCTCTCTCTGCTGCTGTGCAATTGCCTTTGTGTGTTTGTAGAACAAGCAAGACAAATTGACACACCTTTGCAGCAAAGTATTGACTTGTACCTGTAGCTCTGATTATCAGCTAGCTTGTGTACAGCAGTGGCTGATGGGAGGCTGATGAACCCAACCCAGGAGCTGACATTTTCCTGCCCTGTGGCTGAGGGAGAGGTGGGGGAGTGCAGGTGTCCGTTCAGGTCTAATAGGCCATCCATTCAGTCGTTTAATTGAGTGTCTTTTATCTGCCTCCAGTGACCTCTTTTATTCTCCATTTCTCCCTCTTCGTTTCCTTCGCTCATCCATTTTTTTTTATACCCCTTCCCCCTTTCTCCTTCCCTCCTTCCCAAAACTCTCCTCTTTTTGGTTGTCTGACAGCACACCCATCTGTCGTCTTCATATATCCTACTGCTTGCTCCGACTGAAGTCGTCACGGCCATCACCGGTTGTTTTCTAAGCACATTTGATAGGCTGTGAGGAAATGGTGTGACAGCGAGGTGCACTTTCAGCATCAAATCAATATCCAGAATCCAAAAAATATCTCTTTCTGTCCATTTTCCCTTCTCTCTTTTTTCTCCTTTGTCCATTTTTCCCTTTTGTCCTTTGCTGTCCTTCTCTCTGCATCGTCTTTGTCTCCCTTTGGCTCTCAGCTTGTCTCCCGGTCCTTCCCCTCCACTTTGTTCTCTTGCACTATCATCAAGCCTTACTTTCCGTCTTCCCCTGGTCTCAGTGTCCTGGCACACAAAGGAACAAATATGACATACACATTCCGGCCTTTATTTCCTATGGTACCTTTGAATTTCAAAGCAAAGAATATCTTTTCAGTCTCGCATTTCTATTGAACTTCCCCAATCCTGGAAGAGAACACTGTACTGTAGCTTTTATCACCATGAATTACTTCACAGTGTGTCTATGGGACATGGTGCAGGACTTTGTTTGACTTTTGTCTCACGGCTTTAAAGCAGCCCTTATATTGTCTCCTCTATAGTCTCCATATTCTTCTCCTGACAGAAATGGCCTTGATGAGGCAGTAAAGATACTGTGTGGATTTACTGCGGTGAAAGAACTCTTTAGTTGTAATGCACTGGAAACCACTAGCAATGATTCTCCAAGTGATTGTAATTTATTTTTTGAATGTAAGAAAATGATTGCCCGATCTACTGTATATATTTATATTTTACTTCATATATTTTTGGCATATTAAAGGCAGGGTTTACCAGCTTCTGGGTCATTGCCTGTGTGAAAAATGATAATCACCTTCTCTGCAAGTATATTTAAATTTATGAAGATTAAAAATTATTATAATCAGATTACTGAAATCCTGTAAAATGTCTTTCTCTCTCTCTTTTCTCTCTCTCTCTCTCTCTCTCTCTCTCTGTCTCCATCGCCCTTCAAAAACCCAGCTGTGAGCATTAAAGAGCCGCCTCCTGAATTAATTCTTGACCTTTGGCTCTGACGGGAGATAACATCTGCCCTTCTACAAGAAAGAAAGTCTAATTTTACAGCCATTTTGTTCAAAATTACAATGGGAAGAGTGTAATACAGGGCCATTTTGATGAGCAGGAGAACGGTGAGAATTAGAATGAGAGTGGCAAAAGGGAGCAAGAAGGATGATAGAGTCTCACATAATTTGCTGTGACCTAATTGCATCATTATAAATTGAAGTTCTTTTTAGCTCCGTACCAAAGTCGGCTGCAAATGATATATGTTTAATACATGTTAGAGATGTTGTAATTTTAAGCTTATTCTACTATCACTGTCTGATAGTGGTAGTTTCATGTCTAAAATGTAAATGTTCAGAAATTGCACAGTAGTGAGAGTATTTTGGCAAGTATGCTGAGAGACAGTTGGGAATCCCACTGCTTAACTTTCAGAGAGTTTTAAGACTCCAAGATTACTGTTAGTCAAGTTCTCATCTATATTTATTTTGGTGAGCAATACAGCTCGAGGTCTGGAGTATCCAGGGACACTCGAGACACCCAGTCCATCCTGCCTCATACTTCTCAGCTGCAGTGCCATGAATGGATAATAATGCCCAACTGGGTTTTATCACAATGGGGAAAGTGATTATAAACCAGAGATGCACATGCACATGCATTGTCACAATGTTCTCCAGGCTGGACTCCTGCCTCTCTTAGTCTGCAGTGGATAATTAGCATCTCTCACACGTGCTTAGGCTTGATTAAAACTCAGTTTACAGTGAGCAACGCTGTGAGGTCGCCATCTGTCACCTGCCGAGGCCACCATGAGATGCACTCTAGTCAGAGGGAGTGAGGAAGGCTGTGTGTGTGTGTGTGTGTGTGTGTGTGTGTGTGTGTGTGTGTGTGTGTGTGTGTGTGTGTGTGTGTGTGTGTGTGTGTGTGTGTGTGTGTGTGTGTGGTCGTTTGATAAAGGAGAAAAAAAGATGGGGCATAGAAAGAGGAATGACTGAGACGGGGTGAGGCATGGAGCATTAGGAAGCATTCTGTTCAGGAACTGGTCCCCCTCACTCCCTGGCCTGTGTATTAGAGCCAAATCACATATTTTCTGTGTTGGCAGAAAAAGCTCCTGAGTGCAGTTATGGGATTTATATTATTTACTTGAACTTATAACCTTGCAGTTTTGGGAATACTCATGTTTATACTTGGAAGTCAGATAGGAGGAGTGAAAGCTTTGAGGCTCATAAAACCCGCAGTGTGTGAAAGCCCCTGTATTTTTCCCAAAATGTGCATCAATCAAATTTTTTTCTTTAAAACATAATGTTTTCATGCCACAACTGCAATTTATAGTAGATCTTAACCTCATGGTGTTTATCTTTTATGTTGATAATAAACTTAAATGCCGCCTTTATTGACTACATTTACTTAGTTTGGGTTATTGTGGCAAGCATGATACCATTGGCAGTTATATGCTAGTAGCCAATTTACAGAATTTATTAGTATGAATCTTGTTTCCATGGTAATATACTGGATATTTTGTGGCAAATGGGAAGTGCATTCAAACTCTTAGCTTTGGTATCTGTCAGATACAGTTGGGGAAAAAGATTTCTAAATTGTCCCACGGAGAAAGGACATAAAGACAATTGAAAACTCTTTGCTTGCAAAGAGTGAAAATATTTATTGAACATTGACTGCTCTTCCTCAGGCAGCACTGAATGATGCCTGTGGAAGAGCTGAAAAACGCATTGCCACCTTTCTGCATATTATTTTACAGCCGCCGTCTTCTGCTCTGTGTGCTTCTGTTGATTTGAGTGCATCAGAAGCTTTGAAAAACAGCTGTCCCCTTTGCAAGCAAGGAGCTTACAGTTGTCTTTATGTTTTGACTCTGTGCCTGGAAAATGTTTGGTAGTAACATAAAGTATATGTGATTTGTATTGAATGTTTTACCTCCACAAATAAGAATGACAATCTGGTACAATATTTATTTTATTCTCCAATTTCCACAGACTGAAGTAGTTAGTAAAGTAAAGTAGTTTACTTGAGCATTTAAAAGAATTAAAGCTGAAACAACAACTCGCTAATTGATGGAAAGTGGTAGCTATTTTGATAATGATTTAATTGTTTATGTCGTATTTCTAGCAAAAAGAAGGTCCAGCTTCTCAGTTGTAACACTTAATAGCAGTTCTTTGTCCAATGTGAACTAAATATCTTTCGGTTTTGGACTGCTGGTCCTATAAAACAAGCAAATTTAAGATATCAGCTTGGGCATTATGGAATTCTAATACCTTAAACACAATTTTCTGTGTTTGTTGTAAAATGTGAAATGATGACTTCAGGTAATGAAATTGGGGGGGGTTTGTCCTGGGGAAATGTGTCTGTACTGACACTACAAAACATGTGTTGGCCTCTCACTGTGTTTCTATGTTTGTCTAAGCAGGTAGTTGAAACTCACATGCATCTAGATGACATGTAGGTGTGTTTAAGCCTCAGCTGTTACTGTGGGATATATCTTCATAACTCATAATCTTAGGAACAGACTATATTATTATTTCTGTATATAATGTGTGTGTGTGTGTGTGTGTGTGTGTGTGTGTGTGTGTGTGTGTGTGTGTGTGTGTGTGTGTGTGTGTGTCTTTGATGATACTACAGAACCACCATTGCATTTGACTCTAGCTGCGTTCCTATGTTTCTTTAAGGAGCTCATCTAATCTCAAGAGCAGACACATTTTTCTGTGGAATGTGTATGTGTACGTATATCTCTGTGTGTGTGTGCAGGCGAGCGTGCGCACTTATGCATCTTATTTTCACAGTACTATTTCTTTTCAGTTGCATTCACAATTTGAGAGCATTGGAGAGGTTGGAAACTGTGAGCAGACAGAAGTCATTTGGGACTTCAGCAATTCAAGGCCTGTGGAAGTGTACTCACAGTTTGGCACAATTAGTACCAAAAGGGGTCCCTGCTTGACAAATTAGCACACAAAATGTCAGCCGGTAGTTTAGCACATCCACAATGAGCCCTTGCAAATTAGCACATATTTTGAGGAGGGAGCTGGCACATTATTATGAATAGAGAGAGCCTAGCAAATTAGCACATCTGTTGCCAGCGCTCAGAATTAATACATGTTATATGATCACTGGTTTCCCACTTGGAGCTGGGTCAGAGACGAGGGTGGTGGCACACATTTCTAATTGAAGACTGTGTGTGTGCTCATTATAAGAGATTGATGAGATTGTACTTTTGGCATTGGTATAACTAATTCTAACCCCGAGTCTAACTGAACTTTGGTATCTCCGAATGCCGCAGGCATGGGCTTTAAATTCTCACATCACTTACATTTCCCCCAGGTCTCAGTTGTTTCTTACCTGACAGGTTTGTTTAGACTCAATCTTTGGAGTGCGTGATTGTGTGTGTTCACACGTGTATGTTCAAGTGTGTGAGTCAGCCTGAGGCTTAGCATCCAGCAGTGGCAGGTGACAGTCCAGTCTAGTGTCAAGAGGCTTTGGGGTGACAGGAGTGATTCTATTCTGGAGAAAAACCACACAACAAGCCAAACAAGTCAGATAACAACAGCTAAACTCTTGATAACATAAGCTGCTTTCTAATGGTCTCATCTTCAGTTTCCCTAATTCTAACAGAATGATTGATTAAGTTATTAGTTCACTGTATTGGTTGGCTTGTTATTATGCTTATTTGATTTGTTATCAACTGTTTTTTGTTTTCAAGTTACTATAGCTTGGTCATGCTTTATAACATCTGAATTCCTATTTACAGATTTCTGGTCTGTTCTTTAATGGGAAACACGTATTTCACTTGCTTTTTGTTGTTTTTGCCCTTGTTTCTCTCATTTGATTTAAGTCTGGCTTCTAAATAAGTTTACTACACTCAACCAAGATCTATATCAAGTATCTTCTGAGAAAATGTACCTCTATAAACCAAGTTTACTGCTTTCCTTATCTTGCTCCTACAATACCAAGGGTCTGTAAGATAATATCTCTGAGCCAAGGCCAGAGAAGCTGTAGCTGGCCAAATAATTCACTGTTACACATCACCTGCTACTGAAGGTATTAAAGCAGCGTGTGTCTCTGCCCATACATGTAGAATAGAATAGATAGAATGTCAGATCTCTGCAAGCAAAAAATGTTTTAAAGAATTTTCTATGAGAAAGAAGATCACACACCAGGACTGAAAAAAGCTTTCAGAGGTAATTCATACAGACTACATTGATGATGGTTTGCTTGTGTGATATCATAGCACTGGTAAGCATCCTGCACAGTTGATGTATCCCATGTCCATGGACAGATTTCTGAGGATCTTCAGGGAGAGAGAGAATTGGCCCTTGTGCAGCATAGGAAGGTCAGTCTACCGCAAGGGGAGCTTCAGATTAATGACCAGGGGCGGCGACTCTCTGCAGGCCTTCATGCATCATGTCCCATTCACCGCCAAACATGTCAGGGAGCGCTCCCACTGGGAATTTCGGGGATATTTACGGAGCTTTTCCATCACTTTTGCCTCCTGCCTATTGGCTCCGAGCACCAATGCTGAAATACGGAGGGAGACAGAAACAGGCCACGGTGTTGGGGTGTGTTGGGTGGAGGTCTTAAAGCCTAACTGAGTGACTTCACTACCTGGGCCACTTGCCCTAGCGACGGGGTTGCTCTCTGGTTGCCATGGCACCCACCCTACAGCCCACCACCATCCTGCAGCTGCACTGCTGGTCATTAGTCACAGAGACAGGCCGTATGCACTATCACAACGCCCGTCCTCCACCAATCAGCTGCACAGATTCCAAAACTGCCGATGCCTCTCAGCCATAGCATAGACGCATGAGTCACCATGGCAACATATCTGACTCTCATCTCCCAGTGTACAACAGCATCGTTGAGTAGAGAGAGCTAATTATATTTCCATTCATAGTTGAGTGAGTAACCCCTTTCTTTTAGTAGTAAATATACTCCTGTTAGTATTTACAGTGGACTGAAGTCACAGAAATATGGTGTTAGTTTTAATCTTTGTTCAGTGCAGCAAATGAGCCGTAGAATATGTTTACATTATGTTTAATCAAAAGTGATACACATTTTGATCACCATTCACAATTTAAAGGTTTGTCCATTACTATTATTCATGATGTATCCTTCAGAGGTGAACAGTTTCTATTAACAGGAACTAATTTCAAATTGAGCTAATTTCAGAAAATAAGCCAATGACCAAGTTATTTTATAACGTTCAATCTAAAATGCACTTGATTAACTGTGAACAAACATTAAAAGGGAGTCAAATTTACATAGAGGAGGCGCCCTCCCACACTGCCTTTTCATTTCCACTTTCAGCTCAGGCTCTCTCTCACACACATATACACACACACGCACGCACACACCAAGACACTCAGATCAGCAGGCCTGTTTTCTCGTCAGGGTGATTATCCAGCTCATAACTCACTCAGAGCTTTCATTTGCACTATAATTCACACCAGTCCCAATGATGGCGGCTCCATAATTCACACACACACACTGATTATCTCAGCCGTAACTCACACACCTGCAATCAGACGGACCCCAACGCCAAGTAGTGAGGACAGATAGATGATACAAGACCGATTGTTAGTAGACTTGAAGCAAGATAAATATACATTACACCAAATACCAGTGTGTTTTACAAAATGCAAAAAGTCCAGTTTGGGAAGAAATCTTGTGTCGGATTCTTCATTTAGTGTAAACAACAGCAGCGGATGTATCCCAAGGAAATCAAATCAAACAATAAACATTTTATTTTCTGCATGCTATTGTTTTGCAGCATAATGTAATGCTTCACATCCTCCTTGGAAATATGAAATGTAGCCCTTTGTGGAATTAATTTAATGTTTCTGCTCCTCTGTGTTCTCCAAAGTGTATGAATTCGTTTTTTTTTAAACCGGCATTTGCAAGGCATACCGTGTGCCAAAGAAATCGGATGAGCATAACTTAATACTTGTGTGCTTGTTGAACAGGCCAGTAGAGCTAAGGCTGCTCCCTCAGGGCAATAGAGTAATAATTATCTATTAGGTCAGACTGACATGATTCCAATCATCTTTAATGGTGATTCTCGGGTATTCATTCTTTTGAAGATTAATGTGCTATTTCAGTGAAATGAAATGCCACGAATAGCAACGAATAGCAGCATATTCACATTACATTGCTGTATAGCAGGAAGACTAACACATGAAAAGCTCATTATTTTAGCTCAGTCATTGACAGTGAATCACAAAACATGTTCTTTGCAGGTTTACACCGACCTCTCATCTCACATTGCGACATCCTTCTCACTCTTCCTCCATTTTACCTCCTTCAGTTCTCTGCCGGACTATATATAAAAGAAACACTATAAAATAAAGGAAGAACAACATATGGCTGTACAATGGTGACAGTGATAAAGCTCACTTCCCTAAGTTAATGACATCTTCTTTGCCCTCCTGCACTCCTTTTCTATCACTGCCTGCCATGGCCAGGCACTATTTATAGCTACTGTGTCTATTATTGTACAGCTCTTTCTCCACTCCTTTTAAAAAATGTGTCACTCTGTCTGTCTTTTTCTCTTCCATTTGCACTTTTCCCTCACTCTCTGTAATTGAATCGATAAACAGGCTTTAAACTTTTTTTTTTAGTTTTCAAGATTTCGTCAAACCAACTCTCTGTCCTCTGGGAGGACGAAAGCCGTGGATGGACTACTGAACCCTGCTCTTGACTCCGAGAGTGTTTTCTCAGAGCCGCTCTCACAACCTCCTTTCATCTCCCCCCACCCTCCCTCATCCATTCTCTTTTAAGTTGGATTTCTGTAAAGCTTTCTCACGATTTAGCTTTCGTAACGTGGGCTCGATTGTTTATTTTGGAAGTTGAAAGTAGTTGCTCTACTCTACAGCTGTTTTAGCTGTTTGACGTAGAAGTATTCTTTGTGAAACTTGAATATGCTACAGCATATTGCACCACCTACAACATCACCTCACTTCATACTAATGATGGATGTGTGAAAATAACCCCATTCAAATTAAATATGTCCCGGCTGACTGGTTTGTAGCCTAGATTTTTTAAATATTTTTTTTAAATGTAAATTGGATTGGAGTCAAATCTACTGAAGCATTTTTGGTGCTTGTTAAATGAAAACAGGTAAATAATGTCTGGACACCTTGAAATGCGACACGTTTATAGTGGGTCTGTTCGAACGTTGCTTCCCTTTTGTTTAGGATTCTGAACCACATTGATGGACCATCTGGAGCTTTAATTGTTTTTGTTCAGCTCAAAATAATTGACAAGTCTGAAGGGAGCCGTTTTAAGTTGACAACACCTTACTTTGCGGCGGTAATTATATTGTCTGGCTCGCACGGCATGGTGTAACAGCGTGTATTGTTTGTATTTTGTGTTGAGGCTTTTACTTTGTCAATTAATGTGCATCACAAGGTGTTATTCATATACATCCAAACGGTAACAAGATTTCTCAGGCAGGCACAGCATGAAACTCAGGAAGTTCTTCCATTAAAAAAACCAACAAAAGTAACATTTAACTATGATGCAGATATAATAATTTGATCTTGTGAGTGTAATCTAAAAATTTCCTGATGTTTTATTGCTGACTTGGTTGGCCTTCTCCTTCTGTGTCTCTGTTTGTCTGTTCTTGCATCTCTTTCTATACCACTTTAAATGCTGATTTCTTTCTTTATCCTCTTTGCTGCGATTTGTCAGCTTCCCACATTCCTGTTTTTCTTTGCTCTTCTCTCATTTGAGAATCACTGAAATCAATGGGACAAAATGGAAGAGTGAACCTTTCTGTCAAGGCTGAGTGAGGGAGTTAAAGAAGGGCACCCACCCCTGAACTCACCTCCCTATGTAACTAATTGCCTATAATTACACAGACGACTGCCACAGAATGCAAATCATATGAGATCCAATCGCCTAATCCGCACCGTTAATCAGTTTCATATCAGTATGTGACTGAGCTGTGTAAAGCTGTGAACGCAATAGCATTAATAATATGAGGCTGCAAATACTGAAGTGTTAAAAATGATAGCACTGCTTGGGCTGTAATTGCCTGCATCGTATCGATCTCTATTTGAATGTTACTTGTGTTAAGGAATCTATTGCAATTTGAGGAGGAGGAAGTGACTATTCAGAGGGTTCTCAGCTGATTTTAGTTTTCTTGTTTTGTTTTTCTTAACCCTCAGGAGGAATATTTGAATCCATTGAGAGCGGCCCCTCCGGAGCAGAGGAACTAGCCTTTAAATTTGCCTTGAACACAATCAACAGGAACCGCACCTTGCTCCCCAACACCACGCTGACCTATGACATCCAGAGAATAAACATCTTCGACAGCTTTGAGGCCTCCAGGAAAGGTGAGCTCGGTGGCATGGGAAGGTCTCCAATGCATTTAAGAAATGTATTCTTAAAGGTCCAGTGTGTTAACATTTGGAAGGATCTATTTGCAGAAATGGAATATAATATGCATAGATATTATTTCATTATTGTATAATCACCTGAAAATAAGAATTGTTGTGTTTTCGTTACCTTCGAATGAGCTAGGTCCTCTCTACAGAGGCCGCATGTTGAACCGCCATTTTTCAAAGATTGGAGACAAACACAGAAAGTCAGTTTAGACGATCATTGCGTCTGAAATTAATTCCTGTTTACTATATAGTGCACTGTGTTTGCTGTCTGTTAATTTATTTGAGTGTGAAATGTATGCACAATGCCGTATAGAGCTCTCAAGGATTAGTGGGCATGGCACAGACAGTACTTTCGATTCCCATATTGTAATGCGTAACATTTGATAGATCCAAATATTACAACAGCTCTACAGCTGTCGGTGATGGCACAGAATGGTGATGATTAATATGTGTCTGTAATCTCTATTTACTGCACACTATAGAGTAAATTATTCAGTGTTTATTTTGAAAGGAGTAGTGATTGAGGAAACGAGACAGTGATTTTGGACACAGTCACTGAAACACTCATTTCAAATACAGCCTATACTGTCAGAACATCCACAAAGGCTTGACAATATATTGTTATGATGGGCTGTTAGTTGACCCAACAGCTTACCAAGTTGAATGAAATGGAAAAACCCTTGCCAGTGTCCTTGCAGCAGATTGTTATTCACACTGAATGTACATTGTGGAGTTTTTTTGTAAATAAAGTTTCTGTTTACGTGTTAGTCACCAAAACTCAAATCATTGAGGTCTAGCAAAACTCTTGAATGCATTTCCCTTCTCATAAAACATTTACAAATCCACAACACAAAGCTGCATTTGTCTGGCACCAAACAAAAGGTTTTGTTTGCGAGGACACACATGCACACTGATTATCAGTTGATTATATATATATATATATATATATTATAGTGATAATCAAGCACCAGTTCTGGTTAGTTATTGTTTGTTTAGGGTGACATGTGTAGGGCAAAAACACCAAAAGAGCTCAACATAAAAATTCTTCCTCTGCTTCCTACCTCACCAGCATGTGATCAGCTTTCCCTCGGGGTGGCGGCCATTTTTGGCCCCTCACACAGCTCGTCAGCCAATGCGGTCCAGTCCATCTGCAATGCATTGGGAGTGCCCCACATCCAGACCAAGTGGAAGCACCAAGTGTCAGACAACAGGGACTCGTACTATGTCAGCCTGTACCCCGACTTCTCCTCCCTCAGTAGAGCCATCCTCGATCTGGTGCACTTCTTCAAATGGAGAACCGTCACGGTGGTGTACGACGACAGCACAGGTACAGGTACAGTTGGTGTCTGTCTTTATCTTCCAGTGGTGCTTTTGTTTTGCATGATGAGTGTGACATTGTATACAACCTGAAGTGTTTACACCCTAAAATGTCCAGGAAAACAAGAGGTACCAGGTGAACTACAAAAAGCAGCACTGCTGCTCAGAGTTCAGTGTGTGCTTTGTAACCTGTCAAGTTAATTCAGAAATCAATAGCTTACTGTTCTGCCTCAGTCCTGCAGGTGCTGCCCATGTCAGTCTTCCAGAAGAGTGAGCAGCAGCATAGAAAAAAAGAAAACCACATTACCCAGAATGACCCAATGTCTCTTCAGATTAATGCAATGCAGAATTGTAGTATGTGGGGGCTGACAACAGCCATTAATAACACACAGAGACACTTGATCTCTGAGGGTGGCTATCAAATGTGTCTGTGAGCCATTTCGTCTATGCTGTGACTTTGTGGAGTGGCTCGTAATATGCATTTTAAAACACGAGTCGTATTTTAGTCGGAGTGCAGTGATATTTTTATGAGGTAAAGTGTAATCGCTCCAGAGAAGATAACAATATTCAAATGCTCGTTCGCAATTTACGAGCTATTTGGCATGATGTGGTTGACAACTTAATGTAAGTAAATTAGATAGAGTTGAGAGGAGGTTTAAATTTGAGACAGGTTGCATTATGAATTCACTCCCCACTCTAGGCAAATGAACATCGTCTTAGTTGACATCCTAAATTGCACCACTAAATAGAAATTTAAACCCTTTTCTGTTCCTTTTAACAACTACCAGTAACAGTTTTACTGCTGTTTCACTTCCTCCAAATCTCTACTTTTACATCTGTTGCATCGATGTCAGTAAACAGCTAATCCTGCAGCATGCTAGCATCTGTACGTTAACCCCGGAATATATCCCAGTGACTCGTCCAACTTGTCACATAATTCAGACTCCTCTCCTTGACCTCTCGTCGCTTCCTGCCTCGGAGCTCAGTACGTTAACACCCTCATTCTCCAGCAAACTGCCCCAGTGAGATGCCAAAAGGTGACCTCTCGCCTCTCTCTCTCTCTGTCAGATAGGAGCAGCTCGAGCTTCCACTGTGGAGCATTTCTGCTGTAACACACCTGACGCCCTGAAAAGTGTGACAGCTGCATAACCGCGTTGCTTCCCCCCACCGCTCCCACCTGGTCCCAGGCTGTAATCACACAGCTTCATGCTCTAGGGCCCCGCAATGCTGATTGGAGCCTATCTGACGGCTGGCAGGAAAAACTATCAGAGGGGATAAAATATTCACGCACAGCCGTTAGAAGATCCAGGGGGAAAGTCTGAAGGCATTAGCTAGAGCCCACAAACATCTACACTGACAGTGTTTCCCAAACGATGAGCTCCCTTGACAGATTCTTTTTTCTTGCTTAACACCTCCCAAAGTGTCAGTACGAACAAAAACAAGGAGACGCAGACATGCCCTAGAGTAGGGATCTATTGGGATTACCTGGGGAAAGCTCTGGGAGGTTCGGTAGTCCTCCCTACAATGTTTCTTTTCACAACAAGACCTGCATGTTCCTATTTCACACCAATCTTTCTATAGGCTTCAGGGAGACCCAGTCCCACTCACAGTAAGACCATTAAACTGCTCACCCAGCACTTCATTTCAAAATAAAAAATAGGCTGAGCTATCTTAAAGTGGTTCCACTGGAAAAAAAAAAAAATCCTATCTCTCTCCAGTTCCCTCTCAAACTATCCTCGCTGCTCCATCCATTTTTATACCCATGACAAGTAATCATCTCTCCCATCAATCCTGCCTCTTTCATCCCTGCACTCTGAAGTTCTTTACTGAGGGAGAAACTCATTGTAATCTCATCACAGTATCTCCCGGAGAGCTTTCTACCTGAGCGTGTGGTCGAGAAATGAAAGGTGAAGATTGTAGCTCAATATGTGATGGCGGCATCAGGCTCCCTAGGGGCAAGTACAAGCTGGGCAAACAGAGGCTCTCTCATCAGAGCACATCTGAAGTGTGTGTGAGAGAGACAGGAGAGGCAGGATTGACCACGGCTTTCCATCAGTTTAAAATTGAACCTATTCCGTGTTACTGTATGGCATCATGGAAGACGAGGTGTCTCAAAATTTGGGAGGCTTCTGTGGGATTGGAAGTTTCTGTAGGCGGGTGCAGATCGAGGTTCTTTCCATTTTGTGCTTTTGGTACAAAAGAGTGCAATGTGCTGGGTTGGTGTTAAATTCTCTTGATAGGTCTGTAGCAGTCTGTTTGCTTGCCAAGCATGAGTAGGAGGATCAATAGATTCTGGATTAGGAAGGCATGCATATGAGTCTTTTTCTGCTGAGAAAACCTGAATCCAGTTGGTTTTTGTGGCCTCCTCAGAATCAGAGATACTTCAAAATGGCAGGAGATCAAACACATTATGTTGCTGCATCTTTTGAAATTCCTCTTTCATGTTATATGTATCCTCTTTGTCTGCAGGTCTCATTCGACTGCAGGAGCTGATAAAGGCACCGTCACGATATAACATTCGTTTGAAGATCCGACAGCTGCCCACAGAGACCAAGGATGCCAAGCCACTTCTGAAGGAGATGAAGAAGGCAAAGGAGTTCCATGTCATCTTTGATTGTGGACATGAGATGGCTGCCTGGATCCTAAAACAGGTATGAGCTCAGCTTAATGAGCCATGTTAGTTGATTTGAGTCACTGCAAAAACTGAACCTGGGGGACTATTGACGGCGCTCCGAAGTGATAAATGTTAAATGAGTGGATACATGAATAATTATGAAATTTATAGTAATATGAAGAAATTGTGTAAAAAAATATAAATTAAACAGTAGTCTCTGAAATTATTAAACATGATTTGAAGTGACATGAAATAAAACCTGATGTGAAATAAAAGTGTCATTGGAATAAATGCCAATATGATACGAAAACAGACTTTTGAACTAGGGTCAATATTCATATGTTGAGTTTTAATCACCTCTGCTATTGTTTCACAAATTGTTGATTCATTTATATGTTTTACACAATTTATTCATATCATAATGTATTTCATAATATCTTCTTTATTTGTTTAAAATTGAATACTTTGGTGTTCCATACTCCTCACCTTTTAAGTTCAGCATGTGAACAGCACTTAGGTTTATGAAACAGTCTGCTACATTTGTGAATACAATTAGTAATTTTAAAAAGCATTTCCAGAATTGAATTAAATTGAATTAACTGCATTCCCAAAATGTTTTTTTTCTACTCATAGAAACACCGTCTCAGTACTCAATATATATAATATGGTTCATTCATTATGTATATATACATATTTAAAATAACAAGTTTATATGTGTTCCCACTCTCACTCTTCCTTTCTTTAAGCACTGATGCAAATGATTCAAATACCGTCTTTCTGCTCTGTTCATCTTTAATCTCTCAGTAGAATATTAGATCTCTACTACTGACCTGTCATAATGGATGCTCTCCATTGTACAATAAAGGTTTTTTAATTAGAAAGTCTAATTCTGCTCATAGGCATGTTAAATTCATTTAACAGAGGCACATTATTTATGAGAATGGTGGGGGTTCGTATTGAATTGAAGTCTTCTCAGAAGCACATCGCACTGCTTCATTTCTCTATATATTTGTTTATCTACGGAAAGCAACGAGAATTATTATTTATTGATGGTGAATACTTGGTAGGCACAACAAAACACATACTGTGTGTCAGCAGCTCAATTCACTGCCTCTCCATCTGCACTACTTCCTTGTATTCGTGATGACAACTCGTTTTCTCACTGTAAAGACCAGTAATAGTGTGCTCACAGAAAATAACAAGGACATGGGAACGTTTCATGTTTTTTTTTTTCACACAGAGAGAGCTGTGAAATAAACAGAATCACATCAGTACAACATGTGTGAAAATATATTTTCTTAAAAATCCTCTTTCCAAATGTGTCATTTGAGCATTTGTAAAAGAGCTATTACTCTCCTGTTATTCTTATTTTAACATAAATGTCTCCTTCAGGGCTCGGGTGGGTCGCAGATTAGATGACACCATCTCATTCTGTGTGTAATAATAATTCAATATATGGATCACCAACCCCACCTGGCCATCCTATTCAAATTGGTCTGGTCTCTTTTAATGTGAAACTTTTTTTTCTCTCGACTGCCTTCCTGGCCAGGGATGAGATGTTAGTGTCAAAGTGACTATACACGTTCAATAAAAGCAAAATAAAAAACGGAATGAAATGAATGGAGTAAAAGGCTTGTTAAGCTATTAATGTTTGATTTTTAGTTACTGTTCTTTTCTCCCTGTAGGCCCTGGCCATGGGTATGATGACAGAGTACTACCATTATATTTTTACTACCCTGGTGAGTATGCTGGTGCTTGTGTTTTTAATTTGATAAATGCAATTACATTAAATTTTTTGCTATCAACTTGTGTGTGCTTTGAATGGTTTTCATTTTCTGGGCTTATTACAGTGCAAACATTCACCTGTTTTTGCTTGTTGCAAAGCAAAAATACATCTGACTGCGTGTCTGATAGCAGTTTTTATTCTCTGAGAATAAAATTGAATATGACTCAACTGGGAACCAGATGAGGAAAAACATGCTATTATTTTCAGTTTGTGTGAAAGCTTGTGTGAACCTGAGCAACAATCTGAATTTGTGCTGATGGAAATAGATGGCCATGAAAGCTGACTCATTGTCAGGTAGTTGATTATAAATATATTCATTGCATTTTAAAGTATCAGTTATGAAACTTTGGTTTATTTTCCAAATTCCGCACCAACCCTTTCACCCCGCCTGGCTGTCCACAACCCTGAGTGTAGGAAACAAAAGCAGTTGGATGTATTTTACTCTGACTCTGGCAGCGATTGAAGTTCTGCAAAGTTCTTTGATCTAGCCACTACAAAGATTACTTGCTACGCTCCAGATGAACAGCAGCACATCTTCCCTGAGCCCAGAGAACAGAAGACTGAGAGCTCAGATAACAGCCCTGAGCAAATGAGACTGTCACCCATTTGGTCCATTATAGCCCTGACAAACAAATGGCATGCTGTGAAAGGCTGAGGGAAAGGTCAGAGAAAACTGACCTGAAAAAAACATTTTACAGTGCACAGGACATGTAAGTATCCCTTGCGTATCCACATAAGAACCTGGCTAGATGAAAGGGGAGTGAGTGACAGCAGGTATGTCATTGGGAAAGGAAAGAGAATAGTGATTATAGGCCTGTTTCAGTGGCATGCTGCTGCTTGTCGGGGTGGAAACATGCCTACTTTAACATCAGCCAGAGTTTGGCAGGTTGGAAGCCACTGTGCTGGCCAAAGCTGCTGTATACTGGTACTAAGCCATCCATGCTGATTTCGGAATAGGACAGCAAACATTGACCGTGGCACCCCCATTCTGCGTCCATCACCTGCTGTTGCTCTGTCAACTGTGTTGTTGCATCCCAGAGACATCTGCCTGGTGAGATGCCAGACATGCTGTACGCAGGACAATTGGGTTGTCCTTTCACTTCCACATGATAGATGGCAGTCCACCAAAAGCGTGCCTGTAACCTTGAAAGACTTGCCTTAATCAAGGCTACTGCCTCAGCATGAGATAGAATAACTCTCTAACTCGCTCTCACTTCTTTTACTCACCTGACTACTCTTAATTATTAAAGACAGAGAAAAGATGCACAGTATAGAGGTGTACAAGCAAAGATGAAAGAAAAAAAATATTTCTGCAGGTCAAACAAATCTAAATTTTCCTCTTTATGTATCCAGGACCTTTTTGCCCTCGACATGGAACCGTATCGTTATAGTGGAGTCAACATGACGGGGTTCCGCATTCTCAACACAGAAAATTCTCAGGTGTCGTCAATCATCGAGAAGTGGTCAATGGAGCGGCTACAAGCCCCACCCAAACCGGACTCGGGCCTGCTGGATGGATTCATGACGGTAGGCATAAACCTTTTTATGCTATTTACGTAATGCACACGTTATGCTGTGTACGCAAAAACAGGCTTATACTTCATCCCTGTGTGTCCAAATGACGAGATGAATTGGAAGCCATATGTAATGTAATGGCACATTTCAGGGCTTTATGCTGCAGGCACTTGTGTTCATATAGAATGATCTTTATGAAGCTATAGGTGACTGTAGATTGAAAAAAAAAAAAAAAATCAATGTTTTGAAATGTGCACTATTTTTAGAGGAGAATTAATAAACCAGTTGTCAATCTCAAGTTCCATGGTGCAGGGCTCCTGGGGGTGGGCACAGAACGCCCTCTGTGTGGAGCCTTTGGGTTGGTGCTCCTGGGTCTAAATACTCAGTAATGAGGCGGTGTGAATGGTAATAGCCGTTTATCTGCCCTCCTGCCTCTCACAACTCTCCTCTGGGAGCGTGGCCAAAATATGACAATCTGTCAGTGCTCATGCAGAGAGGGGGAACAAATTGGATGGAAATTATGGCCTTGGTTTTTTAGGATGGCTTCCAAAAAAGCAAGGGATAAGGTGATTTGAAAGTGAAAAAGGGAATGGAGCTCGTCATGGACATTCAAGGTCCCTCTCTGGGTCTGTTGTTGTAAACAGTCAATTTACTCCACCTCCCTCACAACACCTCCCTTGCAGACAAACACCTTTTTTTCCCCTTCTTTCAGCCAGCCTTTATTCTTCTCGACAGATTTAAGATCTGGTATCAGGAATCGGTGTAATGAAAGAGGACTCGTTACATAAAAGACTAAAGGACACACTGCATGGTGCCTATTCATATATTTTTCACAGCCTTAATTTGCGTTTACATGTGATGAGAAACGCGACAAATAAGCAGTTATAGAAATCAATGAGTTTTTTATTTACTTTCCTGAATAAAGCCATGTAAACATATCATAGTTTACTAGCATAGCTTATTATAATGTTTTGCCAGAAACATACAATACTCACTGCTGTAAATATAGAAATATCATATTTAATTTCCCTCAAACAACAGTTTGTGCATCTTTTTCCCCAAGCAAAGCAGTTGTATATTCGAAAAGATTAATGCAACGTACAAAGAGGTTAAATCACTTGAATTCTTTTCCCTCCACCGGAAATTAATGGATATTAGTGGAGAATGTTGAATTGATTAATTACATTGCATGAATCACTTTGTCAGATCCTATAGTACGTATTGACATATCTCACTGGACTAGAACCACCGTTAAATAATAAATATTATAATACGTCCAGAGGCTCATGCAAGCTTGATAAAGTACTTCATTAGAGTGCTCTATTTATAAATCCTGGGTCTAATGTATTTTATTCTTTAGAGTGTTCAACCCTAAGAGTAATCTTTATAATGAGTGAATGAAGAAATAGCAGAATGAATATAAAAACATTGTCATTTTAATGGTGTAATAAAGGCATTATGGAGAGCATTATTTTAAATAAATAACCTCTACCTACATTATACATGTATGGGTTAAAATAACATTTCTCTACATCTCAAATGTGGTAAATTAATTTATAGATTTGTCTGACATTTCTGTTACAGTGCTCTGGGCTGAGAAGCCACCTTGAAGGGTGTCATTAAATTAAAGCAAGGGAGGCTGTGGCAACCGGCGTTTGACCTTCCACCCCGACCCTCGCTGCAGGCTTTTATTTCCTCTCTCTCTCATACCGTCCTCTCATTCTCTGCAACACAGAAGCCTTGCTGGGCTCCGGGCATGTTTATACTCTGTGACCAGGCAACAGTTGTGTAGCAATGGTTACCAGGACAACGCTGTCCGTGTCACCTTGTGATTTCATGAAGGATTGATTGACTGAGATGGAAGGAGGAGGAGGATGAGGGTGAGGGGGATGGGGAAGGTGAGATGGTGGCAGCAGGAGGGAAGCTGATGAGGAAGAAGAGAATGGGCAGGAAAGATGGGGGTGGGAGTGTTACGAGCATTAAGAGGTGCATGCAATGTTTTCTCACGCCACTAGGCTCGCATTAATGCAGGGTAGTGTATAATCACAGTGACACTCTGTGCCTTGGGTGAGGCTGAGTGTTGTCTCAGGGAAGGATGCATAATGAGAAGTCCCTCCTTGGCCCAGGCAGGCTCACAGGCACAAACACACTCGGCCCCTGCCTCTTACCTCTGTTTGTCAGAGGTATCTCTGACAGGGAGGGATGAATAATAAGAGGAGAGATGCTAATTAGTCCAGTTCATTTGTGTGTGGACGTGCAAGTGTGGGTGATCTAGCTTGTCTATTTGTGTTGAGTCTTTAAACCATATCCCTAGAGTAATTTAAAGCTCAAATTGTTATAACCCTCCACAACCGATAGATAGATAGATAGATAGATAGATAGATAGATAGATAGATAGATAGATAGATAGATAGATAGATAGATAGATAGATAGATAGATAGATAGATAGATAGATATTTCATGTATAATCTGATTATTATTTTGTCCCGTCTGTGTATAATTATTGCTTGCAGCTAATGAGATATTTGGTTTTAATGCTCCGTTGTAATTTGAATTCTTTTAAATCCCCATTCGCAGAGCTAAGTATATACTTGGTTTTAATTGAGGCACAAAAAAAACAGTTTCCCAGTTGTACGCCTCACTGAGGCTTTAGGGCCAGATATTTTCTACATCTGCATCATTTCATTTATGTCTACATTTCAGTGAGCTATAATTACCACAACAGAGGGCTGGATGTTCTCCAGTGTCATCAACGCAATTGAAAATTCTGGTGTAATAGCTCCATAATAATGACTCTCTTATTAATAGAAAGCAGTTGTTTGGGTAATATGTATGACATGATGGGGCTAGTTCACATGAGACACAGTAAAAAGCATGTTAGTCTAACACAGGCTAAATACACTGGAAACACAACAAACGCTTTAAGATACTTAAGATCCTTCTAAACCAGTGAGGAAAATCCAATGTGAGCAAATGTGACTAATCAGCAGCTATTGCTGAGGTATCCTTGAGCAAGACACTTAACTTCAAATCAGCACAAGAACATGCATGCTCAGCAAACTTTCCCAGGATACTGTAAATAATTGCTAATGACAATAATTTCATAAAACAACAACGCAGCATTTGTCCCTAACACAGAACAATAAATTGCCTTTTCCCTCCCCCACTAGTTTTGGTTAGACACAGACATACAAATACTAATACTATACTATATCATTATAATATATGTAATGCTGTTAATGGTCTGCATTTTCAGGTATTCAACTTATTGGCATTGTGTAACTGCCTCCCTATATACTCATTAATGGCAGTCTGCCTTTCCCCCATGAGATACAAATTGCATAACAGGAAAAGATGCATGAATGCACCAGGTCCTATTTCACCAAATTTGCAACATGCAAGCTGTGATTTGCAGCACAAGATCATTTACAATCCTGTTAACTGGGACACATTTCACTAACAAAAACAAACTCTGTACCTGCGACCCCTGCAACTGCCCCCTGGATGTGATTCTTGAGACAAAATCCAGAGCATTGGTGCATTTTACTTTGGGTAAAAAACAATGTCAATATCATTCAATGACACAATGAATCTTCTCAGCCACAGTGTGTTTGGTAGTAGCACTGTGAACACATAAATGGATTGCTCGCCACTGAAGGTGTGTTTACTGTCCCCATCGGTCGTCATATTTAATTTTGAACTGAACACTGGGACCTGTATCATTAAATCACATTTGCCGTAACCACCAGATCAGCAAAGACTGAAATTATAACAGGTTTAATCTAATGATGGACATTTAGTGGTGGATGATTTGCTAATATGAGGATTAAAAATTGTAGTTCTTAATAAGAACTTCAGTATCAGTTGAGTATGCTTTTCACTTCTCAAATTAGGAATACTGTGTACAGAGGAAGGGAAACAGGGAGGGAGCAGTGTTGCAGAGAAATGTACAGGGGGATGGAAAGACTGGGAGAGAGGGGAAAAAACAGACATCTTGCTGCATTAACAAGAACTACTGGGAATAGAGTAGAAGCCACCCACACAGTAACAGAAAAGAAAAGAGGAACCTGCTAGGTGCCAACTACGCTCTGGTTAGAAGGTGTTTTACCATGCATGTTTACAGTACATACAAGTGTGTGTTTGTGCTGTACTGTATGTAACTGTGAAGCACGCTGAGCACATGAGACGTGAGATGTCTGATTCAGTTCCCAACATTTTGTGGCTTCTCCAAAGGGGAGGACTTGGCTCAGGTTTGGCCTCTACGGCAGGTTTGTTTGTTGTTGGGTAGCACATAGCTGCCTGGAATCTGACAATGGGAAGAAATACCAACACATGAATCCTTCTCCCAGTGAGCTTCATTCATACAACATTGCAACCAAATGAGGGTCCTCATTGTCGGTGTTGAGCCAAGTTTGGTGTTCCCCAGTCAATATTATATTGAATAGAGGGAATGTACTGTAATTGTGGCTGATATGAATCACTGCACAAATAAACATCACTGAAAAATTAGATTCATTATTTGGAGATTCATTTTATTTGTTCAAAGCTGACTTCGTGGCTTAAATAAGCTGTACAGTACAATGGAAGTACTTACATTAAAGATAGACAGATAGACAGATAGATATCAGGCTCCATAGGTGTATTGCAAACTACTCTGGTGCTTTGATGACACACCTTTTTTTGCAGCAATGTAGAAGAGCATGATGCTTAGATGTTGTATTTGATATAGGACGGACACAGCTAACAGACTTCACACAGGTTCACAGGTTGGTTGCGTCCATTACAGCAATGTGATCTCCCTCCCTCTGATCCCAGTTGGCAGAGGAGAGAGCCTTTTAAAGACAGCAACTGTGGAGAGCAGACACTCGATGCCCTGTGCCGGGCACCACCAGCTGGGCTTGGCACAGCATCAACATTATTAGCACCAGTGCTCCCTTGCTCCATAGAAGCCTTTTGTGAGTGAAAACAGGCAGTGGGAGAGAGATGAGGAGGGGGAATTTAAAAAAGAGAATTGTATCATCTTTTTTCCCCTTGATGTTGTTCTCTCTAACACATTTTACTTTAATGTCTCATTTTTATTTATTCTATTTACATGTTAATAAACCAAAAAAGGAAAAAGAGAATTCAGTAAAACAGATTCCCTAACGATATGCTCATACAGTAACACCTCCACACACACATGCACACTAGACATTCCTTGACAGTGATGCAAGCAGACGCTTGCTGATGTTATACAGGACAATAAAAGCCTGTGCAATCAGGGACTACAACCATCATCAGATCACTATCATACAATCCACCCCTGGGGGCCGGTGCAGGCAGTGGGAGCCGTGTGTGTCATGGTCACACTTGTCCTCGGGGATATGGGCTAGCCTTGGGATCTCTCAAGTTATCATCCTTTGAGAGCCCACCCCACCCATCTGCACACACACACACATATATATAAGCCTATACATATACTATACAGTATGAACATAGTATGAACATACAGTGTAATCATTTAGGTGGAAACATACATGCACAAGAATACAATACAGTACATATTGTACGCAGACATAGACAGAGGTGTACAGTCTATTGGAGTAGACACAGAAGCAGATATGCAATCATGCATTAGCAGTGGCGGAAATGAATTAAAGGTCCAGGGTCTAGGACTTAGTGGCATTTAACTCTTTAGAAGGCACCCAGCGGTGTCTGTAGATTTAACATATTCAGTATTTACAATATAAATATTTCCATTTTAGGCTACTTTATATGGTACCTGTACTACACCACATTTCAGATGGAAATGTTTACTCTACTACAGTTATTTGATAGTTTAAGTTAGTGGTTCTTAGATAAGATAAAAACCTATAATGATAAATTAAAAGATGACACACGTGTTATATAGCATATTTAACTATTCAACATAGTTCAAATTAGCTATGCCTCAACCAGCTACAACATTAAAATGCCACTTACATGTTGATGTAAAATCTGATCGTAGTCATTCTACATAATGAGTATTGACACTACCACATTGTACTAATAGTACTTGAATGCAGGGCCCTCACTCGTAATGAAGTATTCTTACGTTGTGGTACTACTCTTACTTATGTAAAGGATCTCCATATGTCTACTACTGTACACTTCCTACATGTACATGTATGTGTTAGACATGCACACCAAAACATGAGAAATACAACTGTAGGGAAATATAAGAAAACATGTCTTCTGTGTGTACATATGGAAAACAAATAGGAACACATGCTGGCATTATGACTTCAGCAAATAACATAAGATGTTGATAGTACCCATTTTTTTAATTAATAGCATCAGCCTATCCAGGTATTCTAGAGAGACCCCTGCAAAAGGCCCACTGTTTAGCAGCAACCCAGATGTAATTAACACTGCCTGTGTTGTTTACTCAATGAATCAAGTGTGGACTCCATACTGCCTGCATCCTCTCTCTCTCTCTCTTTCTCTCTCTGGCTGCACTGTCCACCAGATGGTGGCCAAATGTGCAGGACTGTTTAGCTCTCCAACAAAACCTCCTCTCCTCCTCTGCCGATGAAGCCTAGTTTTTAAGCGGTCTACCATTAAATCACAACCCATGTCTTGGCTTGTTTTCAAGTGGTTTGAATCGTAAAAGCTTTGTTACTCTGGAAATATTTATAAAGTGTAGTTGATGAACTAAGGGGAGGGGAAAAACCCTGTGGAGTGAGCACCTACTAACCTCTTTAGCTAAACCTAGCTGGAGGTTGATTAAATATGAGGAAAGGCCATCATGTTAAACAGCCACTTAATCAGATGTAGGTTAGGCAGCATGGTGCTAATTAGGGTGGACTCTGAAGTGGACAGTGCTGCCAACAGCATGCTGTTGCCTGAAGGGTCTGGTGGGACACCACTGCTCAGAGCACTCACAACCTCTTTTGTCAGATTTAATAAAATAGTTAGGCACGTATCATGTTTGATGTGTCTTATGTGCAGTTCCTTACAATAACAATGTATGACATTTTTATGCTAGCAGCATGGCTCTAGGGATGGCAATGTATGTCTGTCAGTCCACCAGTTTGTTGGATGGTTTGCCATGAAATTATCTGAACATATTCAGCGTTGCCAGAGGATCCTGACTTGCGTGATCCTCTGACTTCTCCTCTAGTGCCACCACGATTCTTTATTATCCTTTCCAGAAAATGTCTATACATAACTTCACATAAATACATAAATACATGACATAACCATAAGAAAGGCTTCCAATACACACACTCATTCCATTCGCATAATATAATATTTACACATGACAGCTACAGAGGTGTATTGCTGAGAAATGCAATGGCAGAAGGGATAAAACTCCTGCCATAACTCGCTAGTTTCCAAGCCAGGGATCGGTATTTGCGACTGTATGGAAGCATTGTGAAGAATGGGTTGAGGGGATGCCAGGTTGACTTATGGTTTTATGGGTTCATTGCAGACATTCATGTCCCCTTCAGGAGGAATTGTAATGATTTTGATGACCCGTTTATTTTTCACATTTGGAATTTGTTTTGTTACCAAATACCTCCAAAACCTACAACATTCCCATCAACCTCTACTACAGCTGTACTGAACAAACAGTTGGCATGAGCAGTCTGTGCATGCTTGAACTGCTTTTCCCATTTAGTTTTCAATGTTTGATAACTCTCTGTACCCTTCTAACTGTTATCCAAGTACAAATATACTGATTATTGACATTACCCATGAGTTATTCTTGAAACAAGTATTGATAAAATATGGGTACTTTAATAACATTACATCAATACGGAATGAATGATGAACAGATGTACATCAAACAGTTCTGCTTACTCTCTCACCACTCCCACAGGACCCTTTCTTTTAAACCCAAAAACTCTGCAGTATAGTCCTTTATCCCCATTTAAAGTGTACTTAAATCTACAAAAAAAAACATGAATGTGCTTTCACATAAATCCAGCAGCATCAATGGATCTGTTACCCAGGGGTCCTTGTCGGAAGAAGCCAGTTCTACTTCCCTGTGACAAAAACCTCATTTTCAAAAAATGCAGCGACTCTGCTCTGTTGCCTCAGCATGTGGAAATGCAATGTGAGAAAGGGATTAAACCTCCAACGCACAAAAGAAAAAGAGGGAAAATGACAGTGACGGCACTGGCAAAGCCCCCCATATACCCACACTCACGCGCAGCTCAGTTAAATACTGTAGAGAGCAACCAGTGAAGGAAGAGGGATGACATTGGAAGAAAGACAAAAGGGATGCAAGGGAGGAAGAGATAGAAGTGAAGGGAGGAGGCACTGTGGAGGGACTCAGGCAGAACATAGGCGGTCAGAAAGAAGGGATGAAGAGAGACAGAGTGGAAAAGTTAGGGACAAGGAGAAAGATGGCAGTTCACTGAGCTGCAGTCACCCGGGGGGCCTTTTTTTCCCCACCAAAATGATCCGACACTGCCTGCTCTGCCTTGTCTGAAAGGAGGCCTGAAACAGCCATAATATGCCCCATAAATCACATGTCACATTTCTGTGTTTTTCAACTGTTGTCTTTTCATTTTTGTACTGCAAGTGAAATGTATTCTCAAGACACTGACTCAGTTTTACCGCCCAGGGTCTCAAACACCAGAAATGCATGATTTTATAGTACTAAAACGGGCAAAAACACAACAACATTGAGACATCCAAAAAATCTGTAAACTATATGCTACTTGGACTTTAAAGGAATATTTAAACATTTTGGGAGATATTTACTAAGAGCTAAATGAGAAGATTGATACCACACTCATCTAACGCTTGATAAGAAAGCAAACAAGTGTCTGTAAATCAGTGTGTTTGCCCAAATTCTCACTGTAATTGATATAATAGAAAGTGTTGTGAGTGAGTCCATTTTTGTATGTGCGGCTAGCTCACCAACTAGCTGCTCTATTACAGTATGTACAGACATTTCCCATCAGCGTCCATACTCCACATGTGAATTTAATCTTGGCAGATAAGACAAATACATAAAACAGTAGCTCATTCAGAACAAGTGAGATTGGGTATCTTGATTAAAGTAGAAATTCTAAACCATGGTGTATTGTTTACAGAAAACTCTATTGAGGATTTAATTGCTAGAAATCACAAAGTTTAGAAATGCTGTAATTTATCTGACAGCAGAAATTGTGACTCGAATAATCTCGCACCAACTGTGTAGTGAAGCAGCACAAATACATATAAACTATGGAATGAAATGAATAATTACCTCGTTCTTCTATCAAATCATCAAACCCCATGGGTCTGTCTGTGATCTGAGGGCAGAGTCAAGAAAACAATGAGCTTCTCTCTCTCCCGCTGACACTGTGACTCCGATGCTGATGGCAATGCTGTGTGTGTGTGTGTGTGTGTGTGTGTGTGTGTGTGTGTGTGTGTGTGTGTGTGTGTGTGTGTGTGTGTGTGTGTGTGTGTGTGTGTGTGTGTGTGTGTGTGTTGCTCTGTGCCTGGCAGCTGCAGCCAAGCGATGCATGGTGAATAACAGGTCAGCACTAATCTCATTAGGGCTAATCAGATGTATATGATATGTATAAACAGTGGAGTTCCACTATACACAAGCAGCCGCAGTACACGTCCATCCCCAGACGGGTAGTGTGTGTGTGTGTGTGTGTGTGTGTGTGTGTGTGTGTGTGTGTGTGTGTATGTGTGTGTGTGTGTGTGTTTTTGCTTTTAGAGGAATTCTGGGAAGAAGATGAGTGATTGAGAGGAGGTGAGCAGAGAAAGAGAGACATCGTTTTTCAGGGTGCAACATTATCAGAGGAATTATGGAATTATGCACAAGTGGAGAGCCGGTGTGAATACTGATGCAGTGAAAAGGAATATATTTATGTAAACACACACACATAGACATACACACGGCAGGTAGCTCAGTAGAATTTGTTCACCTTTTCTAAATGAGGAAACCGCATGCGACTACAACAAATGAGGCATGCCTCTGGGAAGCTTGAAAGTTGAGGTTTGTCACTATGTCTGATTGTGTTCCTGTTTTTATGTGTTTGGTGTACGCACGTCTTGCTAATTGGTTCCTGCCTGTGTGTTAATATTTGCATGTTCCTCACGTATCATGTTTGCGAAAGTGGAGACAGCGCTGGGAAGAAAAGATATAAGGTGAAGCGAAACGTGAGTCACTAAATGAAGGAAAAGAGTATCTGGACTGGTATTTTTATTGAAGCAGAAAGGGGATTGTGTGATGGTTATGTGGGTGTTTGAATGAGAGAGAGACGAGGCAACGTAGGTTTTGGGCATTTTGTTTGAAACCCTTTACCCTCTGTGTCTGAATGCCGCAGGGGTTCGAGATTGGTTTCACTTAAAGCACTTAAAACAACCCGAGGGATTCATGCTTGGCTCTGAAATAAATATCAAGATCGCTCTTGGATTGTTTTTAAATTGAATGCAATCTGCCAGAGCTGTGAGCCATCATGTCACGTTTTTCTACCTCCTTGATCTCTCTGTCTTCCACTTGATGCCAGCCTCTTTTTGTTTCCATCACAAAGGGATTTTCAGGAATTGTTCTGCTCCAAAGGCAAGTATGAAAAAGATCTTTGCCATATAAATCATTTGAGCCAGACAATATTTGATATATCACGGCAATCCAAAATTTAAAAGATGGAGATGGAAATATTTCCAGGAATGGTTGTTATGTCAGAGGAGAAGCTAACAGAGTGACATAAATCATTCAAACAAAGAGGCTGATGGGGGATTCAGTGAAGTAGTTTGTCCTCAGAGTGCAAACACAGCAACAACTGTATTTATACTGTAAAGCATCTAATAAACTCCTGTTCTCAAATAAACTGAGATATCTTGTAGCCAAATCGATCTTTATGTTACTATAAACAAGTTCTCGCCTCTATTGTTGCCCAGATAAAAACTCTTTGCACTGCTGCTGATGAGGCATGTATATATTGTCACTGTATCACTCTATGAAATCATCATTGTAGCATGTTACAAGTGTTTTAAACAGGATACTGCGAACATAGGATTCATCATAAAGTAGTCTCTGTCATTTATAAAATTCTCAAATCATCAGCCTTCAGTCACACATTAAGGGTGTGCTAAAATTGTTCCCACTTATCTTCATGAGGGTTCAGGCTGTGCCAGCCGGATCTTATACCCAGGCATAATTCAGTATGAAAAGTAGAACTTTAATGCTGTATCTGTTTTTAGTGAACAAGTTGTTCGATATTTTTCCGAGAAGTGCTTTCACAGAATACATTTATATGTATAAAGATTTTTTGGAGATGCCGTACATGCCACAGTTTGACCTAAATGAATAAAGGATTAGTGGGTGGAAGAAAAGGAATGTGATATTGACTGATTATGGAAGGAAAAAGTCAAGGTTGGTGGAGGAAAGTTAAAAGGTCAAAAGCAAAACTTGAGTGAAAAAAAGATAAGTAAAAAGCAGCACATAGTTTATTTGAATTGCATGAATCCCATCATGTCAAAGTGAATTTGTTGAATAAATGAATCCAAAATGGCATCATGTATATTTGAAGTGGAACGTTTGAAAATACATCTGCAAAACAAATAGAATAAAGCTGGATCAAATCCAACTGCGTGTAGTTACAGTAGCACAATAATTGGATGATAGGATGTGATGAACTTTCCTTTCAGTGGAGAAAATAGTTTTTGGATATTGACTGTGTGTAGAACTCCTCCCAACTTTTTAAGAAATAGATTAGCAGTATGACAGACTCTTTTCCTAATCAGCATTTGCCATGAACACCACACCACTAGCGCGCACACACACACACACACACACACGCACACACACACACACACACACACTGCCTTCACTGGGAGAGCAGATATGGCACTAGCTGTTCCCTTTCTCAGCGAAGCAGTGGGGATGAAAGAGTGCAGAGATGGGTTTCCCATCCTCTGATCTGCTGCTGCCTTTGACATCACCAACTCCAAAAGCTCAGGAGAACTGGGCGACAATCTGCCCACCACCGACAACCACACATAAACCCCCCCCTCCTCTCTATCTTGAATTTTCTCTTTTCTTGCTGTTGGAAGTTAGATTTATTTCTGTAATTGACCTGCCACCATAAATATGAGTTGGAGAAATTGTACATGTAGCATTATTTTTTTTTTCCCCCTCCCAGACTCTCCCCGCTTTTACTCCCACATGGATTGCATAAATGCTCCACTGCACCTATAGAGACAACATAGGGCGCTGATAGAAGCTAAAGAGCAGCTCAGTGGTCTCCTGCTGTGCGCCTAGCTACACTGAAGCTCCCACTCATTCTCCCCGACCGCCCGGCGCATCCACAAAGACCCTATAGCTGCAGATACTTTGTGGTCATTTTTCATACTCCTGTGCAGGTCGGTCACCCAGGACTTGTCAAATAAGATCACCACAGTGTATTTCAGCCTGTATGGGAGCATGGAAAGAGGAGCTGAGCTGAGCTGTAATGTGTTGACCTGGGTAAAAGTGGAGCATCTGACACTGTGGGGACAGACAGCATGAAAGGAATTAACGTGTGCCAGGCAGCACAGTTAAGATAAATCTCAGCCTGTCAGTGTGAGACATTGCAGCTCAAGCATTTACTCCCTTTGATGACTTATTACTGGGGTTGTATGGATGGCTGTCATGTGTGCTTTGCAATGCAGTATGTATCCCTTAGCATGTTGCACGCAGTCAGAGTTGTCCCATCTGCACTGGCTCCTGTTTTGTGTTCCCTCTTTCTAGAGAACAGGCACACCCATCAGGAACCATTAGTCTTCACAGTGACAGGCCGGCCTTCCACTGAGAGACTCTCCCTGGCGGAGCTTTCTCATTGCCTCAGACAGTGGTCGGGTATTTTTACTAACAGGCTGAGACACTGTGCCATTTGTGCAGGGCATTTACTGCTGGCATTACTCCTAATTTATGTTCTCTTGTCCTGACTAAAGAGTAAAGCAAGTCACCCGGGACTTCACACAGTTTCTTATGTTCCTCAGCGGGTGAACAAATGGGCCGATTAAAAGGTCATGTGGACAGATGTATTGGCAGGTGTTATAAAAATGTCTAATGATATTACCTTCCTGCTTGCAGACGGATGCAGCGCTGATGTACGACGCCGTGCACGTGGTGGCGGTGGCGGTGCAGCAATCGCAGCAGATCACCGTCAGCTCTCTGCAGTGTAATCGCCACAAGCCGTGGCGCTTCGGGGGGCGTTTCATCGGCCTCATCAAAGAGGTACAAGGCCATAAGTGCTATCAGTGTGCACCCTGTCTTGACCTCTGACCTATGGATCTGCTGAACACTGTAGTCTGGGCATGTCATACGGTATTGATCAGTGCAATCACACGTTTGTAAGCATTTCCTTTGTACTTCCTTAACTTACCTGCACATTTTGCATCATTGTCTTTCTCTTGTGATCATCATGATACAACCCACATTAACATCCTAAACAACTCTATTGCTTAATCTTAGCACTCTCAGTAATCTTCATGATACTGTAATCTAAATAACCACTGCATTATCCACAGTAACTACATGTTATTTTGTAATGTTTCATTCCCTTTCTCCCACTTTTTCCTCCGTGCATATCTTCACCCGTGTTTATATCAAAGCCTCTGTGTGTCTCCTTAACTCTAGTCAGGGTCAGCCATTTGCTTTGTTCTACAAAGCACTTTCATTCTGTGGATGGTATCATTGCAGGTAATTTTCAGAATGAGCCATTGTAGTCGCTGGCGCTTCCTCCCCCTCCTGTGTCTGCTATCGCTCTCCATGCCCGTCTGTTCCTCCAATGGCTTTGAAGTGAAACTTCAAGCACAATGAACCACATGCATAATGAACTCTTACCTGTCAAACCTGCTTCTATTCTCGCTGCTTTATTGTTTCTTGTTATGTTGTTGAGATAGACAGTGAGGGGAGAGACATACAGAATATATAATTGGGACAGAAAAGGTTTTATGGTTAGCGGTTGGACTCATATTGTTGAGAAAGACGATACCTTAAGGTTAATGGAATGACTGTGCTAAACTGAGGATTTTTAGTTTATTATGGCTCTGGCTTCTGTCTGTAGGCTCACTGGGATGGATTGACAGGACGTGTTCTCTTCAATAAGACCAATGGACTGAGGACCGATTTCGACCTGGACGTCATCAGTCTGAAGGAGGAGGGGCTAGAAAAGGTCTGTTAAACAGTGTAGCTGAGGTTTTGTGGCTTCTGAATCTTGAAGAAGTATGTCTGGATGCTTTAAAGCATTATTTTTCCTATCTGTAGACAAGCTGAGGTGATATAAACTTGACACTGAATTGCTTCAACAGATTGGAACATGGGATCCTCCCAGCGGTCTGAATATGACAGAGACTCACAAAAGCAAGACATCCAACATCACAGACTCTCTGGCTAACAAATCGCTACGTGTTTCCACCATACTGGTAGACCCAGCCAAATGAAAACACGCACACAGTCAACAAATACACACAGAAAAAAAGGCTCACTGTATAATACAAAACTTGCAGACACGTTTCTACACAAATGCATTTCCCCTATACAGGAGGAGCCATATGTGATGTTTAAGAAGTCGGACAAACCTCTGTATGGGAATGATCGTTTCGAGGGCTACTGCATCGACCTGCTGAGGGAGCTTTCTGGCATCCTGGGCTTTCGCTATGAGCTGCGATTAGTGGAGGATGGGAAGTATGGTGCACTGGATGA
Source organism: Dicentrarchus labrax (assembly GCF_905237075.1). Lineage (NCBI taxonomy): Eukaryota > Metazoa > Chordata > Actinopteri > Moronidae > Dicentrarchus > Dicentrarchus labrax. The sequence continues at coordinate 16,787,524 of NW_026136708.1, forward strand.
GAGCACAGGCCAGTGGAACGGGATGGTGCGGGAGCTCATGGACCATGTGAGTTAACCAGTTTTTGCATATTGTGAGATGCAAAAAATAAAAAATGCAGAAATTACTTTAAATCTTTAAAAGCAAAACTTCAGTTTATTTAATATTTTATAATAACCAACAATGAAATGATAGTTGATCCAAATACTAACAGCTAAACGTGAATACAGTTTACATATCTTTTAACCCTCATGTGGTACATTTTTTGTAAAAATGAAAAATTCTCTAGGGATTCTACAGTCTTGTTCCAGTATGACCATTATAGTGGCTAATGTTTTCTGACTTTAGGTAGATATTGCTGTTTAATTGACATTACGGATTCAAGTTGCTGACTATTACCCTTCTCTTCTTGTGCTACTCTTATTGAGTTTTTGCATTCAACATTATTCCTTAATTGTCACTTGTGGTCACATTGGATGCTGTTTAGCAAAGCTAGGCTCCCTTTATGATAATGGATAAGGATTTTAAGACTCAAATATAGACTGTAATGATTTGAGATTCAAAACAGGAAATTATATGTTTTACCTTCCACCACTATTAATAGTTATGAACAAAAAATTCACTGTAAAACTGGCATAACTTATTTCTTGGAGGGGTTATAAAAAAAATAACTCAAGGGCTTAGCACCAAAGGTGGCTAATCTTACATTCTGAGGGGACGCAGGGTTTATTTGTCACAGATTAATCTAATCCCAAAATTGTTGTCTGAGTGACTCACCTCTGACACCACTAAGAAGGATCAGAAATATAACCTGTAATTTTCAAAAAAAACTCAGCCTCCTACCTGCTAATCTAGCTGAACTAACCCCAGCTATGTTATCTCCTCTGTCATGGCTCTTCCTCTTGTACATATTGACCAGACCAACTGTCGACAGAAATCAGATGTTAATTCGATTGGTTGTCTCTTATTGGTGGACTCGAACACCTAACCACCAATCTCACTCCACTCTACCTTCATTATCTCATTGCAGAAAGCAGACCTGGCGGTGGCTCCTCTGGCCATCACCTACGTCAGAGAGAAGGTCATCGACTTCTCAAAGCCCTATATGACGCTGGGGATAAGTATCCTGTACCGCAAGCCCAATGGCACCAACCCCGGGGTCTTCTCCTTCCTTAACCCCCTCTCGCCCGATATCTGGATGTATATTCTGCTGGCTTGCTTGGGTGTCAGTTGTGTGCTGTTTGTCATAGCCAGGTAACATGTCAACCCTTCCGTTCCCTTCCTTCCTGTCTTCCTTCCTTCCTCCCTTCCCCCTTCCTTCCTTCTTTCCTACCTATTTGCCTGCTTTCACTAACACACAGCAGTTGCTCCCTCTGGACCTGAATAGGGGAATTCATTCACTGAAAATCATCAAGCTGTGACAGGCAGAAAAAGCACTCCTGCAAGAGGCAGTCCATGTTTTTAGATGACTTCAGTGATGTAGATATGGTGTACAATAAAAGAATAACCAATCTAAAAATGTTATTTTAAAAGACGATACCGGTGTTTTTACACACTTGCTTATACTTTACCCTACCGTTGATCATTTTACAATGCATACTGCAGCTTTTAAACTCTTTTTTTATCAGAGTTGGATTTCCATTCCCCTAAAATACAAGTGTATACCATTTTTAAAAAGATGTGGTCAACTGTTGGCTGCCAAAACAACAAATTAATTGAACACATTTCAGGGCCTCCCATTACATCTTGAAGCACCCAGAAAAGAAAAAGATTGTTGTTTTAGCTTCATTGTCATTCATTGATTGTAATGAAAATAATTAAATGTTTACTCTGTTTTTACTACCTTACAGTAAATGAGCCAAAACCAGGAAAAACACTGGTATGGTCTTTTAAAATGCTGATTCGTTACACTATTTCAGGCATATTTGCACAAGCATCAGCAATTGTAAAACCAGCTACCCGTTTTATATCTCTTAATCAGCTGTAAGAAATGTACAAGTACAATTCTTACACATATCTTTATGAACCCACCCCCCTAAAACTCCTCAGTGCATGACCGATGTAGAAAGATGTGTATTAACCCCAGGGCTTCTCTTCTTCCGCTTTCATCCTGAGAGGTTTGGGTTTAATGCACGTTTCATCAAATGTTACCGGCAGAATGATCACATGAGAGGAAAGCAGCAACTGTCACCTAAGTTAGTTCAGAATATGCAAATTATACCCATAGCCCTTTTGTTTCCACGCTTGGTCAGGGTAAGTGATTAGCATGCAATTATATTGATATTCTTCTGCTTTATAATGAAATGGCCTCAATACTTTTATTAAATTATAATGTTCTTGTCTGTGTGCATGCATTGTGCCTTTTTGCACACCTTGGCAATAAATAGTGCTTGTCCTCACACTATGTGACCAAAAATATTCAGCAAAGTTTAAATCTGAAGTACAGTGTTTTCTACAGTTCGCTGAGCTGGTTCTCTCATAATTGTAGTATTGATTGCACGGCCACTGATTGATTGGTCAATTCCCCAAATGCAGGGGATATTATTTTCTTTAATCCCCTGCAAATAGAGTGAATGGAGGGGGCTTATGAAGTCCTCGTTTTGCACAATAAAACACTAAACACCTCAATCTCACCAGGGATTCACGTCTTTGAACTGCTTCCCACACAAATAAACACTTTTTTTCTGACTAAATAAGCTATCTCATTTCAAGCTCCAGAGAAATACATTTCACTTGCAGTGGTTCCTTCTAGCTCTGTTTCTGGTTGAATTGATTCCTTTCTTTATTAACAGAACAAATGGTATTCTCTCAGATCACAAAGCCTTTTCCGATGTAGAAAATGTCCTCCTGCCAAGAAGAATGGATTATTTAAATTGTATTATAACATGTTTACATGTAATTACAGGCCTGTGCAGTTTTGCAGTCCAAGTCCAGGATGCCTATGATTTTAACACCCCCAACACAGCCTCTTCACTTGGCCTGAGAGAAGAAAGGCAGCAGATCTATAATGCCAGCCAGAGTAATTGAATCCAACAGACAGTTAATGGAGGGAGCGTGTTGTGTTATTGTGACTGGGGACGCGCGAAGGAGAAGAGGAACAGGAGAGAGAGAGAGAGAGAGAGAGAGAGAGAGAGAGAGAGGGGAAAATCTTTTTAGAATTCTGTGTGCAATTCGACATGTCCCTCATGCTCGGTGTGAGGAGGTGACCTTACGTCCGCATGTTCCACATTGCCTTCTTCCTGGTGATCGGTGTGCAGAACACGGCCCGCAGGAATACGGGCCGACTGCAGGCAAAGGTCATAAAGAGGAGCTATCGGGCCTGGTGCATACAGAAGACACATGTAGTGCACTGAGGGGGACAAACACAATCCAATCAGTGTTTGTCTGTTGTATAGATTTACACAGATTTACACTATCTGCCCTACAAAACATATTGGATATCACCCATAATTGGCCTCAGGCTGCAGCTCAAGATTATAGTTAACATCTAGCAGCAACATAAATAAATCCTCGCAGAAAATATTTGACTTTGAGATGGATTTGATTGAGCCAATGCACAGTTGCTATCATCTGCAAATGCACACCCACACAGCTATAGAGACATATCTGCAAACATTCATGCGCCAGAGGCTTGATACACACATCATAAAAACCACTCACATATACAAACGCATGCGAGCACACACACTGCATTCCGCACAGCTCCACAAGGCCATTGTGCCGTTTCAGTTGCCTGTGGTTTCAAGGAGACTAAGCTCATTGACATTCCAGCAAATCAGGCATCCTGATGTGGTTGACAGGAAGAATTATAATGTGTCATCACAACCACGTCCATGTTGATGAATCTCAAGGGGGACGGCATATGACAAAAATGTTGCCACATTCACGATGCTTGTAAAATAAGACTGTTAATTGGGTTGCTACAACAACAAAGAAAGATCAATGACATATCTGTGCGTAGGATCTTCAACAGTCATGTAGTATCTGTGGCAAATAGTGCTGCCATAAAACAGCCGTCATATAACATTTAGTGTGGTAATGTGAAATGCGGCTCTGTGTCTTGTAAACACGGTGTATGTGTATATATATATATATATATATATATATATATGTGTATACATACTTGAGCGCCTCTGAGCATAGCTGACAAATTGCATCCCATTTCTATGCAGTCTAAACCTTTAAGACTCGGCCCGCAGGCTTATTAGCATGCAGCATGTTGGGGAAAAGCTCCTAAACCACCTTACCTGATGGGCCCCTCAACTCTGCATAAGCAATGTTCTCTCTATCACCCACTTCAGCACAAACTCAATCAGATCCTGATGCTTAACGCTAACCCAATCACCCTGCGCTAATGCCATGCCACTTTTGCTTAGGATAATAAATGAGAAATGTCCACAACTGACCTGAAGACACTGACAATCAGCTGAGGGAGGCAGCAGGAGGTGAAAGGCGGAGGTTCATAGGGGAAGTAAGGCAATCAGGGGGAAAAATGAGGTGTAGGTTGTTGGAGTGGGAATGGAGAAAAGAGATGAAGGTGTGAAGGGAGTGTGAGAAAAGAAAAGGGGTTTCTGAGTGGAAGAACAGAAATGACTGTTGGGAAAACATAAGAAAAAAGAAGGAAGAAAAAAAAAACAGTCCCATGTTGGGGGTGTGAGGAGGATGTGGCATCAGCAGAGTAACTGTGATTGCAGTTGCCGGGGGAATCACATAAAGGCTCCCGAGTCAGTGAATCCAAATGAGCTCCAAAGATCATCACGCTCTGGGACATTATCACCAGTGACAGTGTTATTCCAGCCTATTGATCTGTTCTCACAATAAACTGATGGCATTTGAATATGCCAATAAGTTGATCTCGGCAAAAGTCAGAATGATTTGCTTTGGTCTCTGCACAAGCTCTAACCCTGAGGCCACGACACAGGATTCCTACACATTCACATTCCCTTTGTTCCTGCTCACAATATTTTGAAATGTATGTTTTATGTGCCGTTTAATCTGTGTTAGGGTACACAGTGTTCTTTGCTTTGTGCTGACATCTCTTTCTCTGTGCTCTCTCCTTTTATAGGTTTAGCCCTTATGAGTGGTACAACCCGCATCCATGCAACCCAGACTCGGATGTAGTGGAAAACAATTTTACGCTGCTCAATAGTTTCTGGTTTGGAGTTGGGGCTCTCATGCAGCAAGGTAGATGCCTCAGCCTGTGGCTGCTGTTGCTCTGTGGAGCTGAAGCTCTCTATATCCCACTGTCTCTGAGGGTTGGGTTGTTTCATCCAAGCCAGCGGCAACAGAGAGAGGCCTCTAAGGGTTCCCCAGCTAGGAAGAGAAAATTTGTGTAATGTAAATGTGCATGTAATGTTTTATTGTTTTTTTCATTAACTTAGCCTACTCATAGGAATGTAGATCAAACCTATGAGTACATGAGAGGAGTATATTTGAACAGCCCTTATATACCACATGAGCGAAATCTAATTATCTGAATTAGAAATTCAAATTTGAAGAAATGTATATTGATGTTTTTATCAACAGCAGCTCAAATAGCCTGACTACCTAGCTGCATTCAAATAATATACAGTCTATTTAATATGCTCTTTATCATAGTAATGAGAGTACAATAATACCCAGTGTCCTCTCCTCTTGCCCTTGGCCCATCAGCACCTAGAGATCAGTGGGGTGTCGAGTCAGGATGTGAGGTTACCTTGGGTACATGACTCTCTGGCCCAAACAGCCCGTCACTTCTTAACACTGTTCTGAACAATCAATATTGAATGTGTTTGATTAGATATGATTGATTTATGCAAAAAAAAATTGCTCTCAGGAGACCTTTCAAATAGTCTGAGTCTCCTGCATTATTTAAAGCTCTCATTTATGACTGAGACAAGATAATTTCACTTGTTTGAAATCTGCCAATCATCTTGTTTTGAGAGCTCTCTCAAGTGATTTCTTCTTGAAGCAAGTGCAGCATCTGCCTGAGCTGAAATCTTGAAGAGAGTGACTGTTTTTAAAGGAACTAATCTTGTCTTGTTTTTTTACATGTTAAATATAAACTTTGCAACCAAATACAAGATTAGAATCGTAAAGAGGACTTGCTGAGATGAATACATTTTCATTCCTGCCACCTCCCTCACACCAGGCTCAGAGCTCATGCCCAAGGCCCTGTCAACTCGAATAGTGGGAGGCATCTGGTGGTTCTTCACCCTCATCATCATTTCCTCATACACAGCCAACTTGGCTGCCTTCCTCACTGTGGAAAGGATGGAGTCGCCCATAGACTCTGCCGATGACCTGGCCAAGCAGACTAAAATCCTGTACGGGGTGGTGGAGGATGGCGCCACCATGACCTTCTTCAAGGTAGCTGGATCTGCCAGGGTGTTGTTTATTGGTGGTTTTATGAGGAACCTTCCTTTCTCACTAATTAAAGATACAATCCATATTTCATCCCTTTGTTGTATTAGCGAAACCCATGGTTGCTGGTGGTAACAATGTTGTTTAATACTTACTATTCCTACTACTTTGTCATAAACACAAGAGCAACTGGTGTTTCTGTTTACTGTGCAGCCAAACAAACTATTGTTTTAATGATGAAGTCAGTCAATAATAATTGCAACTGTGATTTTCATGCTGGGCACGGTGCAAGTAGTTTTCCAACCAACAGCAGGGCACAGTCAAGGAGTTGGTTACCTTGCTGAGGAGTTGGAGGTATGCAGCCTGTCCTCAGCAGCTCTTCATTTAACAGCTCACCTTGGCTGCTCTTTATTGTTCCATTACTCACTGAAATATTTAAAAACGATCCGCTGTCAAAGAATTCAGAAAATGACCGTGTACTGTTTTGTAGATGCATCTTTGATGAACGATCACAGTTAGCGCTGACCTTGGTGACAAATACGTCGCATTTACTTGTGACTTCTTCACTATTAAAGCCACGCGCATGTTTCGCCAATCGAACACTTAATGTGAACTGGTAGGAAGTGTTCAGTTTGCATTAGCAGTAACTCAATACAGCTCTGATACAGTGTCAGGAAAGTGAACAGTAAACAGTGAGGCTGTTATCGATGAGATAAAAACATTGTGGGATTGTATGCATGCATCATATCCTGAGGAATCCTTAATGCAAAGGGGAATTTGAATTCAGCAGGGGAATCAGTATTTACACAATCAGACAGTGCAGACCATAATTAGTATCTAAAACAGGTTTGTTTTCATGAAAATCTCAAAAGGATTTCTTAATTAATATCAGTGTACACAGGTGTTTCTTTGTTTTGTTTCTCAAATAAGTTTGGTAACAGTATTATAATGACATTAAAGGTCCGGTGTGTAACAATTAGAAGGCTCTATTGGCAGAAATGGAATATAATAGTCATACATGTGTTTTTATTAGTTATTTTGTAGTTGTGTCAGTTGGTCGCAGTCTGCAACTTCACTGCTAAATGTCCCTAAAGAAGACACACTGGTCCTTTACAAAAATAGACTGCACAATGAAAAGTTACACACTGAAACAGAAGAATTTATCAGATTTTAGAGTTGACCATAGTATTTATTTCTAATGCAGCTGCCAATCTCATTCCACTTCTTTCCTCTTTTATTTTGTAGAAAACAAAAATCTCCACATATGACAAGATGTGGGAGTTCATGAACAGCAGAAGGCAATCTGTGATGGTCAAGAACGTGGAGGAGGGCATCGAGCGCGTCTTGACCTCGGACTATGCCTTCCTCATGGAGTCAACCACCATCGAGTTTGTCACCCAGCGCAACTGTAACCTCACGCAGATCGGAGGCCTCATAGACTCCAAAGCCTACGGAGTGGGAACACCTATGGGTAAATGACCTCAAACTTATATATGCTTCTGTGCTGCCTGCTGTGTTATGAAAAATCGTTTGAAAAGCTCAAGGTCAGAGAGATGCGGCAGATACCATGTGACAGATAAAGTTATATAGTGTGAATGATGGATAAGCTCTGAGAACGGAAAGGTTGACCTTTATTGATGGGGTTGCGGGTATAATGCTTCAACAGCGTAAGGTGTAAAAGGTTTAGCTTAATGAAAAGCGAATGGTTGAATTTATGGATAAGGTTAAAAAGTGCCCGGGGCTCAAGAAACATGCTCCATTCGAGCTCTGACTTACCAAGTGTGGGTTTTTTCAGGCCATAATGATTTTCTCACAGGATTATTTACAGAGTGGAGAAGCAAACCTGGGTTAAACAACGTTCAGAAATACTTTTAATGGTGTGTTTTAGCCTACGTTGGAGCCACATGAGGCAAGATTGCGAGTGCAAGACAGTGAAACAATCACAGAAAGCAACCTGAAAGTCAATTTAGAGCAATTTTCCTGTGACTCACTTGACACTGTCTGAATCAGATCTGAGCATTAAACCACAAGAACAAAGCACTTCAAAGAGTTTAAAGAGAGCACTAAGACCTTTTTTCCACTTCCTATTTGACCCAGCTCCTCTCAAAAACATGTATTCTGACATTTTAAAGCGCTATTATCCCATGAGGAGGCAGAGGAGCTCAAACAATCAAAAGCACTGTTTACTTTTAGCACTTTATGTCATACATTTGAAACTTTCCACTTCACCTGTTTTATAATAACAGTTTTGTTGCATATAAAGCAGTCTTTGTCAAGCAAGCAGCTGGCAACCCTGGCAATCCAGGGGACCCTAGCAGAAAGCTGGTGATGGTTCCAGTCAGTCCCAGTGTCAAGGAGGTTAGAGTGGTCATGACGAGGCTACGGAGAGCACTGCAACCAGCTGTAATAGCCACATTTATCATCAGTGATATGAAGGCCATCAAAATATGGAGGATTCATTCTGGCCATCCACATCTGGACCCGGCTACGGCTGATGAGTATGGGGCAGTTATGGATCTACAGGGATGCCATGATTGCTGTGGCTGTAACAAAGCTGAGGTGATGCTGTGAAATATAGTCCCACTGTGGCTCCATAAGTGCTGAAGTACTTACACTGATGCCCTTGAGATAGACACACAGACCTGAGTGTGGGTTCTATTTTCATTCATTTGGTAATATAGTGTATCAAATATACGACTACAAAATATATGCCAAATCACTTTAATTCAGCGATAAGTGATTTAGTATTTTAATGCATAAAAAATAATGATAAAAAATGTCCGCTTTCAAAGTTATTACTTCCCACTAACTCACCTCTAATCCTGATGTTCATTGCTCAGTATTTCAGAAATAATGCTGATTGCAGCCTCTAAAATTTTTCTTCTGAGATAGAAGAGGTCTTGTTAATTGCTGATTGCTGTTTTCATGCCAGGGTTACTCTTGGAAGAATTGGGATATGAAATTTTTTCAGAGGGTGGCACACGGAACAGTGTTAAAATGTAACTAAGTAGATTTACTCAAGTAGTGTACTTAAGTAAAGATTTGAGGTACTTGAGTATTTCAATCTAATGCTACCTTATAATTCTTCTCTGCTGATATTCAGAGGGAAACATACAAAGTGCAACTGTTTTGATCATTTAAGTAATTCATTCATTCATTTCATGATTTTAATTATGTAACTTAAATTAATTAAATTCTTTTTGGACGATTGGTTGGACTAAAAAAGCATTGTGAATATTTAACTTTGGGCTCATGTAATTGTAATTTTCTGAATTCTTACAAACCAAACAATCAATCAAAAATAATTAATTAGCCCATTACTAAAATAATCATTAGTTCCTGTATGAAATAGATATACCATCTAAAATATTGCTTACACGCTGATGCCTGAGTAATACTAATCTAATGATATACTATATAATAATATAACAGTCAAAGGGGCCATTTTTCTGCATTTAGTACTTTTACTTTTAATACTTAATGTACATTTTCCTGATTATCCTATACTTATTTTTGCAGTGTGGCATTAGTATTTTTATTTAAGTAAAGGCTCTGAATACTTTCACCACTGATGAAGACCTCAGCCTTCATCTCAACCTCTTGCCTATAACTTTTGCCCTGCTCAACACTGTTTAGCAGCTCATTCCCTGTAGGGCTGTTACAGCAATAAACCAGAGCAAGCCGTATAATAACTCTTAACCTCTTAGAGCTTGTCGGTTTTCACGCGTCCTGTTCCCAAAACGGAAATGCGTCATATAAAGCTATCGACTTAAACTGTGATCACATTAATTCTTGAAGCCAGACAGTATGGGAGTGATGGATGTCCTCTGGTGTTGAACATCTGTCAGATAGTTGTGTATGCACAGTGTGTCAAGCACAGCGCTTTTCCATTCGCCCGGGCCCCGCTCTCCATATCCTCCTCTCTAAGGACCCATCCTATTAGCATTTATCCAAGGCCTGCTTTGTTAGGCCATCATTAATCATTTGAAATATGAGCGGAGCGAGAATCAGGGGACTCAGATACTTGATAGATCTCTCATCTTCAAATAAAGCAAGCATATGCTTTTCTCATGCACGTGCACATGCATATACACAATGATTCGGGGCAGTACATATCTACTGTACATGCACAGAATGAATGGATGCACTTATGTACTTCGTTGCATGTCACAAAGAAAGCAATGTACTCGCAGGCACACCACAGGTACACTCACAAAAATACCAGACTATTTATGATCAAAGAAGCAGTGAAACAGTGATCTGCTGTTCAAAAATCAGTGGCACTTTGTGTAATTTTCCTTTTTTTTTTATTAATGTCCCCTTTGTCAGTCTAAATACATAGAGACACAGAGATGAAAGGATGATGGATGGCAATAGATAAATGATAGATGAGACGGAGAGGGAATCAACTAAAGGGGCTGACAGCCAAAACTGTATGTAAGCAACAGTGATGCTACCTACTACCTGGGGCCATACTGAGTTTTAACACAAAATGTTCCCGGTGTGTTTCTAAAATGCTTTTGTCGGCATTATAAAAACTTTACATTTTACTACTGTTTCACCTCTTTAAAGTCACTCTGAATAAGCATATGAGTCTGAAATGGAAATGCACAACCAGGCGTACATTTGTATGCTTTCTAAAATCACATAAATGCACTAACAAGATTTTAAAGCAGTTTATAAATGAAACATGAACGCTCACAGTAACTATTAATCTTTCTTGGCCTGGTCGGGGCAGAGTGTGCGCGCTGTGCCTCAAACGGCTGTGTGTTGTGTCACACACGCTGTGGATGGGAGAGGAACACGACCCCACTCGGGTACTCTGCAACGATTACTCCTCCTTTGATCACGCCAGCACCCGCTGCGCCTTAATGCCTTCTCGCTAATTCTGGCGCCTTCCCACTGTCTGTGGATTTGGGTTCTTTTACTCATCATGACATTAAAATGCTTAAAAACACACTGATAGAGCAACCCTATCTCAGATACACACATGTAATCCCAAACACATATGCACCCATGTAATGTACACCCCACTGGGCTTCTCTTGTTTTTCCTGTTTATACGCACCATTTATGGCATATGAAAGCGTGCGCAAACAGCAGCTAATTCGTCAAAATCAACAGCAGCTCTGCTCCACAGAGCCAAGTCTTTGTTGCCAACTCCCTGTGCATTATAATTCACACACTGCAGAGAGGAGTGAGAATTTTGGAATCACTCTGTGAATATAGGGATTAGTGGGATTTGAAGAAGGACTTACAAAAACTCCCTCTAAGCAGCCAACAATAACATGACAGGTTATATGATCACATGCAAGCCAGAGTGTGTTTCATACACCCACCATCATTTATATATACCCATTCAACAATGACCTTGCTAGGCATAATCTTTTCAGATCTGGCTATTATCCATTTTCACTAGTTTCATGTTGTGTTTTTATTCTTGCAGGCTCTCCGTACAGAGACAAGATCACAATAGCCATTCTGCAGCTGCAGGAGGAAGGGAAGCTCCACATGATGAAGGAGAAGTGGTGGAGAGGGAACGGCTGTCCCGAGGAGGAAAGCAAAGAGGCCAGCGCTCTGGGAGTGCAGAACATCGGTGGGATCTTCATCGTGCTGGCTGCAGGACTGGTGCTGTCAGTGTTTGTCGCTGTAGGGGAGGTCATTTATAAGTCTAAACAGAACGCCCAGCTTGAGAAGGTACTGGAGTCTTTTGTGATGCTTTTAAAGAATTCAGCCCTTTCGCTATGCATTTGATTCATTACTCATCCCTAAATGTGAGAAATTAAAACAAACTAACTATCAAATACAATGCAACATATATACTGTGTTGGATAAGTGTAGTGTGTTTTAGCGTGTTTGTTCTTTTTTGCAGGATTAGAAATTAGTCGGGGATGAGTTCACATTTTTTCAAGTCTGTTTTAAAACAATACTTGCGTCCTCATATATATGTGAGTCATTGGTCATGTCTTAATTTGAAATCACATCAGGATGGGATCTCTCGCAGCCAGCATGGAAGAGAGGAATGATTACAGCAACCAAAAACTCTTTCAGTGTACATATGGACCAGTGAGTATTGTTTTAAGACAGACTTGAAAAAAATGTGAACTTATCCTTTAATCTCGAGACGCATACATTGCAGCATGTTTGCAGCTTTTTTCTCCACCCTCAGGTTATGTTTCTTTCTAGCAAGAGACTGAATATATTTCAGACTGTTCTATCTGTGCTCTATTTTAGAACTGAGTGTACATGATTCATCACACAGTGTGGAGTATGTATTTTAGTGCACTTTAACTTGTACAAGGATGTTTCAGATAATTGTGAAAGTCCATTTGATAGCGTGTTTTAATTATTTACATCTACAGAATTAGCACAGCACAGCAGCGTGTTACTTTATTGCAATAGTAATTAGTTTCTGGCTTTTTTTTACAGTCTGCATATGTTTCAGAGCACATCTTAGCTATCATTAATCAAGAGCCGCAAGACTGGGTCACAATATTCAGATAATTTGCAAATGCCATAGTCTCGAGGCTGCCAAGGTGCTAGTAATTTACATGCTGACAACAACCCTCTCCTTCTCTATTTTCTTCCCCTGCCAACCTCTGTCACCCTAACATCACCAGCTTTTTTTTTTACCCCCATTCTCCTTTTCTCCATCACTCTAATCCACATCGTTCCTCATTGTTTTCCACTATTTCTTTCTCTCACCCTTTCCTGCCCTTCTCTATTTCTGTAATCACTCATCTTCCCGAGTATACAAAATATCTCATTCATACACCAGACACATATATGTAAATATGAAGAAAAAACTAAAATACCTGGTGCATAAGCTACCTACAGATATCCATCTCACACGCCTACGCTCACACACAAACAAAAAAATAATAGCTTCATACTTTACTGCTCTCCCACCTCTTTTATATCTTCTCTCCTCCTACACCCTCTAAGAATTTGAATTAGATTTTGCATAATCAGAAAGTGAATGTATGGGAATTTCTCTTGGCAACGTTGGTGCACAAGCATATTGACATTTTATAGGATTTCACGCCACATACATAATGCAGGGACAACAGAAGCTCATATTACAGAGGTTACATAACACGTGTCACTCTGCAAGAGGGTGATTGATGTTTTGAAAGAAGGTACCAATATTTTTGGATTTAATCTGCTGAAGTGGATATTTGTCCTTTATTCAATACCTTTTTCATTTTCTGTTTGCAAGGCAACGTTACAAATGTTTCTCTTAGTTCTTGGCAGGGTATAAAATGCTCTGAAAACGCATTTAGACCTTTGTGTGACAGTAAAGCTGAAAAGGGGAAAATCTGGGACACATCAGACCTTTAAATAAAGAAGTGTTTAGGAATAAAAAAAAGATTTAGATTAAAACACACCATATTCCTTAATAAGCTATACATTAAAATGGCAATGATCATCATGTCTAGCCAATATTCAGTATTTTCAAAGAAGCCAATCTTGGCTGATTGTTGTATTTTACACAGTAAAGTTTAGTTAGCATAGTTTTGAGTAGCGTGGCAAACAGCATGGTGCCAGCTGTAACTTTTCCCTCTTTCCTGTTGCCTTCTGCAGCGTTCATTCTGCAGTGCCATGATGGACGAGCTGCGTGTGTCTCTGAAGTGCCAACGCCGTCTCAAACAGAAGCCTCAGCCGCCCGTCATCGTAAAGACAGAGGAGGTCATTAACATGCACACGTTCAACGACAGGAGACTCCCAGGAAAGGAAACCATGGCATGAACGCTGGGCATACCCCCAAACACGCCCCTCAATTAAAACCAAGGAGGGGCTACGGGGGGTCAGATTAATGCTGACTTAACCACAGACTGAGGTTAGCAGTCAAAACAGGATTCTTTTGAACCCACTTGCTTATGTAGACAGATGTTTCCTGTGGAAATATAGATACCTGAGCAGTGTCACCTCACTGTGACGTTCACTTTTTGAAGGGAGCTGGAAAAAAAGGACTCAAAAGTGTGTAAATTGAAAGAGGATCCAAGCAGGTTTGGGACAAAACATAAGTCTGGTCCCCTAGAAGTGGTCTAACACATCACACACACACACACACACATACACGTACACATAAAACATATAGGCGCGCACACACACACACACACACACACACACACACACACACACACACACACACTCTCTCATCTGACACCTGTGCAGAAGGGAAAACACTATTGTGACAGTAACACCAGATGTAGTTTTTCTGTTGATGTCAATGCCCTTTTGTCTTACCTCCATGTGTGTGTGACCCCATCGATCCCTCCCTTCAGTGGCTTGAGTTTCTTTCAAATGATTTGAACAAACACTAATCTCACACCAACAAAGGGAACGGTAGTCAGTGCCAAATGGTTTACTATGAACTGATGTATAAAAGTGATATGTAGTTTGGGATCATCTATGCTGACCTTGTCAAATACTCATCGTTTTCTTCTGTAATGCCTTTCTTGTGCCAAAGTTCTGCCATTGTAAAGAACTTTCTACCATGCCTATTATGTTCAAAGCCTCTGCAAGCAATGTATACTGTCAAAGTCCTTATTCATGTCTGTCCTTACATGCGGTTGCAGTTTTCACTCTGTATCAGTTGTTTAAAATGCAGGATTTCTACAAAAATGTTTGTTTTTGTACAAGAACAAGAAGTTTTGTAGTACTTTGTATCATGGTAGCCCCTCCTGTGGACAAAATATGTAGCAGATACCAACTCAGCCCACAAACTCTGTCAACTATGGGGCTTCAAACTCTGCTGTGTAGGGTTCATTTCTCTCATCAATCAGAGATTCAGTCTTTTGTCTGTCAGTATCGTGGGGCCAGCTGTAAATACTGTCTGGGGACAATGTGGTGGTTTTTGGTCGGTACGAACAATAAAAAAAAAAACTGGTTCCTAGAGTAGGAAACGTGCTGACTCATTCTAGAAATTGGAACTCCGCTTCTGTCAACAAAGTGCTACTGACAACAAGTGTGATTAACTATCGGTAGCTATGATGAGTCACCATGAAAGACATAGTAAAACATGCAAATTGCTTGTTGCTTGTGTTAAAGATAAACATAACTGTAGTTGCCAGGCTGCAATGCTGTTTCCAGACTACATTTAGCCCTAGTAGACTGCAAAAACAAAACAAAAACACTAATATCAAGTCCTAAAAGTGTTCATAGCACTGATCACTTCTGTTTTTACAAAAATAACCCTTTGAAAACTTTATAGTAGACAAAAAAATGTAGATCTTTGCATTGTGGACAGGCAGTTAAAATTTATAATTGAAGTGAAGAAAACAATCTCAACACAAGGTCAGTTTAGTAGCTGTTCTGGTGCTTTTGATCGTATCACATAATCTTTGTCAGCAAATTAAATATGCCCAGTTGCAGTGTCAACTTGTCATTGTCAACTTTTAAGCCGACATGTATGAGAACTCCTTAAAGTGCTCCGGAAAAATGTAACAACTACCATTCCAACTGGTCAATTCTATCTGCTCAGGAAGATCATGTGGTATGATCAAAAGCTCCAGAACAACTAAGTGAGACTGTGCAGAGACTGCTGCTGCTTCCAAGGTCAGGAATGAATTTTGGGCGACTTGTGAATGTATGTAAGAGTGCAGCTGCAGTACATCTGACGCGGGAATAATCAGCAACTTTGAAGCACTTACAGTATAGCTGTTTTCTTGTATGATCTCCAGATAATGTCCTGAGTTGGCCTTTCGGACATTTCATGGACTTTGTACTAGAGAGCTGGCTGTGTAAAGTCTGTTTAATATCTGGTCCAACTGATGGGACATTTGAGTTCTCACATACGTGTGTGTATGTCTCACCTTTGCTCCTGTGCCAGGTGTTGCTCCACTCATGTTGCGTCAAGCGGACGGAGCAGATCATTTATCCGCTAATTGTCTCCAGATGTGTTTTCTCTTCACAAAGTGACACAATCACATTTGGCCCCACGACACTTCTTGTTTGTTGACTCTGTTCCATGTTGTGAAATGACAAGCATACTTGGTAGGTTTCTTCTTCACTGCCCCTGTTTTGCTAAACTATCTGAGTTAGTCATTTGAATTGTTATTCCAGGGATTTCAGAGACAAAAAACAAACACCCACAACACATGGGTCAACGCTAGTGATGATATCTCTGCTGTACATGAGTGGATATAGTTAATGACTTATTTAAAACATCCACATTTACACATTATGAAAGTTGACAGGGAAGACATTATCCTGAAACTCATTGGCGTTCTACCAGTGTTGCTTGTCATTTTACGCAGCTAAATCTAGTGGTGTGAGTTGAAGTGATTGAATACCTGGAAACATTTATTAGAAGCGACTCCAAAGGCTTGGCTGTCCTGTCGAAAACAAATATGAGCTCATGGAATTTGACATTGATGCAAGGTTTTACAAATAATGTCATTAAAAATGTCATAATTGTACTTCTGCCTTACATTATTTACACAACTCTTTCATATTCTTGGGTAACAATTGAACAGAAGAAGGGTGTGTTTTGGTAACTCATTTTAGAGTGCATCAACTGATGCTATGATGCATAATGATGAGCATTATGTCTTGCAATATTCTGAAATGTCAGGCGCTTCTAATTGATTAAGTGCCCAAAGACGTGATTTGTATTATACAAAGGAATGCATTAGGTAATTGCTAAATTGTTAATCAAATCAAGATTGTAAGCATGTTGAGCAGCTATTTTTCTGACCGGCTCACTGGTCCCTCTATTCACCTGGCTGTGTGCCGGACTGCGTATCACTTTCTCTGACTACAGAGTTTCTAAAATCACCCCTCTGAGATCACAGAAATCCAGATGACCGTTAGTAGAATTCACAATGATACACGGGAGACTGTCTAGCCTGACAGAAGGGCCCGAGAATGTTCCACGCCTTCTGACTCTCAGATTTTTCATTGTTTATTGTTATTTCCCTCCCACAGGCGGCGGGCAGTTAGACAGCTCTGGATTTCTGGGTGTAATGATGAAAACCGTTTCTGCAGCTCGGCCGCTCGGCCGCCACAACATAAATGGCCGCCCTGTCTGCCCTCCAGATTGACAGGGAAGGTCAGCGTATGCGTCAGTGCGTTCAGCAGGGACCGTTTAGTCTGTCACACTTATTTCCATCATATTAAGTCCTCTTCCTCCTTTACCTAAGTGGTCATTGGAAAGGTATCCTTGGATAACATCTTGTTCATTAGGCAATTAATGGCCAAGATTGCGTTGTGGACAGAAAATTGCTTTCTGAATGTGACTTTGGTTTGTCATACAGATATTATAGGCTAATAGTACCTGCCAAGGAAGGTTTTGTGAAGGAGGAAATGTATTCTGCTCCTCATTTCCCAGTGGTTTTAATAATTCAGGATCCCAGATTAAGAATCATGTACTGTAAGACGACTTTGATTTTTTTTTCTCTTTTCTTTTAAACAAGTAGCAGTACATGTACAGTCATTACATGCGGTAGGGCTGGGTAATAAAACCGCCACATACCATGAGATGTTATGTGTCTACCATCAGAGCTTTTGCCATACAGTTCATACTGTGGTATTTATTCCCTTAATATGTCTTGGTGTATTACACCACTGTATAAAGCAATACAAACAAATGAGCAGGATTGCTTTATGGCAAAATTTGATTTTATTATAAGTACCTTGATTTGTCATCTATTTAATTTGCTTGATTAATTGATTTTATGAATAATGCTCCCCTCTTACATACAGAATAACTTTACTTATACGCCACACCTAGAACAACTTCAGGCTGCAGTTAAGTGTGAACATTCAGCTCATACAGAAAAATGCTTGGAAATGTCACTAGTCTAAGAATTTCATTTGAACTTTTAATCATCTTAGACTAAAAAGGTTTAATAGGTACACAATAACATCATTTGTTGCTAGAGTCCTTGTATTTCACATAAAAGCAAATTAATGTGCCGGCTACAACAGCACTTGTTGCTTTCCAACAAAGAGGCAAAAAGTCAATATTCAACATTTTCCCTAAAGCAAATCACTGATTCATGGCACAGTCTGTGTAAATAATTTAATGATTTGTTACCATGTGGCTCATATCAACAAAGCCAGTAACAGTTTTGGTGCAATATTCAGCATGTGGTAGACGGTTCCCCTTCTGTAGCCCTTTCAGGTCTAGAAATGAGCTTTGACTCCTTTCTGTGGAGTTCGGCATATATAATATAAAATCCTGGGGAAATGCAATAAAGGGGAATTGCAGTAACTGGCTGAGCCGGGCAGACGTTGTTGGTTGAAAAGTGATGATTTGGTACGCATTAGGATCCTGCCCAGCAGTGGCATGTGTCTGCCTAGAGATAGCACAGGGGGGCGTATTGAAAGAACCATTGGCCCCACATGAAGAAATCTAATGGTCTTACTGGAACAACGTGTAGATTTTGTGTGTCTTTGTAGCTCCACCATTTGCCACCTGTATGTGGGTTTCTACAGTCATACACGTGTGCCCAGGGGGACCAACCCCCGTTTCGACTGCAAATGAATTTCAATTTGAAGAAGTGATCTTTTGTGTCATGTAGCAATTTGTTTGGATGTGGTTTTCTATCTGAGTGTGTTTTTTTTTTCTCCCACTGGCAGATGTGTTGTGGTGGGTGGCAGCTGCAGAATGGAGGAGCACAGCTTGCTAAGTGATTCACCCTGCTCCTGGCGTCTCCGTTACCCCATGAGTCTTTTCACTGACAATGTTTTCATTTCTATTTGCTTTATGTGTAACTAGGATGGTAGGTTCGATGCTTTGACAGCTCTGTCAGAAACATGACAGTTCTGGTCGTCTCTTAGAGTATAGGTGAGAAAAACTAATGGGACGTTTGGAGGCTATTTCAATTTCATGACCTATTCTATACCTGTCCTGAGAAAAACAAGTTGCGGCTGAACATGAAACCAAATCGCATGTTGAGATAGACATCTTGCTGGGGCTCAGTCTGATATCCCAGACTGATATTGCAAATGGGCTCAGTATCTAATGACATCTGCTGCGTTTTTTTTTTATATGCACGCACCGGAAATAACAGTGTTGAACCAGTCACATCTTCTGACAGGGGAATGGCTGCTTTCTTCACTGCTGTCAAATAGCACTCCCGTTCCTCAGCAAAAAATTGTTCTCTCATACAAATGTTCTCTTTTAACCCCCCTCCTCTCTGCCTTTGAGTCATTCATACTGTTGATTCCACCTCTGGAGGAATACATCAGCCATAACGCCTTTTTCTTTCATCAAGGCAGCAGCTTTAAAGTAATTTTCCTCCTCTCATAGGGAGCCAAATGGAGACGAGAAGATGTCGATTCTCTCATCTCTTTGTCTGTCCCCTTTGATCTCTTTCAACATGAATTCCCAATGCACAGAAAGTAAATGGGATTTTTTTTTTCTGTCTTTCTCTGGAGCATGGTTGATCATACAAAATTGACCAGAAATGACTTCTAATGACCTCTGTGTTTTACTCAAACAAAAGAATACCCAAAAACACACTCCTGGCTATCATTACTCATAGTGCATTTTAATGAAGGATGAATAATTCAGGGTGTACTTGTAGATATAATAGCCTAGTGCACTGATGCTGATGACATCTTTATGGAGGCAAAACCATCTGTGTGTGTGTGTGTGTGTGTGTGTGTGTATGCGGGAGTGTCTTTTTGGGATGAGAAGGGTTTTGAGAGAAAGGACAAAGGTTTCAGCAGTCCCTGCATGCCGGTGTGTGTTGTTGTCTGTCGCATTAACAGACAGCAGTTGTGATTTATCTTGTATTCCCAGTTCAGGGCCCCCCCTCTATCTCACTGGAAAGGTTAAAGCATACAGCCTGGAGGCGGTACTACAAAGGTCAACACGCAGTTTAGGAATGAGGAATAGGACGATAGAGAGAAAGACGGTGAAGATATGTACTCCTCTCCTCTCTCCGGCCTGCTTACTGCCTCTGACATCCTGAAAACACACACTGCGCTGTTTGCAGTAAAGGCCCCAGTGGTATTCATCCTTTAGTTCTCTTTATTCTTTCTCCCTTGCCTTCTTCTTATCGCCACCTCCCCGCGATACCTCCAATATCACACGCCATAAAAATAGCTGACCTTGACAAGGCCATCTCCAGAGATTGTATATTGATAAAAGGGGAGATGTATAGGAAAATGATGGTGGGTAACAAAGGGAAACTGTAAACAAAGAGCGTTTATTTAATGGACCACCTCAAGCCTGGATGTGCTTAGCGGGAGAGACCAAAAGAGAGACAGCTGGTTGTAAAAAAGCGAGGCGCAAGGACATTAAAGAGGAGCAGCAGAATAGAGAGAGGGCTGTGAAGAAAGACCAGCGTCTTTGGTGAGTCAGATGTGTTGAGGTGATTAATCTGCTTTGGCTGTGTCCTTCACAGGCCTGAGGGGGAGCAATGAAACAGTGGCACTAGGTTGCCTCCTAGTGGAGAATGAGGGCAACACATAGAATGAAGACATCCATTTTCTTTCACTTTGAACTCTTGTCATCACTTACTTTGAGTTTCAGGGACATGTAAGATGCTGTGATTGATGTATCGCACTCTTTCTATTTTCAGACAACTTAAGATCCATAAAGAAGGTAAAAAAAAATTGCAAAGAGGCCAGCAACCGATTGGGTTGAACTTAAAAATGACAATACAAATTGATCTGTTGATTATTTTATTTATAAAAAGTGTCAAAAAGAAAAATGGTGCTCATATTTTCCCAGAGCTCAAAGAGACGTCTTCAAAGATTCAGGCCATGTAACTACAGCAACCTTGGTTCAAAATGCAGCCAACAATCTTTGTTGCATGTAATCTCGCTCCCTTTCTCTCCACATGTTCAGTCAGCTTATCTACTTACTTAAATTGACAATTTTAGAAACAAATGCTAAATGCTAAAAAAAAAAAAATGTATAGCTTATTGAGTGACCAAGTCTAAACTGCCCAAATATTCCATTTTTAATTATATAAAACAGAGAAAAGTCACAGATCCTCACATTGGAGGAGCTGGAGCCATGCAGTAAATGTTTTATGTTATAAAAGTCTGATGATGAATTAGTTATTCAAACTGATGGTGATTAATTTTTCATTTAATGTGGTAGTTTTTTATGTAGACCCTATAAAGAAATCTACCACATATGAGGCTAATAAGAACCTTAACAGAAAAGTAAGCATTTTTTTAGCCAATCACATTAAACCTCTGTAGGTTACTTACTAAAATATCAAGCTGGAGTTATTCATATTCATCCTAATATGACCGACAACTGTAGTTACATCTTTTCTGGCCCTGCTGGCAGTATTTCTTTAGGGTGACACAGGATTAGCTCTAGTATTAATTCTAGCCATTATGATGGGTTGGGCATGAGGGTAGTTTGGGGAATTGTTTTTTAATTGATGAAGGAAGAGATGTTCTGATTTTTAGTGTTTGGTTCAAGCTTAAAAAATGCCAGATCCCATTTGTCCCACAATGCAGCTGCAACCCAGCAGGAAATTTCATTAGACCAAGCTTTTGTTCTAAAATTGTAGCCCGGGAGAACAGATAATCACTCAAATGATTTTGTTAAGACTTCAAAAAGCTCCTCCAGAGCTACAGAATAACAATTTTCACAGTATGAGCACTACTTCTCATAATTAGTAAACTGATCTTGATGTGTAAAATTGGTGAAATTCCTCTTTCGGTGTGAAACATACTTTTGGTAACAGAAAACAAGAGTGTCTGTGCAAATGTATGAGAGTGAATTAGAAACAGAAATTAATATCCAAACAAGCATTAACCCACTTCAATCTCTAGTAGGAAATTATACATACTTTAATGCCAATATAATATGTTTATTTTCCAATCAAGTAAAACATTTCAGACATATTTAAAAATCCAATCCAAGATTCACAGAAATAAAAAAGGCAGTACACTTATATTGGGGCTAAAATAATGAGTGATATGCACATAGAAGAACATTTTTTTTCCCCATTCAAAAGCAATCAGTGCTTGGCTCTAGACATACTCCAGAGAAAGAGAGCACAGAAGACTCCCTCTGGCCACGGTGTACAGAGTAAAAAACATAAACAAACGTGAGAAGTGTGAGGTTATTAGTCAATACAAGGAGGTATCTGCACTTTTAACTGCCTTGGTTGGATTTATAGGTCCTTTTCGAGGTCCAATGTTTCAGTATGATTCCGTGTACATAACCACAATATGAATCTGACATGATACAGTTCGGTTAAAAAAAAAAAAAACATCATAAATGATCATTTCCTAGAATACATTGTTTCTCCAGTCAAGGCAAAGCACAGAGCAGCTGACAAATGCAGCAGTTGAGGTACTGTATGTGAACTTCAGTCTGTCTGCAGGTATCTCCTAAAACAACCACATGAGGGAGCAGTGAGACAGACTGCTGAGGCTTCCCGGTCTGTGATCATGGCATAGTACATCCTGTCTGTCTTCAGAGGCTTTTGATACATTGTTAGAGGATAATTCAGGGTTTTTGTCTCTGTTATATAGGCCTAAATGTGATTTTTCTCTTATGCATCTGGAAAGTGTAGACAGCGTTTCCTTCAATAAGCCTATATTAGTTGGCCTATTTTAATGTAATTAGGATTAAGTTGCTGTCCAATGAAAACCTGAAAACGTAATAAACTGAATGTTTAAATGCTCCTTTAAGGTTTTGAAAAAAGAAAAAGGCTTAAATTCAGCTGTCAGTCAAAATGCAGTGCCACTGGGCTTAAAGCAAAAGCGTGTCACTTTGGGAAATATACTTACATATGCTTAGTTTGGCACAAAGACTGGGAGCAGTGGGAGTTAGGTAACCTACTGGCACCTCTACAGTTCACTAATTAAAATCAGTTCCACTAAATTACATGATCTGTTCACTAATTAACATGTTGCCTATTTATTTTTATTTTTTACAATCTCAAAAAAAGGTGGTAGGAGTTTTTGTTTAACCTTTTGGACAGCCCCAAGATATCTGTTTCCCCCTTTGCCCCCAAAATCTCTGTGCTAAACTCACTAACCACTTTGGACTAGCACCAATCTTCTCATCTATTCTACCTCTCCACCAGAAAGCAAGTATTTAAATCAAAGCTGGTAACATTTGCAGATACGTGGTTCTCAGTGGAGAGCGACTGAAATAGCCCCCCAAAAAAAACCCCAAATTCAAATTCTACTTTTAACAGTAGCTCGCTCCTTCTGCTCGGATACGGACGGTAGATCTTGGTGTTTATTCAGTTTAAATTTACCTTTTTTTTTTTCATTATTATTATTTTAGCGGCCTTTAACGAACATTTCCAATGAAGCCGTTGATGTTCACGAGCTAAACATCACGAGCCGCTGTTCGCTCAGACGTGTTGTAATCATAGACATATATATGTCATCATATATACATACATATATATATATACATATATATATACATATAAATAATGACAACACGGCGGAGGAGACCGGATACGCTTTTAGACAGCAGAGATTATAACTAAAGTTGGAAGAAAAAAAACAAACTTTTAGTTTTATGGATATGGACGAAATCAAGATGTGATGACGTAAGTACCAGCGCCCCCCACCCACTATGGGAGTTGTAGTTTTTCTGTTAAACTCTTTCAGGTTGAAGGTTTCCCCCCACTATGGGAGTTGTAGTTTTTCTATTAAACTCTTTCAGGTTGAAGGTTTCTAATGGCAGTTGCTATGGGGGGAGGCCGATTTGTATTAAGAGTATATGGAGCGTAAACAGATACACGTCTTGTGTTTTCATGACGACGGAATATCAACGCCGAATTAAAGACTGCATTGAGTACTTAAGTTATATATACTGTCGATGATTGCGTAACAGAGGCTAACCCGGATGTGACGTCGTGACTTGGGGGACAAAAGAAACATAGACCACAAAGCCTGAATTATCCTTTCAACTCCTACAGCTTTACACAAATGAATTTAAAGAAATGAAAGACTAAAACAGTTTCTTAATAAATATCTGTGTTATTGTGGTGTCATATCAGTGATATCTTCTCTGCAATGCCTTTGAACACTGCAAACTGGTGTACATTTTAAATTTAGAAGCCAGTGGTGTGTTTTGTGGCAGTAAATTACATCTGAGAATACCATGTTCATGTTTAGGCATTTGCTTGTGCTGTCTCATGTTTGCATGAGAAAAGAATAAGTGGAAAAATATTAATGACACAATTCTACCATATCATGGTCATGTGTAACAATAATTTCACATTTATGATGTTCCATGTAATTATTATTCCATAATTAAGACATCTACCTTGTATTATGAGATCTTTATTTCATAATTGAGAAATCGTCTCAGAAGAACAGAAAATGAGATCAGAAACATGTGATTGTAAAAGCAGTGGACATTTGATAAGATAGGACCATAATGACACCGCCTGGGGGGGAAACATGGTTCTACCAATTTGTTATCCTATATGCAGCCTTGACAAACCTCTACAATAACCAATTGATTATCACCACCTTAAGGAGATTATTCTCCCGTCTGAGAGGGTTTCTTGGCCGTGTCGAATACTGAACAGGATAATAAAAAAGAGATCAATCAGTAGTTACATTGATTGGAAGAAAATATAAAGCTACTAACATCAATAATATCACTATATTTTACCA
Organism: Dicentrarchus labrax; assembly: GCF_905237075.1. Classification (NCBI taxonomy): domain Eukaryota; kingdom Metazoa; phylum Chordata; class Actinopteri; family Moronidae; genus Dicentrarchus; species Dicentrarchus labrax. The sequence continues at coordinate 16,812,421 of NW_026136708.1, forward strand.
CGGTTGTGTATTTTGTTCATAACTGGCATCAACAAGCGTTCAGTTCCATATGTAGGCCCAATGCAATATTGTGATTCTCTCAGCTGAGTGTCAATTGTAATACTACGGTCGTATGCAAAATCAGTCTTTGATCTCATGAGTTAGTTTTAAAAGAGTACTGATAACAATATTTATCTTCATAAACATTTTTTTTTTGTAATAATGACATCTATGCAATGTCACCATTAGTACAAAATCTACTGATTTCATGTTAACTGTTAACAATGCCGTTCTAAACTACAAATGTAGTTTGCAACAAGAAGGGGCGTCATCTCCAAACCACACAACTTCTGATTATCTGAGGCTGTAAAAATGGTTGACAAAGGCCATTACCATGGAGCCCAAAATGAGGAAAATATCTATTTGGTAATAGAGTCAGACAAACAAAACATAGCGATAGGCACTCCTTGTGCGAAGTACAATCCTATTCTTCTCCACCTTAAGCCCATCATATCAAGTGGTTACAAAAAACGGTTATGATAAAATACTTACAAACTAAAAACAACAGTCGATGTCTTTTCAAAATGTGTTCACACGGAAATGTAAAATATTTCATATTAAACATGTCTATAGCTAGCCCAAGAAACTGAGGTAAACTCACTGGCTGTCTGCAGCTACGTGATGAGTGTATACTGACAGTATAACACAGAGCTGGCAGAAAAACTTCACCCTGGATGTGTAAGACAATCATGCCCATTCTGATTACCTGTGTAAAACCTTCAAAAAGAGCTTTGATTGTAAGATATATTTGGAGACACAAGTGACAAGCCATTTCAGGGCTGATTTGTTGAAAATGCCGTGTGACTCTAGTGCGACAAGTGGCAATTTCATTAACAAAAGACTGCATGGAGGAGGTAGAGGGGGCTGGGAGGAGGTAAGGAGTTTGTGGAGGAACAGCGCATATGAGGTAGGCTTTTGCTGTAAACAAAAAAAAAAAGTTTTGCAGTAAAAGAAAAAAAAGTAACTCATCAAATCTGGGAAGGAAGACCAGGGAGTCTGTGGCAACACTAGGGAACTTCTCACACCTCAGTACAATAGAGACCTACAGTTAATCATACAAGCTCATCAAAAAATATACAAAACAAAAAGAAATGCACAACTATGTATAACTCAAGAGGTAGTTGCTAATATCAGTACATGAATCAGTTACATATGTATCTTCACCGTTGCTTAACAGAGTTTGTTGAGTCAGTCAGTGGATGATTCCCAAAAGAATAAAATACACTTTTTTTGGTTAATTCCCTGAGAACAGTTCATCATCCTGAGAGGAATTGTGTGTAAAAATGTAAAAATACATCATACAAAAAGATGTTGTTTCCATAAAGATTTGAGCATGGGCTGTGCTCCTTACGTGGTTTGGTCATTCACTTTTTTTTTTTTTTTCTGTCATGCTGCATTGTTGAGATTTGATTTTTAACGCACGCACACATTCAAAAAGCTGTACATTAAAAAAAAAATAACTGCAGTGTTGCACTTTCAGCAATAAGTCCCTCTTATTCTGAAAGAGCGAAGATAGCAAGCACTTCAGCAAGTCTTAACTTTAAATGCCTTCAAAAAATAAAGCCAAACTCTTTGGTATAGGAATATACCAAAAACAGTTGGTTGTCTACTTTAGAGCTTTTTAAAAACACACAAGCTAGTTTGATATCATACAAAGTTATTTGATTTGTCAGAACATTAAGATACAACTCCAAAGCGACCCGACGTGAACTTTTGTGAGGCGTCGACTTCAGATAAGCTCTTTTCACATTCAATATGGTCAGAGAAGAGTTGTTAGGTCACAAATAAGTGCCACTAAAGCCATGCTTGGGATTCAAGTTATACCAAAAGCAGCACTCTTTCTCTCTCTCTCCCCCCCTCTCTCTCTCTCTCTCTTCAGTGAGTCTGAAGCAGCAGCAGCAGTGACGGCATGTCATTCCAAAGAGGAGTGAGCGTTACCTGGCTGGTGCTAACTAACAACTGGTAGGCACAGATGGAAGAGGAAACAGGTGGTTTGATCTTACTGTAACACAGCTGGGAGAGCAAACAGCCTGACGTTCTGTGACATTCATTTCTGAGAGGAAGAATTGGTGAGGTATTAAGTATGTAGAGCAGCTGTGATGATACTGTAATGGTCTGACACTACACCTGTAATCAAACAAGGTGAGTCGTTGTGCTGGGTCAGAAGTGATTGCTGACTATTTGAACTAATAAAGAAGAAGGCGTGGAGTTAAGAATTTTGAAAAAGAAAGGTCAGTTTGATCTGGATGAAAACGGTTAAATAGAGAGAGAGCTACAAGTTTTCACACAACAACAAAGTATCCCATGCAATATACAGGGCTATTCACCTATGTCAGAGCTAATTCCTTATATATGCATTACTTAAAGTTAATAGAATTTCAATTATATCTTGTGACTTTACATATATATTAATGACTTATACTATGATTTATAAACTGTAATGTTATTTTCAACTAATTACGCAACAACCAAAATGGAAGTCTAATGATCAATTCATTACCTTGAATCTAAAACTATGATCTAGCTGGATTATATGATGTTTTGTCTAAGGCGTGTCTATCGATAATAATAGGAAATCGAAAGTTAAGTTAGTGTTGACTCGCACCTGGAGAAGAGGCACTCTAGTCTGACAGTTTTTTTCTTCCTTTTGGAGCATGCACAACACACGCATACAGACACACACTTTCTCATTCTCTCTCTCTCTCTCTCAGTCTTGCATGTGCATGCACAAACACACACTCTTTGACAATCAGTTGGTCCAGTCTGTTTCATGTAAGAGAGAGGTATGTAGTAAGTGTTTTAAGATTATAGAGAATGTGTTTAGCAGCCCACCATCTTTAAAAAAAACAAAAAAAAACTCCCTCTGGAATCCATAGTTTCCCTAAAGATCTTCATAAGTCAAGCTAACAATCCTATGGGTCTGGATTATCGCTTAAGAGGGTCTCAAGCTTTAGAAAGCCTTATTCTAATCCTTCTTAAAATGAGCTACTGTGTGTGCTAAAAGGATGCATCGTGATTTTTGGAATGATTAGGCCTACAGGATAAAAAACAACTGTAAGGGGGAAAAAGCATTCAAAATGGCCAACACGTAGGTCCAAGAAGGAAAAAAAAAAAGATTCATACCATGTTGTTTCACTCTTGAGCTGCACTGATTGAAACAAGAAAAACAGTCATTCCCTGCAGTCACCATTCCAGCGGTGGTTGCCATAGCTGCACCAGATGACTGCAAGTCAGTCACACATATTCACACACGTCCGTACCCCGGTGATCGTTGCCATAGCTGCGCTGGTTAGAAAAATAAAAAAACAATAAAATAAAAAGTAAAGAAATCAAGACCTCCCATTTTTTCACAGGTGTGAGGTAGATGAGGGGGGGCTTCAGGTATCCTTGATTGAGGAGAGACATGAGGGTTAGCGGTGAAAGGTTCACCTCTATGGGCTGTTTTCAGGATTTCCTCCACCTCTGGGTCCGGGGGCCGCGTGTGTGGGGCTCCTCGGGGGAGGAGGAGGAACCCTCCAGGGGAGACGAGCCGGAGCGCTCCTCCTCCTCTGGGGGGCAGAGGTAGGGCCCGGTCCCTGGACTGAAGGCCGAGGTAGACGCATGTTGGTCCTGAGAGCCTGTGGCGGGCGCCAGCGCCTTGTGGGGACACTGAGCCACCATGTGCGTGATGCTCTGGCAGTAGTGGCATTTCTTTGGCTGGGGGGGCAGGCCACACTCCTTGGCATGGTGATCCAGACCTCCACAGTTATAACAGCTGCAGAGGATGAGGAGACAAGGAGGAGAGAAAGAATACATGAGATTATGGCAAACATATTGGAGACAAAAAAAACCAAACATAGTTTATAGTTTTAAATCTGAGAACAGTTTGTAGCTGAAAACTATACATTTTTTAACAAAATCCATACATGAAATACCTTAAAAGATAAAAATTCACTCCTCGTGACTCCTCATGAAACATCAGCACTGCAGAGTTAAAACACCCACTCTAACTAGAACTCACCACTAGATGGTAGTATGAGCCATGATATTGCTCTGGATCAAATGTAGCACTGTAGCATGCCAAACTACACAGTGTTATTCAATTTGACAAGAAGCAATTGGGTGCTGAAAGAGTAAAAAAAAAAAAAAAAAAAAAGAAATGCAAAAGTGGCCAAGAATTCAGCCTGTCAGGATGCCACCAACTGTTTTGGCACTACATCAAATCTGATTGATAGTTTTTGATGCTTTAGGCTGTACTAATATACATCACTTTTCAGGGTTCATTGTCTTTTATTGCCAGTCTGCTATGCAATCCTTTACACGTCTCAACAAAGTTTAAAAAAGGTGACACATCCACTGCTTTGAAAATGTCTACATTCCAGTGTAACACATCACTGTGTCTCATGGGGATTTCTACTGAAGGATGTGGTCAAACAAAGTCTTTACCTAGAAGCTAAAAGCAGCACATGATCATAAAACAGTGGTTCACTATCAAGTTTTTAAAATGCATCCGATTTCACATTTAACCACCAAACGAGCATCGACAGTAAACCAGCATGTTAGCAAATTGCTACCACTTAAAGAAAACACTTTTTTTTTTTTAGTCTTCATTGGTTTTTAACACAGACTGAAGGATTTCCAGATAGCATTCAACATTTGTTTGAATTAAACAAAGACATAGATAAACCTGGAATATATAACAAATAAGCGCTAGATGCAGGTTTTAAGATACCATTAAAGTGTTCTTACAACTTGGATTCATATTTAATTAGAGTAATTTATTCATTCAAAAATAGCACAATTTAAATGAACAGCCAACAATACATCAAATCCAATGGTATCAACAATTATGTATTAATTTGTAGTCGAATTAAGGTTATGTTTCAACATGTTTGTTAAATTAAAAATTCATTAAAAAATCTCAGATTCAAATTATAAGACAAACCGTTTAATCTAATCCCTCTATTGTGAGGCTTTAAACTTTATACATTTCAATATTTACAGAAAACAATGCAGTGCCAGAAATGCAGTTACATTTTTCTTAGCAACAAGATTCATGCATCAACGAGGCTAATTAGCACTGCACAATATGTTGTCATGTTCCAAGCTTTTTTTAAAAATCAATTACAACATTTAAATAATATTAAATATTCTATTCTGTAAAAAATGATATATATAAATTAAATAAATTATATATAATATAAAGTGTATGACTAATTGATAAACTATGTTGTGTAGACAGAAACTGGAAACCACCTCTGATGCCACCCTAATGAAGACCAGATAGCTGAAAGCATTTGGGCAATAACACGTGGTTTATCAGGGACGAGTTGAAGAGAGAATGCTTATTCCTGATGGAGGCAGTACTTCAACAATCTTCTGCTTCCATAATTAATGTTACCAGTTGTTATTTCCACAAAAGCTGAAAATTTCAACATAATGCTTGCATAACAGAGTGACCAGCAGGGGTCAGAGCAGCGTAATTGCCACAGAAGCATGCTCACAAAGACGAATGACATCACAGACATCTACCTGCCATCTCTGAATCCAATACTGCCTTGGTACCACCTTAGTAGAAGGTAGAGACACTTGACCTAACACTGGATCAATTATCCCAAATAAACTGAATTATTCAGTTGTGTAAAACAATCAGGGAGCCTTCTCTCCCAGATACTGTTTCCTCCTTTCTAACAAAAGCTTTTCTTTTCACACCTTAAAACTGGACGGCACAGGGTTGTTCCACTGAAGCAGCCATGGTGAGACAGCGGCCAGCAGCATAAAGAGTGGCAGAGCTGGACTTTCTAATGTAAATGTAGTCTCGTAGTCATTTGATGCCTTCCTACAACGCATATACTCGACGCTGCCTGGTAGGGGTTTGCTATACATCATTCTCTGTCAGAAGGAGGACAGGGAACGCAGCCTCCCTCCGCTTAAACCACCAGGCGTTTTCAAGGAGCTCCATATGGCTCCCTCTGACAGATTTTAGCAAAGCACCCTTCAGGATTTTACTGAGGACTAAACAATTGATTGAGCTACTGCCGCATTGAGATGCATATAAGCCCAATCCATCCCTGTGCTAATGCTGTCTCTAATGTAAAAGCTGGCAAATTGATTTAAAATAGCGGCAATGGCAGGCAAAGTGCTCTATTCAATTCCTTATTATGGTGCACAATAACCATAGCAACAGGCATGTAGTCGGGCAGATTGAATAGATTTAATCTATAATCTCAGCCCACTCAGAAATAGCTCACTGCTGTGAGATGTACATATAACATATGTCTCCTTCTACTATAGGCAGCACTGCTTTCTGAATGCAAGCCACCAACGCTCAACATACATTTAGGTTTTGTGAGACGAAGCCGAGACTGATGAGCTGTGCATGCATGCATATGAATCATTACATCCCTGCAGACACAGAAAAACCATTGCTTTTTTCATTTTCACATTTCTCACGTTTTTCATACTCACCGGTCTCCCTTTGGTTTGCGTTTCTGGAGTGGGACCTTCCCTTTGGGTCTCCTCTCACTGCCTGCACAGGGTCCCCCACCAGGTCCGGTCACCCTCAGGGACTCCAGGCCCTTAGAGGACTTCTTATAAGTGAACTCCACCTGCTCACCCTCCTTTAAGCTGCGGAAGCCCTCCATCACCAGTTTGCTCTGTTGGGAGAAAAAAGCAATTATCCATTTAAAAGTGGCAGGCGCTTATAGCTCAATGAAGTCGCTGATAAAAAATATAATGCCTGCAATACACAAGGGTCTGTATTTATTCCCAGTTTGTTGTATGCAGTGTGATAGAAGTTGGTGCTCATGTTACTTGAAACTGTTCTAATTTCAGTATCGATGCATAAAGTTACACCTGTTTCTGTGGGGTTAATTGATGAGAAGATATAATCTGATGTAATAATTCTAATGGTGTACTTATATGTAAGAGCACAACCGCAGTAGGACAAAGGATATCTGACTTCATTTAAATTATTGTAGACATCCACATGTCTGTGAATAACACTGAATCATTTGGGAGCACATTAAGGACAATTCAAATATCTTCAATACGTCAAAGTCTTTTTCTCCTCAGTGGTCTACAAATGTATTTTACCGTGACCGGTTCTACTGGATGTTTTGTAACCTTGTATGAAGCAAATTGACAAAGACCGTATGCTTTATCTTGAATAGGCAAATTAAATGTACAGAGAGCCTCTGTCTCAAGCAGAAAAGGTAATTTTTCAATCAAAAGACTAATTTTAATGCCTTAGTTCTGGCTTATTGTCCGCCAACATAAAGCTCAGCATTGATGTTATGGAAGTCCACAGCTTGTTAGAGCTAATTAAACGCTTAAATATTGAACAGTTGCCCGAGAGCAAGAAGAAACAACTCCCCTATCTACTCCAAATATTTGTCACAAAAGAATCGACACTTATTAACAGTCAGAAGTTTACTGTGGGTGCTTGTACACACTGCTCCATGCGGCAAACACAACATCCAGTAGCACACAGTGTACACTGAAAGACATCACTTCAACATGGCGGATCGACTGTATGTGGTTTGCACCAACTGCCATGACAGTCTGTGCACAGAGGGACTTATCTCACACACAGCGTCCTTGCTTTACTCCCTTTATCTACTTTTCGCAGAGGCACCATTTCCTATTCCTTCTGCAGTGGAAAAAGACGAGCATGCACCCATGCAATCATTTTCTCTCAGCACAGCCACCATCCATCTTATCTACATGATCGGCATTATTGATTTGGCTACTACATAACCACTGGACAATGATTTATGTCTTGTTGATCGCACAGAACAAACGGCTGATGTGCACTATATCCACGACCTTCATGAAACGCAGCAAGCCCTGCGGATCTCGGCATAGGTAAACACACACCCACACGAGCTTGCAGTGTGCAGAGCAAACCTACTACCTACTATACATCGAGGCCTAAAAATAACACACAGGCTATCTGTAAATTCAGCGCCTGCTGTAGAGACAGATGTGTAGGAGACAGGAAAAGAAAAGAGCAAATGAGCAGAGGGAATCAAATCTGAAACTATAGAGGAAGGAGGGAAAATGTGCTCAGCAACATTTTTTCTATAATGTTTGTGTCAACGACTGCAGTTACAGGAAGCTAAAGGTGCTCTATAGGTGGTCTATTCATAGAATTCGTTGAATATGCAAAAGAGAGTAAGTGGGAATGTATAAAACAGAGAGGAGAGGGAAAGTGACAAAAGAAGTGTGAATTAATTACAACATAAGAACAGTGTTTGAAGTCACTGCACTGATGGATGCTGTCTGACTACCTCTATACAATAACATAAAGGTAGAAAGTGTATGATCGGGATTGATTGGAGATTAGTGTAAAAATATATATATAAAATAGTTTGTTTCGTTGTATGCTTCTAAAAAACTAGTTTGTTTCTTAAAAATTGTTCAATTTCATTTAAATAAAACAAAACAAATTAAAGGAATAATTCAGTATAATTCAAATAAAAGAACTGTCTTTGCAGCATTAGGACAGCTTTTGAAATTTAGAATGCAGACGGCTTAATTTACAAAACATTTACTTAATGTTTACATGAAATTTATTAAATCAAATGCAACTCTCACTACATACTACGTAATGTGGAATAGACCAAGACTTCCATGGTCACAAAAAGCTTTTCAGAAAACTGGTACTAAATAAATCAGTTTAAGGTTATTTTGGAGGAATTTTCAAATTATTAAATAAAAAAAATACTTTTGACAATTTACAAAACTTAATGAGTAAGTTAATATTCTATATTAGCTCTTATTACCAACTGCATAAAACGTTTGGTATGAAAGACAAACATAATACATAAAAACTATTTTAAAAGACTACTTTTGATTAAAAAGAAGAGGCTTCTTACAATTTATTCTTGTTGCTACTGTGAACTAAAAAGGGCAATGAAATATACAATATCCACTGATAGAATTTAAAAATGCATAAAAAATGAAAAACACAAATATGGACATGTTTTGTCTTATTTTCGTTCATTTCAAAGTAATGTGTCTATTAGCATTCATTCATTCTAACATTTAGTTTTTAGAACATAACCATTTATCTTGAGTACATTTTAATATGAGTAGCAACAAATTGTGTAAAATTCAAAAGGCACTCCACAGATATCACACAGAATCAATCAAAGAAATCACAAGGAGCAAATTGTGCTTCAAATTAGAAACATTTAGAAAGAAGTTTATTCCCCACAAAAACGTATACACAGAACAACTGTGCCTTAATAGCAAACTTCTTCTTCCTTATTTACACACCTTTGACATTTCCACAATTTCTAAGAAAGGAAAGCTGCTACTGATGAAATATTCAATCCAAGTGATTTGCCAAAAATTAATTCACTCCTTTCTCTCTCAGATATCCCTTTTGATTCTCTCCTTGCTGTTTGTGAGGGTTACTGCCAGGGTCAGTTTGATTCGAGTCGATTGCTCTTGGAAGACTCATCCATTTTGGCCGTTCAGCTATTGGATTTGGCTTTGAGGAAAGGACGAGGATCAGGGAATGGAAATGAGTGAAAGCAAAGATTTTGAACAACAGATGTGAGAGCTGAAATAAAACAGAAGGGACGACGAGATGAGTCACAACCCAAGCTTTTGGCTTTATGCGCCCAATAAGGATCGATATCAAGTCGCTGTGCTGCAATAATAACAAATTCCAAGATTTAACTATCAATCATTTATGAATGTATCCACCAAAACTGCGAGGACGTGCACACACCAAACCTGGTTTCTATTTTTCATGAACAACAAACCCAAGGAAATGTCAAGCAGCCTGAACCCTGTTTTCAAATTAAAACGCCAATTGATTTCATGATTACCATCATCAGACCATCCAAATGACTGAAAGGCATTCCTGCAGCAGAAATCAGTAGAAAGCAAATAAAAAATTGTGCCCATCCCCCCACAAAACACCATGCATTCTGAATAATGATGAATAATCAACGACTGGTTTCCAGACTGTGTGGCGCACGAGTCCTTCCTGTTCCTCTCCTGTCTTCAGACCACAAGCAGCTTGTCTCTCCAGGTCAAAGTTGAGTGGTTTGTCTCAGCACCCTACCCCCTCTCCAACCCCGTCAATGCCCACAATGCACCAGTGAGGAAACCACACAACCCCTTTTGTTCTGTAGAAATGCAGGAAAACACACACACACAGACACACACACACACACACACACACACACACACACACACACACACACACACTCCTCTCCTACATACAAGAGGTGGTATCACACTCATGCCTTCATGTCTCAGATAAGTTTAATGTCTGAAGCATGAGCTTGCCAGAGCTCGGTCGCTCCACAATTACGTAACAAAACGTAGCATGTGGATTTACGTGTGTGTGTGTGTGTGTGTGTGTATATGTGTGTGTGTGTGTGTGTGTGTGTGTGTGTGTGTGTGTGTGTGTGCTATGCTGGTGTATGCATGTGTCAATGTGTGTGAAAAAAAGAAAAAAAAAACTTCACAAATCAGAACCTGTAACCTGAGTCCCCCCCTCTCGAGTGACCTGGCGGGTGTCCTGACCCGTTTCAGTTTACGCACAGAGGTCAGGAAAGGGCACGGCTACGGAGAGGGAACAAGAAAACGTCAGAGAGAGAGGGAGTGAGAGAGAGGGAGAAAACAAAATGGAGGAGTGGCCTGGCGCAGGGGGGTGGTAGATGAGGGAGGGAGTTTAGAGGAGGGGGGGGTTCATGGAAATGCCTCCAGCGCATTCTGTTCAGCTCCAATGGAGGAGCAACTCCTGATCAGTGGCTGGACCTGGGGGGAGCCCAGGAACAAAACCCCCATTTGATCAGGAGCCTCACAGGTCAGCAGCAGAAATCCGGGGGTCAGGGGTATAACCATCCCAGCACCACCCCCTGCCCGACTGGCGGACCACACCAGCTCTCAGAGCTTTAACTCCACCAGCAGCAACTGTCATCCTAAAAGCTGAAGAAACTGAGCCAACAAAATGGATCCCGACATACACCAAAATGGCTTGATTATGCTTACGTGCTTCCTTATATGTAATAAATACCTTCCTATAGCTCCACGTGTGCGACTGTGTGTGTGTGCGTGTAGGAAGGAGGCAGCGATCAATACAGCATCCTGGATAGAAATAGCCCTCCTTTTCATCAGCCAGGCCCTCGTCATCACCAGTCCCAGCAATCAATACAGGAAGCTGTAACGTGAGGGGATGGGGAAGCGGAGAGAGGACACCCACCATCCTCCACCACCACCAGCCTCTCTCCGTGGCGACCACCGGCTAGGGAATGGCTAATTATGGGATGCTTTAAATCAGAGGTGGCCCACGCAGAGCCGCGCACTGGATCGTGCTTGTGTTAAGAGCAAAGGGGGTGTGCATGTGTAGGGGTGAGTGTGACGGAGATGGCGGTCACCATGTGGCGTGGTGCCATTAAGTAGCTTTTTACACACAGGAAATGCTAAGTGGACAAAGCTGGGCCAGATCAGCTCAGATGGACATAACCCAACAGGACGCATATAAACCAAAGAAGAAAGAGGAGAGAGAAAGGGAGAAAGAAAACTATATGAGGGAAGGGGGAAAAAAAAGCACACACAAACATGCCGATGAAAGCCACCAACAGAGCTGCTCTTATGACGCTGACACCCAAGCCCTCCTCAACACGTTGTCATTAGTGGCCCTGACCCTTGAACCCTGCCCAACCCCCATCAAACACTTAAAAGCCTTCATGTTTCCCCTGCCTCAAATTAACAACATCCAACACCCGCGAATATGACTGGGGCAAATATTTGATCTGGGGGAGGAAGCACTAGATCATCTTGCTACATTTAACGGCACGAGAGGGGAAATGAACCTCGCTGAGGTGACTGGTGATAAAACACACAGCCTGCTAATAACTGGACCAATTCAAAACAGAAGCACAGTTATAAAGCATATCTGTTTTTTTTACACAAATGGTTGAGTTCTTTTGAAAATTCAAGGAAGTGAGAAGGTGTACCCATAGAAATTATTAATGACAAAATAAATGACATTGATATTAAGAGATTGATGAGCAAAATTTGAGAAAAAGTAGTGTATCTAAAGTAAGACTGTGTATCTATTTGTTACAAAAAAAGTGGTAGATCGAATTTCAAACCATTATTTTCTTATCATCAGAGTCTTATGCCTACTGACAACCATGTTTTGAAAAGTTATTTTATCTCTTTCTCTGCCTTTTTAAATAGAATTGTCTGCGGATGATTCAGACCCATTACTGCTGCATTTCAAACTATGTTTAAGACAAAAGAAATCTCTCAACGTTTCTTATATATCTATATATTCTTTTAAATTTTAGTTTGTCCTTTAACTTTAAGAGAAGAAAAGATTAGTCAATCAATTGATAAGCTGCAGAAAACTAATCTGCAACTAAATCAATTAATTGTTTCTGTCATTTTTCAAGTAATAATGCCAAACGCATTCTTTAGTTCCCACTTCTAAAATGTGAGGATTTAATGCTTTTCTTTTACACTTAAAATAGCAAACTGAATAGCTTCTGGACAGATAAAAAAGCATGTTGAATATGTCACCTTGAGCTCAAGTAGAGCATTTTAATTGTTTTCTGACATTTTAAAGAAAAAACTGCAGATTATCCTATAGTGAAAATAATCATTAGTTGCAGCTATATTATCTTTGTTACCAAACATTCTGTTAAAAATAACAGATAAATTCTAAATGAAATACTAAAGGCAAAACATCCAAAAATGTGAAGTGCAGAGATAACCCTCTTTGTCTTTGACATACTTGCTGAATATGTTTGCATTCACTTTTAATAATGTTTTATTGCCCAATGTTTCCACCTCTTTTACCTTTTTTTAGTCAGATGAAATTAAATAAATGTCAGAAGGGCGCAAACATACCCGACACTCTGCAGATGCTCTCTTTGTATTTCAGGTGAACTGCGACTTGTTTTTAGCCCTACTCTGCTTTCTACTCCGCCACCTTTCCAATTACCAATCATCTCCGCTGTATGTGGCCAGCTCCTCAAAAGGAAGTCACATGACTGGTCTTTCTTCTTCTTTTGCGTTTTTTGATGTGCAGAAGAGAAGGGTGGGTTTGGTGGAGGAGGTGCTGGAGGGGGGTGGGGGGTAGAGTTGCTGCGGGAGAGACAAAGCCTGATACTGGCTATCTGGAGGCAGAGATGGGTGGGGCCTGCATGCCAAACGGTGACACGGACCAGAGGTTAATCTCACTAGGGGCCCACTTTAACCTCGCTACACAAAACACACACACACACACACACACACACACACACACACACACACACACACACACACACACACTCTCACTCTCTCTCTCTCACTCTCTCTCTCTCTCCCTCTTTCTCTCCCTCTCTCGCATACACGCACACACTCAAACCTAAAACATCTTACAATGGTTCACATGTAGAGACATCAACAACCTGGTGGTTAAGAGTGGAAAGTAAGAACCACACACACACACACACACATACACACACACACACACACACACACACACACACACTCTCACAGGGGCTCCATAAATTGAACACACACTCTGGAGGTTTCAGGAGAATAGCAGCGGCAGCAGCAGCAAACTGTTCAACATTTCAAACTGATTACCGACAAAGGGCAAGCAGCCCCCCACCTCACCGCTGCACACACCCCACCCCCTCACCCAACCCTCCTGCCTTTTTGTCTTTAAAGAAATTCCTCTTTTTAAAGAATGCCCGAGGAGAGAGCACCCCCCGTGTCCCAGCAGGAACTCACACACACACACACGCGCGCAGAAAAACACTCCAGGTCCAGGTAGAGAAGGGGTTGACAAACAGAGATAATGAAATGGCTTTGTGTGTGGAATCACTAAGCAGAGAGGTATAGCGGGTGAAGAAGCTTAATTACTCTCTCTCTCTCTCACACACACACACACACACACACACACACACACACACATATACATATACACACACACCTTCCAAAAGGAAGTGATCAGATAGGAGCCCTGATGAAGAGGCCTCCCAGGAAGAGAACTCGTGGTCGGGCGGGGACCCTCTCGCTGACTCATACACCCTCCCTCTCTTACCTCCTGCTCCTCCACTCACTCGTCTTTTTCCAACCTCTCGCTCATGTTTTCCTCCTCGACTACCACTAGCACCCCACCCCTCCACCCTGCACCACCACCCCTCAGCAACACTTATTTTTCCCACATCCCTCCTCTTTCCCTCTCCTTGGAAAACTCCTCCTCTCTCCCCCTCTTTCTCCTGTCCTCATGCTCCCTCTTCCCCTCCCCATCACTCTTACCTCTGCCTCTCTCTCCTGCATATAGGGGAACTGTTGTGCAGGAACAAATCCGCAATCTTTACATATTTTTTTTTTCTTTCTCACAGTAACTGACAACTAACCTTGTATCATAAATACAGAAAATATTGCATGACCTTTGTGTCAAACCAAACTCTCTCAGCAGCCTATATTATATAAAAAATGAAATATTTGTATCCTCACAGACATATTCCTTAATACAAAATATCTGTTTCAGATACTGCAGCAACATATGAGATAACCTGCATATAATTCAGTATGCTCAAATCTGAACATTTCCTAAACACCTTGAAATAGCATTAACATGTCCAAATAGCTTCAGGCTGACAGCAGAGACAGAGAGAGAATGCAAATGCTTGCAAAGGAATGGGGTGTTTTGCATTCAATATGACAATGTGCTTATGAATGCATAGTGTCTGCTCTTTGTGCTAAATGACGGCTGTATTGTTGTAAACACGTAGCTGGAAACACTGGGGGGGAAATGCACTAGTGTAAACATATGATTCATTGTACGCTATTTAATTCATCTTAAGGGATTTTTGTTGAACAATTTGCATTTTTAAAACATGAAAATGCGTCTGGCTACACCAAATGTAAGAAAATCATCATCCAGAGCAGACACAGGCAGTTATGATTTGAAACCATATTCATCTCTACAACTTTATGATGAAAATACCTTGTTAAGACTGAGCCTTTCAAACCACATCATGCATTTGAAGCATATTCCCACAGAGACCTATATGGCACCAGCCTGCCATGTCCTATAGGTTACAAATGCTGACTTGTGCTCAGCTCTTCAGGCTGTTTCCCCATCTCTTGTAAAACATCTCTGGCCAGCAGGGAAATTAAGAGCCAGGAGTATGTAGATAGATGCAGTCTATTGGAGCCACAATATGAAAGTATCAATCAAAAACAGATAACTCAATGCTGCAGTATGCACTCTCAAACCTCTCTTTGAGTTCACATATTCACAGCAGTGGTCACATATCTGTAACAACTGTACCCACACACAAAGAAAGAATGGCTGAAGAAAAAGGAAGAAAGAAAATGGGGCAAAGGGTGAAATACTGCTTAAACATAAGTTGCTCAAATTAGATTTCATTAGAGTTCACTGCAGAATTTAAATTCGTATATAATCTGACAGGTTAATAATAAGGTTAATAGGACATTTATAATGAACAGAAATCACCAGTCAAGCAAAATTTTAAATATATGAAAACAACTAAATAAAAGGAGGTGAATGAAACAAAAATCACAGAGAAATGTGAAACAAAGCCATTTAAAAAGACCTAATTTCATAACTGCAAACCAGATAGATAGATAGATAGATAGATAGATATACTTTATTGATCCCAAGCTGGGAAATTGCAGTGTAGCAGCAGCATTACACACAGTAACAACACAATGAAGTAATGAGAACAACCTAGACATATCAAAAAAGCAATAAAAAATGCAATATAAAAAATGTATAAATAAGCGGTATAATTGTAGTGCAAAGTACAACAAATAGGTGGAAAAATCTACCTTCTTCCATTCAGCAAACCATACCAAACTCAGAGGTCCCACTTTCTATTTTTAGACTGGAATGCAACTTTTTTTTAAAAATCATACCACCAAAGTTACTGAAGTTCCACAAGAATGAGCTGAAAGGGACATAAATTGTGAAACCATAATTTATATATCTCAACACTCCTAGCTTGCCTGATAATGATCACAGAACCCTTCTTTCTTTTATTCACCACTACATCACTGCTGACATCTGACCCCTAATACCCCCCCCCCCATCACCAGTTCAGCACAACATCCCATGAGCCCACAATAAAGACACCTCCAGAGGACGGTGTCAAATGAAACGGTGAAACGCCTCTCCTCATCCTCTGTCGTTCCTCTCAGAGTATTTTAAAGCCCCTTTATAGGACCGTAAAAAAGGGCGATTAAACGGAGGGAAAGGGGGATCTGAAACAAGGGAGGACTCCATGCTCTTTTGTTTGCTGCAGAATAAAGTGGAAAAAACAAGGCCCTCAGAAATGAACTGCACAATAAATCAAACAGTGCATTGCGTTTGGAAAGCAGGCCAAGCTCCACACATCCACAAGTGTTAAACGTGGATGTGGGGATGTTGTGGTTAAACAAACTGGATGTTACGTCAACAAAACACCAGCAAGGAGCAAGAAAACGCAGCCAAACCCCCCCCTCCCTAAAAAACACACGTCAGTATGCACACTTTTTTTTTTTATTTTTTTTTTCTTTAAAACATGCTTTTCCGACATGTTGTCTGGCTGCATATCAGGCGAGGTTCTGTTGTCCATTTGGGGCCGAGTGTGAAACTAACTGTGTCACAGCCACACGATATTTCTCCCCTTTACAGTGCAGGAGGGGAGCGAGGGAGGCTGGACGCATGTGGCTCAAAGAGGAAACTTAACGTGTTTTTTTTGTGTGTGTGTGTGTGTGTGTGTGTGTGTGTGTGTGTGTGTTTCAAGCCCGTGGACAACGTGTGATTACACAGTAACGTGTTGGGTAATGCAAAACATCCGGATGATACAATGTAACTGGTGCTCTGAGGAGATATAAAGGGGGCCTGTGGGTTTCAGGGTGGGATTTGAAGTTGACAGTGAAATTGTTGGAAAAGGAAATAAAACTAATCAATCATTCGTAGCTGTTCCACGTTTTGAGAAAAAAAAAAAAAAAAAAAAAAAGAAGAAGAAGCAAAATCCGGATGAGGCTCCATGTGCACCGCATCTCTACAAAGCAGATGTTATAATTCCTCGGCGTGTGTTTGCGTGGGTTTTTTTTTTTTTTCGGCGTCAACTTACTTGGTGGACGAAAACATCCAGAGGGGGGTCGACGGGGCTCCCTTCGCTGCTGGTCATTGAGATAAATCCGAAGCCCATCCGGACGTTGAACCATTTGCAGAAGCCCGATCCCGACAGGATCTGAGGTCGAGTCCGGTCCTCCTGCTCGGTGGACTTGGCGGGGTCTTCTCCGCCACCTTTACCCGGCCCTCCTGAAACAAGGGGATGGTGGTGTGGAAAGGGGTAGTGGGTAGTGTGTGTGTGTGTGTGTGTGTGTGGGGAGGGGGGAGTGAAAGCACACAAGAAGCAAGTTAGAACATTTTAGGCTCAGAGACACAGCACAGAATAGCCTCTTCACATTGCGAGCATACCGGTTTATATAAGTTTAACGGGATCTGTTGCGTAAAAAAACAAAAAAAAACTTCTTCAAGGAGCGTGGGGGGAATCCCCTCCACTCTCAAACACGGGCTATGTGAAGTTCAGGGCCGGTAGAAATTTCCTATACTACTATTTTCTACAGCACATAACGCGACCAGGGGCGCGTGGTGCTGTGATCCGGTGTGCATCAACGCAAAACATTCCCTTCAAAAAAAAAGTTGTTTGTTACTCCGTGACAGATGATCCCCTCCGGCTTCTCGCACAGGCAACTTGTGGAGGATTTTTTTTTTTGGGGGGTATCGTGCATCTACAGCCCGCTGTGGAGTTGTAGGCTAAAGGATCCAAAAGACAGGTGTACTACACATGGTTTCCTCGAGCTTTTTACTAGTGGGCAGAACAAGCACACAGCACGCGCTAACAATGCACGTATCTCAATACGGCGGAACATGGTTCAGATACGGTGCTCGGCAGGGGCGGTTCAGGTCGTTTTCTGTCTCTTTTCTCTCTCTCTCTTTCTTTTTTCTTTCTTTTTTTTGGGGGGTTTGGAACAACAATCACGTTGCACCTTGCCCCCCCCACCTCCTCCCTCTCCTCCCTCCTTCCCTCTCTCTCTCTCTCTCTCTCTCTCTCCCTCCCTCCTTCCTTCCTTTCCCTCGCGCGAGCAGATAGGGAGGAGAAAAAAAGAGGAAAAAAAAAAAAAAAAAAAAACTAAGAGCATAGAAAATAGAAGAAATAATTGCAGAATAACCTTCGGCCATGTTTCCCCGCGGACCCTCTGCGCCCAAGTTGCGATAGAGAAGCTTCCTCTGCGAAAACGGGCTGCGGTCGTCACCATTAATCCGACATCCTCGATCCCATCGGTCACCAATTTAGCTCGCATGGTACGGCGTGCTTTCTGCCTTTTGATATTTTTGTCATGTCTCTCTTTCTTCCCTTCAATCCCTTCCTCACTCACACCACCTCTGTACTGCTCTCTCTCTCTCTCTCTCTCTCTCTCTCTCTCCTCCCTCTGTCTCCCTCTCTCTCTCTCTCTCTCTCTCTCTCTCCTTCGCTCTCATTCGCTCTCGAGCTGGCTGTGCCCGTTCCCGTAGTGAGAACACGTGACTTTGTCAATTACATGCTTTCTTGCTACTAATTTCTGCCCTGTGAGTCCGGGGAAGAGGGGGAATCGGACTCGCAACCGCCGGCAGCATTGGCCACCGTTGTGTAATTGCAGCCCGTGTATGCAAACAAAACAAACGCTTTTGTTTACACTGATAAACAGCGATAAAAGTGCATCATAACGGGTTGGTGAAGCTACATAAGGCTATTATACTCTGAGATTAGATTAGATGGGATTCAATTAAATTTTAATGATTCCTTTGGGGGTAATTGGTGTCGTCATGGCAGCAGGGGGGAAAAAGTAAACATGGAAAACAAACAAGGCAAGAAAGAAAGTGCAAAAGCAAATGATAAAGTTAACTGAGGCACATCACATACATTGGTTGACCTACAAGTTTGTAGATTTCCTCATTTTCATGTGTACATGCATGGACAGGCTACAGTGTCTTGTATTTTGTAGCTTTGTAGAACTGGAACCAACATGTGAATTGATTTTTCAAAATATGCATTTTAACTAGTTAGTTTAGTTGGTCATAGCAGTGGCGAAACATTGTTACACTTCTTACATAAAACGTTACATTGCAAACAAAAGAACTTCTGTTCAAAGCTCAACATACAAAAGCTGCCACAAGAAAGCTTCGCCTTCTTAAAAAACAGCTCAGATTTTAATAGAAGTCTATTTGTATATGTCATCAGACATGTGTTATACCAAAGTTACTAAAACTAAATTATTTAAAAGACAATATCCTATATTGGATACAAAGTAAACACATAATACCAATGTAACATAGAGACACAGAGCCCTTTTATCTATATCTCTGTCTTATTTTACCCCAGACTAACACCTAACTCCAAACCAATGAATAATCCGGGTTTTTGATGTCTCGTTTATATTTCAGCTGAATAAACTTGTGTCTTTGTTACAGAAATAACAACCAACCACGCTGAGAGACCTGAACTCTCTTTACCTGAGACCAAAATAACTTATAAACAGAATAAAATGTAATGGTCACTTTCTATGCTTTTCCATGCATGCACATGTTGTTTTTGAGCTCATGTTCCTAACATACGACCAGTTACCTCCCAGCATCATAGTGGGCACCAGAGGAGAGCTGAACTCACAGCTTTGGAATGTGACTGGAAAACCCTGAAAAACAAACCTGAAAACTGATGTGTGCAGTCCTCTGCAGTTGTCAGTAGGAAATCAATCTGAAGACAGCAGAGATACTTTGCAGAAGATTTTCCAACATGCTTAAAAAGTGATGTGCTGAAAATGATAATTAAATGGTGGATAGGTTTGGAGCCTGCACACTGAGGAAGGCATCAGCCAAACCTATTGTGCTTGTTTTCTCTTCTGCGTTATAAAGGAATAAAGACACAGAAAATGAGAACTTGTGAGGACATTTTTTTGCTTTTAGGGCAAACTAGTTTACTTTAAGTAAAACTTTTACATCAGCCCTAATAAAGCACAAAAAACTGCCAATATTAAAACTTAAGTAAAGCTTCATAAAGTTATCTTTTATATTCATATATGTAACTTGTGTCATTTTCATACTTAATATTTTATTAAAGCTAATTACTTTAATCAATGCCATGAATGTACATCATTAAAATGTATGTCATTCCAAAAAAAAAACAAGCAAAAAAATTTGTAAAATCTATTCCGGGAAGGTGAAATCTTGCAAAAAAAAAAAAAGTTTGCTCATGTTTTAACTTCATATTCCAGTTCTACTTAATGTCCCCCAGTATGAGGCAAACACTCTAGAGAGAAGAACATGTCTAACCATAGGCTGTGGTTACTCGAGGCCACACAGTAGATCAATAACAACAAGCCTGAAGAATAGTACGTCCATTGAGAAACTCCCCATCTTATCTCACATCTACTCTGGTGGGACGTCTCTCAAGGGGTTATTCCCGGGTACGAGCAAAAGAGGAAAAACACGTAGGAGGAATGAAACAACAACAAGCCCATCTCCACCCAGCAGGGCTAAAGAGCCCACCCTCCGGAATTCACGAGCTTTACCCCTACCCCCAATCCATCCATCCCAGCCCCAGCGTAAAAAAAAAAAGAGCCTGTTTTTGAAGATGCTTGTAGAGGAGGCCTCCGCAGTGGCCATAGAATTACTGTTTGGGTCACAGGGTTGGATACCAGTGTCAGATGTTATCCACTCACTCATATCCTGACAGGACCTTTCTGATTAGGACAAGTCAGTGGAAATCACCATAGTGCAGCTCACTGACATGTGTGCAAGCTAATGACAAGGAATCATTTGGATATGGGTGGCTCTGGGTGTGCCTGTTAGTCAAAGGAAACAACTGAAATAGCAAAACAGAGATTAGTGAAGACACTTCAATTCAACTCAGTGTGAACAACTTAATATGGAAAAATCTTTGAAGTGTGAAACTGAAGTTAGATGTATGAGGAGAGGGTGTTTGAAGACAAAACGTCCTTATTTAAAACTTTACTGAAACTATAACTTATTTTATTTACATTAGTTGTTTGTTTTAGCATCAGCATTAACTAGAAGTTATACCCTTTTATTAGTCTTTGTTCTACAGGGTAAGATTGTCTTCAAACTTGTAAGTTAAGATCGATCTTTTTTGTTTGTGAAGAAGAGGAGATAGACTAAAAGGGTGCTACATTTAGCAGAAAGTTAGGAATCAACGTCTTTAGTTTACATTGTTCTTTTCTCTTACAATCAACACCAATGACTCGAAGTCTTACTTCAGCCACCTTTTTATTATCTTTTTATATGTATTATAACTTCTAGTTTTAACTTCCAATCAATCTTTTTTACACAGCGTTGTGTATGTGTGTGTGTCTGTAGAAGAGTACATGAACAAAAAGAGAGAGCACCTTTTCATATGGAGTTAGGGAACTCATACGCATTGTGTAACATAACCATGAATTGGCTTATACAACTTAAATTACAACTTTTTCTTTACATTAGTTGTTTGTTTTAAATCACCCCCAACTAGAAGCCAAACTTTAGCCACCTTTTTATTTGCTTTACATATATCTATATATTTGTTTCATAATCTACACAAACAAAAATATCATATCATCTTTTTATTTGCCTTTAAGGTTAAGATTGTTTTCAAACTTGTTTAAACTTTTCATCAGCCATTTCTCCACATTTCTATTTGTAGAGAAATGCATTTTAAAACAGTCATTTTTCATATTAAGTTCTGAAAACACTCACATTTATTTTACATTTATATAGGGAATATATTTGTAATATAAGTGTGAATTGGCTTTTTTTTAAGATGAACCGAAGATACAACTAACTTCTTCAGTTTACACTAGATGTTTTATCTTCTACCAAATAGAAGTCATACTTCAGCTAACCTTTTATTTGCCCTCATGCTGCAGTATAAGATTGTTTTCAAACTTATTTGAACTTCAGGTTCAACCACTTTTCTACTAGTGGAGCAAAAATAAAAAAAATACTAATACCATCAAGTTCTGCAAAAAGTGAGGGAACTCATACATCTATGAATTGGCCTATTATCACATTATGATAATGATATTTTGATAACCTTTTTATTACTAACCTAATAATAATGGCATATAAGGATGATATGTTTACAATAAGGTTTTTCTCTCATGTTAAGTTTAATGTAAAAAACAAAAAAACTGCCTGTATGAGAATATGTAATCCACTTCTGATAATACAAATTAAGGTACAAAACTTTGTAACTACCAATTTGCAATGAAAACTGAATTTTGCCAACATATCAGACTTTTTCAGTCCATCATTGTCCCTGGTGTTTCCACAGTCAGTTGTCACAAATGTGTGTATGTCAGATGGACCCCTTTTTAATCCTGTAGGTGATGGTTTGCTGCAGTAAACACCAACTGGAGGTCATAAATTATATTCAACTCATAAATTGCTTTATTTATCTCTATATAAGATTGTTTCTTTTTAAACCAGCTATTCAAACTAGCCACAATCAATTCTTTAGAAAGTCAACTCTCACAGTCTGAGAGTGGAATGACTGCAGTGGTGCAAACTGAAATCACTATGATTTTTAGGCAGTTAGTTGCCTTGACCAAAACAGATAATTATGAGCATTTAACCTCATGAGCAGAAGCAGATTCCTGAGTTGTTTGAATACCAACTTTCTGAGCAGACTTTGGACTCCCTCACCCCAGCTAACCCCACCCAACCCCCACTCTTCACCCTGTAGGGTCCCAGAGGAAATTTGCCTTTACCATGCTGCTGTCAATGCAGTTCAAAGGGTTCATTCAGTTCGTCTCTCCCTTTTTCCCTTTCTTTTTTAGTGAAGGGGTTATTTTTTTGTCGTTTACTTCATGCATTCCAGCCACCAATCCTTCCCTTTTTTTATATCCTTTGCAGGGAAGTGTAAACAGTGCTGGCAAAGCAGGTCATCTACTCTCAGAGTTATTTTTCAAGAACTGGAGGAGTATGAACATGTGAAAGGTTTTAAATGCAAAATGTGATTATTTTCTTAATTCTTTCATTCATTTGAAATCCTAAACACAGGCCAATTTGACTGTACTTGGTTTTAATCCACTTTCTTGGAGATTTCTGCAGGAAAAGAAGAAAAAATCAATACTTTTTGCATTTTGTCTGAGCTCTTCCTTTGACATGTGCACAGATTTCGTTAAGGGATATTTTGAATCAACGAAAAAAATTACACAAGTCTCACAAAAGCACATGTGCTCCATACTTGGCTACAAACGTGAGCCTAAAACTTCTAAGACATTTTCTTCATTTCCTCGCTTCACATATCAAAAATAGCTTCAAATCGTTCATTTAAAATCAGATGTAATATTTGTTTAGGCGCAATAAATGTTTTTACAAGAAACTTACAATCCGACACATTTTCAAGAGCCTGTAGACTATTTGTTACCACTCCTGGATTCCAGCAGGATCATTTCCCAGTTAGTTTAAGGAGGCAACAACAAGACAAATCGTGAAAACAAACTCTCTTTTTTTTTATATATATAAATCACGTGGTTTTAACTATTTTCTCAATCCGAAAAAGAAGTCCCCACCAACAGGAGTAAACGGGGTGAAAATATCTGAATGAAATATCGGTGACGTCAGAGAGAGAGAGAGAGAGAGAGAGAGAGGGGGAGGTTGGAGAAGAAGCGTCTCTGCAGCCGGTGCGCCAAAAACTGCGCACAATGGGACAAAATATCCGTTTACGCTTCTCCAGTCCGCCGTTTTATTTATTCCTTTCATTGTTTTTTCTGCTGGGATCCCGAGGGTCAGTATGGCTTTATTTGCTTCCTCTTAGCTTCATTTAACATTTAACAAGTTGTTTTTCTCCACCATTTGCTGATCACAGATGTCGCCTGTGAATGGGCGTCGAACCCCAATGATCGATGCATTTCCTCAACGAAAGAGCGCGCTGATATTCCTACAATATTCCCATAATGACTTTAAAGTGGTCTACGGCGATCTTGTAGTGATCCAATAACGTTGGTTTCATTGATGGTTTTATAATCTCATTCTTTTTTATCATTTCCTTATAAGGACTTACAACTTAGTTTTGAGTGTGTTTTCAGTGCGCTATCTCCTCCTTAACCGTATCCTTCAGTTTTGGGCAGGTGCGCGCATCTCTAACTTTATAACTTTATTGAATGGGTTCGATAAAAGAGCCGATCCATCACTTTGTCATGTTGTTTAAAGCCGGTCATTTCAGGTCAATGAAAAGCAGCTTACAGCTTCACAGATGTGAGCTCAGCTGCAAGCAAGAACCACATTCAGTGGGAAATTTACGCTTAATCTAAATAAAGAGAAAGTGCAGGCTACTCTACAAACGCCTTTTTATTTTTGTTTAGAGAGTCAAAAAAAAAAAAAAACTCACCTGTTGGAGAGTGAGAGGACATCCTCCTTTTTTTCGCCCCCGAGGATGACTGAGATGGCACAGGCGGATCAAACGTTTCTCCCGGCGTCCCCTTTGATAGAGCAAATGTGGAGGAAAGTAGAGTTCAGCCTGCTGGACGTGAAGCCTGCCGACGCTCTAGTTTGAATTACACGTTTAGGCTGACTTTAACCTGGCGCCTGAAGCCAAGTGACCGGCTGGAATCAAAGAGATTTTCCATGGATGAATATTTTATAGTGCCACTGTAACATAACCTGCAGCAGCGTGAGGGGCAGGCAGATTTGTTTTTACATGCGTTACAGTGAGCCAACAGATTGCCGGGGAGCACGCTGTGGCACACATCTGGAAACTCATCTCCGAAATGATCCGTAGATGAGGGACATTTTTCATTGTCAGCTCCCAGTTTTTTCCACAAAAGGCTGCTCTGAAGCTCAGTCGCTCAATCGAGTGATCCTCAGCATTTTGCTTATGAGATAGACCCCATAAAGCTGAATTAGAGGGCAATTAAGCTTCTTTTTTTTTTTTTTTTTAAGTTTTCCAATATAATTGTATTATAAATTAAAACCCAATCCTCTGTCAGTCTTTAGAGATTCATCCTGGCTCTTCAAAACCATGTGGCACCCGTGGCCTCCCCTATCATGCTCCCTGCCTTCCCCCACCTCTTTCTCTCTTGTTGATAAAGATCCATACCTCACATCCCCCACCCAGCATGTTTACAAGCAGTATTCAACTATTCAAAAGCGTGACAAAATATACAATTCCCTTGAAAGCCAAGCCAAAGAGTGATTGTATCTGAGAACAGTTATACCGAAGGTCTGACCCTATAATGAAATAATATAAAAGAATTTCCCGTAAGAAAACCCCCAAACCTTCCCTACTGATCTGACATCTGCTCGTCAGTCACTCAGCCCTCACTGAGCAGTTCAAGTAAACTGTTCTCAGACCAGTGATTGGGATCTGATAAGACCAAGGAACTGTGATGGGATGGAAATAAATAGCGCCATCCATCGGTTGTCTGCAGACCATCACCTGCACGACTCTGCATCCCACAGTTCTCAGGAGACCTTCATCTAAACATAGATAGATAGATAGATAGATAGATAGATAGATAGATAGATAGATAGATAGATAGATAGATAGATAGATAGATATTTTTTTACATAGCTTAAATGTGATTCTGTAGATGCTTTCGAAGAGTAAATGTCCTTGTTTACTTTATAAATGAGTAACCTTTCCTCAGATGAGGGTTATAGATGCAGTGGTTTTATTCTGATAAATGTACTTGTGTTGTTAAGTTCAGGGAAATGCCAGACGCCATAAAAATACATATAGCCTACCTATATACCTGCCTATATTTATGATGATTTATTTTTTTGTCAATGGGAAAATTGATTTTTGTCTTTGTCTCGGGGTGTATGCTATAACTTAAACACACCAACACCCTCTTAATAAATGCTTTCCTTTCACCAAGAAAAAGTAAACTGCATCAGGAAATGAAGCCACAGTAACAGATCAAAGGGCTCATCTGGGGCGTAGCTTCTTCTTTACCACTTCAACCAAAACTCACACCCAACTTCTCCCTCATCTTTCTCAATAAGTTGTACTGCTAAGATTAAATATTGAATCTTTCTGTAAGCTTGAGCCACGTCTGTGCCAGAGAGAAAGATACAACAAAGTCATAAGAGGAGCCTACAGTTTGGTGCTGTTGAATATGTGCGCATGTCTGTCTCGGTGTGCAGATTCCAACTACAGAAAACAAAATAACTTCAGTCAAATTATAACTTTTAAAGCAATAATACGAATATGTCGAGGGGAATTAGTACATTTTTGCTCTTCCGCCGAGTAATGTAGTTCCTCAGCTGTGGCCCAGCGGCGATTTCCGGTTGGCGCATTAATATTTCAGCACGGTCACAGGTGTGTGCTCATTGGGTATTTTAGAACGTCTTCAAACGCGTCAGCCAATCAGAAATTAGGACCAGTTTCACGAGAGTTTAGGACATAAATTCATAAGGATATTACGGAATTTCTTATCAAATATGAAAGTTATTTCCCCCTCTGTTATATTTAGGAACCTGTAATGTTATAATCCTATAATAAAGACAGTCTATAACGGCTGGTTTGTGTTTTAATGCACCACCAGCTTTGCTCCAGAGAATGTGAAGTACGTCTGTGTAGGCCTGCTGCAGGTCAACAGGACCGTCAAGCGCCCTCTGGTGGATCACTGCTACCTCACGCACGCGCAAACACGTGCATACTTACAGACGGAGGAAACACATTAAAGAAAAAGAAAAAAACAGAGAGAAAAAAGAAAAGACTGGGGAAACATCTGATGTAGATGCTTCGGCGCAACTGAGCTCTAAAATGCTACATGGCCTTTAGAGACACCAGATCTCAACCCTGTGGAACACCTGACAGATTTTTTGGACCAACATGTCAGACAATGCTCTCCACTCCCGTCACCATAACAGCAAATAATACAACGTAGACCTTTATCTTCAGATCTATTTTGTAATGTCTGTGGCTGCCTCTGATGTCTCTATCTGTCTCTATCTGTCCCTTTTGTTATGTTTGCCTTTCTCTCTATCTGCTGCACTCAGGTCTCTCTAGCAGAAGACATCTTAATCTCAGTTATATCATTTTTAATTGTCCTAAATGTGTCATTAATAATAAATGTGATAGTAATCATTTATTTAAACGATACAGCTATTGTGATTTAGTTGAAATAAAATGCAAACATATAAAACTTCAAGCAGTAGCTGATTTGCAGTCTTTGTCCCTGTTTAGGCTTTAAAGGGATAAAACACATAATAAAACACTGTAATATGAGCATAGAGACAAACAGTAATGCAAACAGTAACTGAAACAACAGTTAAGAACAACAAGAAGGAAACAAAGTGTTGACAGATTTGCAAAGTGTTGACAGAGAGGGAATATATTTTAGAGAAATGGTTCTCATCCCTCCAGTAGAGTTCCACAAACTTGGCAAGCAGCACTGAGGCTGTTCTCAGACTCCATACTGAGACACTTCATGTTGGTTTTTTTACTTTAATTTGTCACCCATCGGTACATTTTATTGAGAAATTGCTTATGTTTGGTTGCAAGGTGGTTAAAGAGAGATTGGGCTTACTAATGAAGTGATCAAACAACCCAGTATTCATAATATATATGAGTTATGTCACATTTGTGATCAAGCTCATATAAATTTGTAGAAAAACCTGCAGAGACGTTGAACTGCTCACTGATTGGCTGTGATGTGAGAAGCTATAAATGTGTTTTGTCTATTTTGAAAACATTTCATATTTTGTTAACTTACCTATTTATTCCATTCATTTACTCTGAACATTGTTCAGTTTTCCTGGTTGGGGAATAAGTGGATTAATTTCCTTGTAGAGCTGAAAAGTTCAAGAAGATAATTTAGTGTAGTATTTAAGTAATGTGCAGTGTTGTGTGTGAAGGGAACTTTTAATTGCATTATTTATGGGAGTGGAGTAGTAGTTTAGAGGAGATTGTTTGCCTGTCTGGCTTCAGTTTTCAGGATTTTCTTTATTTAGTTTCAAATAGTAACAACTGGCACATTTAAGATTTAAATATGCATAATCTCCTACACTTTTAGTTAGTTGCAAAATTTGTTTGCAACCAGAACATTTTACAAATAGATTTAATTTAATTTTGTGGGATTTAAGAATCACAAAACTTTCATTAAAATTAACATTTCAGTTTGTATTTTTCCACTTTAATATTCTAGTTTCAGCAAGATGTTTGGAGAACAAAAAAAAATATATATAACGTATATATATATATATATATATATAAAGAAGAGTTTAGTTTTCAGTGACCTGATTTAAATTTTCTAAACTTCTTGAACTGAATCAAGAAAGACTTTGTACAACTTTGTAATTGTAAAAGTTATATTCTCACAATTTGAATCGGTTTGTTTCATTTCTAACTAAATAGAATTTAAGTGCCAGTTTATTTCAGAAAACTTTACTTGGTGTATAAAAAATGTGCATTGTCTCATGTCAAAGTGTTTTTTAAGTTAAAATGAAAGAAGCTAAGTTTTTGTGTGTTGATAGAAAGAATCTAATGATCTTTCTGTAAGAGCTTTTGATGCCTTGACCCACAACAACCCCACCAATACAAAGAAATCATTTTATCAGCTATCAGAGGGTTTTATCCTGATAAATTCTCTTTTCAAGTTTCATGTTGCAGTTTGTCCAGAGCTTCCAAGGCCTAATGCCTTTTCTCAATGGCCTTAAGTGACTGAAATGTAGTGTTTTGACTAAATTATGTATTAATAAAAGAAAGGAAATAAGAGTGAAAATGTGACAGATGAATACATTAAAATGGTTAATTAAAATAATTTGTTGTCTTGTAACTTTTTTGTTTTGTAAATGTGTAGATTGTGTAAAGTTACAGCCTTTTATGTCATTTTAATGTTCATAAAATCAAATAGGAAGCTGTGCTTTTTAAAATAAGTAAATAAATATAACAGTCATGAAAACAAATTGGTTTTTGTTTTGTTTCTTCTTTTTTTTTTGGTTAATTTAATTTCCATTCTGAAATGAGTTTGGAAGAGAAAACATATTATTTGTGCATTCTTTAAAAAATTATTGTACTTTCATAAATAAATATGAAAGTGGTGTATCAGAAAAGTTCTTAAACACGAAACATGTATGTTGAGCAATCCACATGGGGCCCTCTGTCAGACCACCCTCATTTTCTGCTCCTGCTGCACGTGTAGGTCATTTTCAGTTACTGCCCCCTGGTGGACACTTAAAGCCATAGCAACAACTGCAGCAGACTCAGCTGCTCCTTTCTCTCAGTTGTAAACAGCACTAAAAACCTTTGGGTGCATCCAATAAAAATCAACTATCAAAAATAAATTTAATTAGAAAATTATAATAAAAGATCCAATTCTTGAGTTTGTTTTAGAATTCCAGTAGAAGCTCTGGGTTGTTCTGTTGTCACACGATTATTAAATAATGTGGATCAAATGTTAGCAATTTATCAGAAAAATGTGTTGCCAACTCAACTACACACAACTGTTATCATAGTCTTTGTATTTATATGTAAACTTAAACACAATAAATGGGCATAAATCACTGTTTAAAAAGTTGTTTATTGTAATTGTGGCATTGTGTTTGGTTCCCTTTAAAAGGCAAACAATCAGCACGATGTCAAGAGGTAGAAATCATTATCAGTCTGAAAGAAATGTGGGGACTGACATCCAAACACACACACTCTTTCACACACACACACTGTTTCACATGCACGCTAGTGTTTCTCTTTTTTGCAAGTTTTACACACTCACGTCCACAACAATACTGTCAATTTTGCAGAATCACTTGCACTACACCGTCTTGTTCAGAATTGTACATGCTGAATTCATTCGACATCCCACAGCGTCCATTCTGAGCACAAACAAAAAAATAAATAATATGCATCGTCTTGAAGCACCCAGAGGACTCAGAAATGATCTTCAAATAAACTTTTGCCACTTTAACCTCATGACTGTAACTGCTGATTGGCCGATTACTGTAACCATGAAGGTACCCCCTCCCTTTACACGTCCATCACTATTAATGTAGTCGTTCTTTTATCTCAGTAGGACTACAAACATGACCTACAGGAGAGGGTATGTTAGCTGTGAGTGCTGTATGTTGGCTTATACTTGCGAGGAGGGGAATAGAGGGAGGGACGTAAATAAACAAACACAAAGACAAGACCAAAAAAATATATATAATGTAACGGAAGCTGGGTAAACTTATATTAAAATTTCCTGTAAGTGTAAATGTAAAGTTACAAATAATGTGTGAACAGCTGGTATGAACAGTATTCCAAAGATGATTTGAGAACAAAAAAAACAAAACAACACAACACACCCACACACACACCCACACCCACACACAAACACACACACAAACACTCACTCTCCAATGGAAGGAGCAGGTTATTTGACCCAGGAGATGTTGAGACAGCGAGCAATAAAGGCGTAGGTGTCAGCCACCTCCTGGATGACCTTGCTGGTGGGCTTGCCGGCGCCGTGGCCCGACTTTGTGTCCACGAGGATGAACAGAGGGTTTGTCTGCTTGGGGCTGCGGCCTACAATGTACTGCAGAGTGGCGATGTATTTGAGTGAGTGGAGAGGCACCACCCGGTCGTCGTGGTCCCCTGTCAGCAGGAGCACCGCAGGGTACTGGACCCCGTTTCCTTCTGGGATGCGGATATTGTGGAGCGGGGAGTATCTGGCGGAGGAGCATAGGGTACCGAGTTCAGATATTAATGATTAAGTAACTTGCAAATTATATTCTAAATATTATATTTTAAAATCGATTCATCATTTTGTCTTTGAAATGTTTGAAAATCATGAAAAATGATTTCCCAGAACCCGAGATGGCGTCTTCGAAAACCTTGTTTTATCCAACCAACAGTGCAAAATCCCCCCAAAACTCAATTTATGTATCATGTATGATCAAGAAAAGCACACTTTTTTTTGTGCTTGAAATATGACCTATTTATTGTGTGTCAATCTGCTAGACATTATTCTATCAAATCAGTCACTGTTGAGTGAAGTGCCTTGTCAAAATGCTTCCTTGATATGCCTTAATATTAAATTTGAGATTGAATTGAATTTGCTGTGTGGGTAATTGGTTGTTCTGAAGTTCCTCCTGGGACTTTTCCTAGCTCAGCTTAAGTGTCACAGTTTAATTGTTCCCCCTTTTTAGGTCATTAAATCAAGACTTTTACAATTAGATGTGTAAATCAACATCTCCTGCACTGTTTTATAGCAGAGGTGGAGCACTTCACTTCAATCAAAGACCACCTCCAATAATATCATCAAAAATGGACATACACTACTCACAAAAAGTTAGGGATATTCGGCTTTCGGATGAAATTTCAGAATGTACATAAAATGCACTATAACCTTTCCAGGTGATCTTAATTTGACCTTCTACTTAAATGCCCTACTTTCATGATATAATATCACTGTAGCATCAACTTTTTACATTTTCCATAAATTTCACCCGAAAGTGGAATATCCCTAACTTTTTGTGAGTAGTGTACTTGGATGAAATTAAAACATTAATTATCTCCACAGCCAACAGGACAACCCAACAGGAAATGCTTGCTTCAGTACGGTAGCTGTTATAAATGTAATATATTGTATATTACACACTGGTTACTGGGCACTTACTTGATGAGCCAGTCAAACTGCTCTTTTTTTTCAGAGCAGCCAAAGTCTGTGGTCCAAGCGTGGCCGATGGTGAACTTGTGGAATTTCAGCATGTCCATGACGCCTACCTGAGCTACAGCACAGCCGAACAGCTCGGGCCGCTGGTTCACACAGGCCGCTGAGAGAGGAAACACACAGTCAGACACACCAGGGACTGATATCTGCCCAGCTAAGACTCTACAACTGTTTGAGGCTTCATTTGAAAAGGACTATATATAAATAGTCTAAATTGTTTTTTTAGCCAGCAGCAATATATACATACCTACAAGCAGGCCACCATTGGAGCCACCGTTTATAGTCAGTTTGGAAGGAGAAGTGTATCCCTCCTTGATGAGATATTCAGCTGCAAGCTGGAAGTCTGTGAAGCAGTTCTGCTTGTTGGCCAACATGCCAGCTAAAGGGGGAAAATACAAGTGTCTTTATGTAAGCAGTACGTGTGTAAATTGTTGATAAATATAAAGAATTCTACACACCAGCTGCTAAATGCATAATTTAATCCTTAATCCTGGTTTATTCTGATACACTGTTCACATCTTTTAAATGACAAACACCACATTAAACCAGTGTGTGTCAAAAGAATCCCCTCACCTTTGTGCCAAGTCTCTCCGTACTCTCCTCCTCCTCGAATGTTGGCAACAGCCAGGACTCCCCCCAGGTGTCTGACAAAGATGAGTCGGGAGACACTGTAGCTTGGCGTGATGGAGATATTAAAACCACCATAGCCGTACAGAAAACCAGGATGGGAGCCATCCAGTTTGATGCCCTTCTTGTGAACGATAAACATGGGGATTTGAGTGCCATCTTTGGAGGGATAGAAGATCTGGAGAAAGACACACAATCAGGAACACAAATTGGACTAGAAACAAGCTGGGAAAAGACAGGGAATGGTATCTTGGACACAGATGGGAGCAGCAAATATGGTATTAACACAGAAATAATCTTTATCCATGTTTATCGTAATGCTAGTGCTAATGAGGATGTTTTCCTTTCAGTGTTTTTGGTATTGCTCAAAGACAGTAACGCTATTCTTAAATCTTCACTTGTCCTTCTGTCTGAGTCAGACAAGAGAGAGAACATATAAAATTGTCCTCAGTGCCTTGCTTATTTTCCTTTTTACAATGTTATTTCTGAGGTCACGGCCCTCAGTAGGAATAGAACATAAATCTCTCTGAGACACTGTACTTCCAGGCACCCACCTGCCTCTCCTTTAAAACATAAAATGATAAAATGTCATATTGAAAATCTGTTTGAAAAGGATAAGCAGAGAAACATGACTTCGCGCACACACACACACACACACACACTGAACTTTTCTCTTAACAACCTGATTAATAGCTCTTATACATTGGGTCAGTACTTTAAGAACTGGGTCGAGGTTGGGCAGTCAGGCACAGAGAGATGTACACATTTCTACTTAAACATATCTGGGAGAAGTCTTTCAAAAGAGTTCTTCATTTCTCAGGACAGAAAATGAAAATAAAAGAAGTACTTCCTGCTAGAAGTCATGGAAATTGTGCACATTCTGGATAATTATAGTTACCTGGGTGGTCTGGTAATCAGAAGGGTTAAAGCCTTTGACAGTGACCTCTCTGAAGATGTGGGGCTGCAGCGGCTCCTTAGTCAGGTCACAATGGTAAATGATGGCTGGATGCAGGAAAAGAAAAAAGATGTCACCTCATTTGTTCTACAATCCTTAAAATCACATTGACAATGTGTGTGCAAATTATGTTTGTGTAGTACATAAACATAAATGTACTGATCACCGTGACAAGAAACTATAATACCCATTTCAAAGCATACTTAATCCCACTGCCTATATTTTTACATGACTAATTCCATAATCACATTACAAAGTGTTGTTAGCTGTTTTTCTTCAGCCTGTTTCCTCATTAACTACCCTGTGCATATTAAATCTCTACACATTTGCCAGTTCATGTGTAAACTAATTTCCTTTGCAACAAATGTCAGTGACACAGCATCTGAAAGCACGACACAAACCGAGCGGTTATATTGTTGTACCTGGGGAGAGAAAGGAGGTGAAGTAGTAGAAGATCTCCGAGTCCCTCTTGCGTCCTGTGAAACCCACCACAGAGCCGACGTCAAGAGGGAAGGTCCTCAGCTCCTCCCCCGAGCTCAGACGGTACATTTTCAACACATTCTTCACGTCGTGGAGGAAACACACAAACAGGTAGCTGGAGTACGTACAGGTGGCAAACACTGCAGGGAAGAGACGCCAAGAGCAGAGAGTAGATAGGAAGCTGAAATTTGTGTTTCAGGTAGAGAGCAAAAAAACACCCCATTCCTAATATTTTAGAAGTGCGGATCTCATGAGTGCTGCAGCAGCTCACCAATAACATCCTTGTCATGTTGAGGGATGAGCTCTTTCCAGTTGCTCTGAGCTGGAGAGGCAAAATCGATGTTGATGAGGCGGTAACGTGGGGCGTCCAGGTTGGTCTTGAATGTGAACAACGTGCCCTCGTTGGTCACGTACTCGTACTCAGCATCGAAGTTGTCGATTAGCTTCACCCATGGCAAAAGTCCTACACAAAAGAGTAGGATGAGGAGTGTTTTAGTCCTACAATAAAAGTGCTGAACGTGCAGACTACAAAACAAAGAGAAAGTACTTCTTTCTTACAGCAATGTGGCACAAAATGGGAATTCATTCACCTTTTTGTGGGCATAAATTGAGACTATATTTGCTGTTCAGTCATCTAAATTTCAGTTCCAGCTTAAAAATATAACTTCAAAACGTGCTAGTAAAACTGTGCTTTTACTAACAAAAGACACAAAACACTTACCAGGAGTTTATGGGAAATAACAACTTAAAATGCTGATTTTCTTTTCAATTCAGCAGGCACACATATCAAGATAATGAAACAAGTAAACAAGTGTAACAAACCTGTAATACCCTGAGGAGTGGTCTGGAGGTCACAGTACCACAGTCTGTTGACTGGATCGCAACCTTCCCTGATAGACAGCAGCACATAGCGTCCATCATCGGATACCTGCAATATAAATGCAATCACTAAACCCCGCCTGAATATCAATAAACACATGTACTCTTCTTCAGTCAGTCGTTTTAATATTTGGGAGTGAGAAAAAAAAACAACTTTCTAGCATACCTCAGCTCCACTCATCCATTTGGGGTGGTCGGGGAACTCGGCGCACAGCACGTCCTCAGACTGCGGAGTCCCCAAAACATGGAAGTATAACTTCTGGTGCAGGTTGGTGGAGGTCTCAGTGCCTGGAAGACATAACGTTTTAGTTTCATCAATGCCCCTAGTGGCGACAAGAAACAGAGAAGAGATATGAAGTGGGTGTGCGGTGGACTGCGGCAACAATACTGATGCATCGAAGTTGTACGCGGACAAATACAAAGCTACACATGTATCTGATTAAAAAAAGAGAACATGGAAAAACATTAAAAACACCATATTAAATCTTTTAGTCTCAAATATTTGTTTGAAGTGTTGAGCTTTACTTATTAGTTTTTCTTTATAAGTCTGAGGCATAGTGGTAGCAGCTGAAGAAGATTAGGATTTGAGAATGTGCAGCCTAACACTGTCTTGACCTCACCGTCACTCTTGCCCTCTTGGTCGGGGTAGGAGTTGTAGAAAAGTCCCTTCCCGTCGTGAGTCCAGGACATGCAGCTAAACTTGACCCGCTCCAGGCGGTCTTCCAAAGGCACGGCGTCTTCAACCCGCAGGAAGCGGATCTCCACCCAGTCTGAACCGCTGGCACTGGTGCCATATGCCAGGTACTCCCCATCCTCAGAGAATGCATAGCCTTAAAGAGAAGAACATCAACAAAGACATCGGGGAAAGTTAACATTCATTATTTTGTGGTCAGCGTTGATGCTATGAATAGCAGGTTATTTATGGAAAGGAAGACATCACAGATTGAAAATTCAGTCGTTATAATCATATCAGGAAACTATTCTGGCTATCTGTTCCAGTGTATTCGGCAAAGGCATCATAATCAAATGTAGGCATCAAAATGAAATGCATACTGTAAATATATCATAGAAATCCTATTCAAAGAGTGAAAAAGATTAATAATAAACAGTGCTATTTTGTTTTTACAACAGTCTTTGTTGATACCTCGCAAGGCAACTGTCCCATCATCAGAAAACGTGTTTGGATCCAAGAAGACTGTGGGCTCGGCATCCAGGTTCTCCTGCACGTACATCACACTCTGGTTTTGTAGGCCTGTGTTGTAGAAGTGGAAGTACCTGAAAGTGAGGGGGAGAGATGGTTAAGGCAAAGAGCAAAGCAGGATTCGGTTTTATGCTTTGATGTCAACTTTACCATGTCTTCTCATAAATATAGCTGACACAGACGTGTGACTGAAGAGGCTAAAACGTGACTCCGTTGTGCCTCGCCTCACCTGCTCCCTCTCTTGAAAGGACAGCTATACTTGGGGTAATCATACAGCTCAGTCATGCGCTCCTTGAACAGGTCTCGCACCTCGCAGCGCTCTAAAAACGGCAACGTCAGCTGGTTCTGAGCAGTGACAAAGGCCTGGTGGAGGAAAGACACAACGCCAACACACATCAAGTTTTACACATCAGTGTATTATCATCATCTCTGTGGTCAGTTCCAAGAATCTGCCGTATTGTTATGTCTGATCAGCTCTGCTGAGTAAAACCAGAATAGAACATGTTCCAAATCAAACAGGGCTCCCGGTTTTACTCAGCAGAGTTATCCAGATTACTTCACTTCTCGGGACAGGCCCACTGGTGATATCAACACAGTTTTGGGTTGGTAGTGGTTATCACTGCCACATCCTAATGCGCTGCACTTAAATCTTTATCAGTAGTTGCATGACACAACCTGCAGCAACATTGCACTAACAGTATGGAAAGGGGTGACTGGTGCCCACTAAACGAATGTAAAACAAGAGATTAACAAAGCATCTGGGCAGAAACAGCAGCATTTAGACACCAAATCATACGTGTTGCCAGTCTGCGATTGTGATAAAAGGCTAAATGTGTCAATACACAGAATATTTACAAGTGTTTACCTGCGTCTTTTCACTGTCGGGGTCCTCCAGCCAGCTGTATGGATCTGGTAATTTGGAGCCATGATAGTCATCCACCTGAGACAGGTGAAGCAGTAATGACAGGTGTTACAATGTGAGCTTAGGTGTGGCAATAAATAAATAAATAAATAAATAACAGACTGGTGCCACCGAGCTGGCACGTCCAGGCTTGTTAGCAGCGTTAATGAAATAGCAATGCGGGAATGTTAGCGTATTGTGAGCACTGGAGGACTTCACTGAGGGTCGGCTGCCCCTCCGTTGTGTCAACAAAGTCAGCCAGGGTTGGCAGACCAGGCTAAGCTAACTAGCATGCTAACAAAGCAGACGCCCGTTTCAATGAATGAAAAAGCATGATGATTAAGCATCCCGGCTTATTAGCACGCTAGGCTAGTTAGCGAGCCACATTTACTTACAACTGCGTCGTCACGGTAAGCCTGCGGATACTGGAAAGCCATTCTGGAGGTTAGTTTTCGGGTGTTGCGTAAGAAAAAAAGCTCCCTCAGAGACTGAAGCAGTGGTTTTGAAATGACTCTCCGGATCCTGTAAAACATGAACTTGAGGGGTTTTTTTTGGCCAGAAAGATGCGCTGCTTACACACAGCCAACAAGCACGTTGAAGAGGATGCCGCTGGTTGCTGGTTGTGAGCAGCTCAATTCCTGTTGCGCCCTCTATTGGTAAAACACGAGAACACAAGCCACGGGACAGTGGCTGAATGAGGACACTGGCTGAAGTTGACAGGGTAGCTGTGTGGAGATGAGGCGAGAACTAAAAAGTGTTTATTTCATTTAAGTAAGTATCACAGTTAAGATGAGTTTAATGAATATAATTAAAAGTTTTAATGTGGTTAATTTGAGTTGTCTGTGAAGCAAATAACTGGAAGTTCTTGCTGTAAAATTAAACTCATTTAACATTCTCCTTTTTAACACGTTTGGTTTGAAAGATTATATTTTCCTATGAATAAAATGATAAATAAATGAAAGAATCTGTGACTAATATTGTTTTACATACTGTTTAGAAACTCTAGCTTAGGCCTATACATGTGTTTGACATTACCTGTAATGGTGTCGTTCTCGAAATATTTGAATGATTTATTAACTAGCCGGTATTTGGGAGATGGTACCAACTTAATTATTAATTATTTTATTTAAAACAAAGTTTATATAAGTAACTAAAGCTCAGAATGACACGCAGAGAGAACGGTGAAGTAAATAGTGACTCAGCACCTTTAGTTAAAGGTTATCTGAGGCCACTGGGACTCTCCATCACTATTCTTATCTTAAGTGTAGAGGTCAACCCCTCAATCTTATTTCTTTTTGCTCATCAGCCCTCCCTTACTTCCTCTTCTTACTTAATCAATCAATCCTGATTTGACCATCATTATCACAGGTGCCTTCACTTACACAATGACTGATAGCACAAGATAAGGCACGCTAAGGTAGCACGTAACTTGAGGAAACAGTGGGTCCACTGAAGTGAACGCAAATATATGTGTTTCTATCAGTGGTCTATATTATTGAGCGGTTATGTACAGAGGCCATCTTGTTGAATGTGTTGTGTTATTCTTCTGTCACATCACACTGCGACTACAAGTCATTCTACAGCTATGCAGATAAGAGCCCTGAGGCCGGGTTAATTACACAGCAGTGTTTCAGTCAAAAAGGAAACACATTGTTTGGATACCGCTGCTGATCATACAGTCAGATCATACAGGAGATTCCAAAGTGTTGTTACTTTCAGATTCGGCTTAAAGCTATCAGAGCTGTCACGCTACTGAGCCAGATTTTTAGAAAAGGACTGGTGACATCCTCTCATGCGTGAATGCATGATGAAAGTAGAGAAGCGTGACTAGCTGATAGCAGGTGGAGGAAAGAGCGTTTTTCTGTGTAAGGAAAATATAGTTTGGGGTGTCAGATGGTGCCACTGCTAATCTCAGATCATTCCATTCTTCCTCTGCTCTGAGATTTTGGTCTCTCTTCTGATGGACTTAGTATCGGAAATGTTTGTAGGTGGATGTTCTGGGTCAAAGGATGGTCTCTGCCCCCTCCCTTCCCCTCTAACACCATTCTTCTTCCCTTCCTTAAGCCGGAGTCAGGAATACCCCTCTATGCAAAGGGGATCTCTTCCTGTTTGCCTATATGTCAGGATCAGATATGGGTCCCAGAAACTATTGTCCTCTGACGCCTCTGTTTCCCTAACAAACCGGGGGGAGAAAAACACTGACAGTTTGAATGAGCGTGTTTGTGTTTGCATTGAAATATGGACTTTTTAATGCTCATAGAGTGGGCGGGTTTATGCATTTGTGTGTTTGACATAGAGTTGGGCTGGGCTGGAAGTGGCCATGCATGAATTAGACCTTCTTGTTCCCCTGTTTCCCCCATTGTCCAGAGTCAACAGTGATCTCTCCCCCATGGTCGGAAGCACCTGTCTCTGCTGCGGTGCACAAAGGAGACTGACCACCTGTTGTGTTTCGCTGCACAGGGTTACCACAAGGTTAACTCATCCATAAATCTCTATGGCTTCACTCAGAGTGGCTCCTGTGAAGCGGTGCATTTTGCTAGAGGTGGTTTTTAATTTTTTTGCATCTGATGAATCTGCAAAGCTTTGGAAGGAAGTGTGCTGCCGATCATACCAATCAATGGAGATGGCAAACTTAACACTAACAATATGAGATCAGATAAACCGTTTAACATACCAGGATGAACCGATACAACCTGTGATGGTCAATAAAGTCTCTTTTATGCGTAGAGGAATCCTTTCTTGTAAGCCGCATGTTCACAAACCCTGTGAGATCATATTTGCAGGAAGATAAGTTGCCAGCATACTGATATCAATCAGACTTTACCAGCACATACGCTTCTTAATATTTTCACTTCTGGTTTTGGCTGTTTACACTCAGACAGGAGTCTATTCAGAGGTTAAAAATGAATCATGGTGTGAAGCAGCACCTTGACTTACTTATTTCTTTCTTCTCTATAAAGAGCCCACTCCAAATGTAAAAGGCAGTCAATGAATGCACTTAAAATACACTTGATATTCACTTCATATTATATGGTATTAATAATAAAAATAATGTCACGTAATGTTTCCATATTTTATACTATTGCCACTTGCCATGTGTCCACATGACAACGTTGAATTGTAATACAGATGAACATCAGCAGGCAAAGAGATATGTTACACCTTTGATGCCTTTTTGTTGAACATCTTATCTGTGGACAGGGAGATTGGGCTACATCTAATGAAGACATTATTCTGCTCAGTGCAGGCTGATGTGGCAGTTTCTTACAATAATATACAGTGGATTTAATTACTTTAAGCAAAATCACAAAGGTTATCATCAACAATAAGGGATGTCCACGTTCCTTTTATGTATCACCAAACCTCAGCTAAAATATATGGCCACAGTCGAGTCACAGTCCTTCAACTTAATAATAGTAGTCCAAAGGGATCCCAGCACGACAAAACAATACACAAGCAATAATAAGAACACTTTTAAATACAGAGATCACAGGGGACAGCTTCCTGCCTGTTTCTCTCTTTCAACTGTCATTAGCCTGGGCCAGGATAATAGTCTCTGCTCTGTCCTGTCCTGTGTGTGATGTGGTGGAGGGTCAGTCCAACTTGGCCCCTCAGATGTCCTCAGACAACAGGATGTTATTGAGGATCCAGTCAGGGAAATTACAGCACACACAGAAGACGGATGTGATCGGCGCACAAATTATAGGAAATGCTTAATGCATTTGTCATCATGCATGCAGTATGTTTGCTCACCAAGGTGAAGTCAGTTCATGTTTGAGGCTGTGCCAGTTTCAGTGATATCCGGGTAAAAGCAAAATACAGTGACTAATATGTGTTGATCGTCAACAAAAGAGCAACCATTCTTTTTTTTTTTTTTAAACTGTGCTAACAAGTCCAATGTTGTCCAGTGGTGACTTCATTGCTGTCTGTTTCAGGATGGCAGCGATGCCACATCTAATGAGGTTCTGTCAGTATCTATTCAGACATACAGTCATGAGTTCTTTCAGCAGAAAAAACACATGATAAGAGCGACAGTAAGACCAAGTCAATCTCACTGAAGAGAGGGGAAGTTTGTCATTGTTTGTACTGATCATGTTGAAAAGGGAAAGAGAGCACTCAGGTTACCCAAAGCCGACTTGGTGAAAGAGCAGAGGATAAAAGGACAGTTTTACAACAACACAACTTTCAGGGGTAGAGTGTCCTTGATTGCTTGTATGGGCACCATGGCATATTTATACTAACAGTAAACCCTTGGCATACATAAAACTCCAGTGAAAAGAAAAGTTGATGTCATTGTCTGAAAATAGATCTTTATCTTTCAGTCAAAGCTATTTGTATCTCAATCTGGCACTGTGTTTTCCTCTTCGTCAAACTTAGACATAGACACTCTTACCACAGACTTCTGGAGAGAGAGACTTTCTTGTCTTGATTAGTCAGGCAAGAGCGAGCTAAGTGGGAGAACAAAGCAGAGATCGAATGAGACTTCAGTCAGGGAAGTGGTTTGTGATCTCCGAGCTAAAATCGGCACTAACCAGAGAAACAGGGCTGAAAAACACCCCTTGTCATTACACAAACACAAACCATCAATGTGTGTCAGTCATCTCCATACATCTCCTCACCTCGTGCCCTTTTTTTCTGTTTTGTCTTTGAACCTCACCTGCTTTGTTTTCTGGGTTTGTCCCCAAAGAAAAAGAAGATGTGGAGGGGCAGAAAAGAAAATGAACGTATTGCGTGCGTGCAGACAGATATTACCCTTTTAAAAGCAAAACAAATATGTGTGTGTGTGCGCAGGCCCTGTAATTTTGCTGTTGACATGTGCACTTACAGTGGGGATCTGGGACCCTGTTAATGACTGGGGCAGGTAACACTGGAGACAGGTGGAGGACAGTGCTGTCTGACTGGTTCTAAAATAGAGAGAGTGTGTGTCTCTGTATGAGTGTGAAGGAGTGTCAGACGCAGACTGAGATGTGTAGACAGACATGGTGGCACCTGGTGATGTCACTGATGTTGTCACTGAATAGTAGTAAGTTCCCCTTTTATAATGAACACCATTCCTGAGCAGCTGACTAAAACCATTTAAACACTTTGTATTGTACTCCTGTTGTGCTATTGCTCAATGAGGAAATATTGCACAGGCCACTCATCAGCACACAGTACACGAATGCAACACGTATATAAAAGAATAGTGTTAGATAATAAGATAAAAAAAAAAAAAAACAAGATATGATGTATTAATTTGTGAGCTTTAGAGGTGCTGGTAGTTGGATTTTTTTTTACCCAGTCTTTATGCTAAGCTAAGCTTCTGATATGAGTGGTATCAATCTTCTCATCTAACTCAGCCAGAAACCAACTAATGTGTTTACTGGACATGGTTTTACTATGATGTTCCTTGCAATGATACTGCTTTGCCAAACAGGTATCACTTGATTCTGTGATACAGTCTTATACAGAACAGGAAGGGACTGGTGTCATTCACACAAGACAAGGACGCACACAGTAAGGAATGTTCATGCATGAATACTCATACACAAGCATATTGCATCCGCTCATACAGGGGTCACAGTCTGCTTCTCTGTATGTCTTTATTTGGGATGTCAGGGAGGAAGTTGAGTGTGTGCGAGAGAGAGCGAGAGTTAGGGGAAACTCTACCCCGTGCCAGAGTGTGACAGCATGGATCAGGTTCACCTCTGTTTGTTCAGTGGCCATCCAGAAATATGGCAGGAATCTGAGAACAGCAAGCTACCAAGGGCTGACTGAGCTGAATCGGCTAGCTGCTCCTGAGAGACAAATGGACACAGACAACCAGATACACACACACACACACACACACACACACACACACACACACACACACACACACACACACACACACACACACACACTCAAAGGAAGAATCCTAATACATTCTACAGTGTATGTTACCATTTCTCATCTAATAGTAACAGTTAGATTTTGTTTTCTTCCATTGGATGAAACATCTCAAGCTCGTAAGAGACACGTAAGAGCGGGTGTGTGTTAGGTGTGTGTTTGCATCCTTCCCGGATGATGTGTCTCAGTGTTGGTCATTATTACAGTCTGGGTTAGTAATCAAGAGGAAGACAAAACAATGTGAGGAGCCTTTTAATACAGGCAGGTGTGGCTCCTGAGGGTCTGACACTTCCTCAGCTGTGCAGCTACCCCCCAAAGTCAGTCGATCTGGTCTTCAGTAGGAAACTGAGGACATAAAGTTTTCAGGTGACACACATTTATTTGAGAAAAGTGGAGCTGGTAGAGAAGCAAGTGTTTTAAGAGCAATAATTAGAGACGTAGACGTCTTTGGGTGGACAGTTTTAAAGTGCAGAGTATCTGCAGTATCTGTTATTAAATGTTAGTTTAAAGGAATAC
The DNA here is from genome assembly GCF_905237075.1 of Dicentrarchus labrax. NCBI lineage: Eukaryota > Metazoa > Chordata > Actinopteri > Moronidae > Dicentrarchus > Dicentrarchus labrax. The sequence goes on from NW_026136708.1 coordinate 16,855,546, forward strand.
CAGAATGTTTATATGAGTATTAGAAATCCATTAGCTGATAAACAGGGTTGATAGAACTGAAAGCGAGTGTGGGAAAAAGGAAACACTTCATTTGAGACCAAATGCCCAGAAAGGATGTTTCTCTTTTTACAGTATGGTGAAATCAAGTGTTAACCACTGTGGTTTGAGTTCTCAGGGCAGGACGGTGGTTCTGATTAACAAACAATACAAATTGTGTTTTAAACATGAATATGTGTTTTGTAGTATATGCAATGATTCATTTAATAGGCACATTGCACATAATAAATATAGTATATGTGGCTGTCGATATATTGCATATGTATATGCATACTTATTTATGGAGAAATCCAACAGAAAAATCTAATTGTTGTCAAACATGTTATTGTGACATAGAAATCGTTATTCCAAAGCAATAATGTTTTTGTCTCTGTTTATGCTCATTATAACTGATTACCACAGCAGGGTTACTAGCTTCTCACCCAGTTGTTTCAGATCAGTCAGATCATCAAGTCTGCATACATGTGAAAGACAGAAATGACACATGACAATTGTTCAAGACTGGAACGTGTTTCAATTACACTGCACACTCCTCGACATGGAACTGGGACAGCCCATGAGTTGTAGGTTACTGTAAGTACTGCTTTCCTGCCGCTTTCAGATCGTGTGCATACAACTAATGTTCACAGAAGTCACCTCACACTAGTGTTACAGTGCACTCTACCCGTCATGATTTTCAGTCAAAGGGGCTAACGCCAAGCCTTTTAGCCTTCATCTAATTTTAAACCTGAAGAATGGTATTGTAGGTCTCAAATTATAGCCAAACTATAAAAAAATAGTAATAGATAGTAATGTATCTAAGATGACTGATTACATTTGCTGGCATTAGATTAGCATTATACTGGTTGGATATTTAAATGAAAATCTTTTGTTGGAAATCCTTTCTTGGTCCCCTGAAAATAAGGTCTGTGCATGTGAACACCGACCTGTGTAAAAAACGTCTATGTGTGTCTGCAGGCATGTATTAGTCTTTGTTGTCACTGTTGGACATTATCTATCATTTACATCTACACAGTGGGTCAGCTGAGTACAGTGATAGCGTTTTCTCCTCATCTCTGTGGGAGGTATTGTCAGGATTTGAAAAGACATCTGTTGTGAAGCGCAGTAGCATTCCTATTAGCCCTGAAACCATGATAATAATCCATGGCCTGTCAACAGGAGATCATCCACCAGTTGAGTGGAGATGGCTGGTGGACTAGGTGGGTGGTAGCTGTGCTGCAGTGCTGACATTTATTCTCACACCTGAAATGGAAAATGGGAGGGAATAAAAGATGGAGAAATTACATTTCTGTTTTTCTGTTCAAAACACATACATTAAGTTCATATTGCTCCTGTCATGTCAATAAAGCATATCTGACCTCAGTCGAACTGTCAAAGACCGGAAGAAATGCATGTGCGTATGAGTGATCTCTCAACCACAAACTGAATAGAGCGCAGGGTAACGTGTGGTAAAGGAAATCAATTGAAGTAACATGAAATGGATGGGGAGGCAGACGATGCTGACAAGCTGAAAGCAGCAAAAAGTGAGGGTGACAGGGGTGAGAGAGGGGGATGTGACAACAAGATAGTTGTGATAGAATGCGAAACATTTCTCTTTGAGTCAGCCATAAAACTTTAGCAAAGGCAGAAGTGGAGGCTGCGTCAAACATTTCAGCTGTAATAGGTTATAAAATGGGCTCAGTCGCAGCCTTCTCTGCCAAAGATCATTGTCCTCATCCTTGGGGGAGGTGACAGGGAAGGAGTGGTCGCCTTTAGTCCTGCTGCGAGAAATGACCCTAGGCAGGTACAGACTCAAGCATGGAAATTACAGGGCTTGAGATATCTGCAGATGCCCCAAAGGCACCCCTTAGCCTGTCCACAAGCTGCTCTCTGTATTCCAGTTTATATGCTGGTGACTAAAGACTCTTATACACTCGCCGTTCCCGACCTGTTGCGCGACAATGTGACTTACTAATAAATCAAAAAGAGAGGTCTGCCATTGTTTACCTGGCATTTCTGTTGGAAAACTTCTTCAAAAACGCGAGCGATTGTGCGAAAACAAACTCCATTGTTTACCTATTTCTTCTTCTTCTAGTGCGTAGAAATAGCAAAGTCAGTAGCCTTTCCTCAGTGGCGACACCTCTGTTCAGGAGAAGACTGCAACTAGTGTCGCGACCACCACACGCAAGTATAAATAGTTACGGCACTCCTGTGATGTCACATTGTCGCGCTACAGGTCGGGAACGGCGAGTGTATAAGAGCCTTAACTGTATCTTCTGTCTACTGTAAAATGCTAATTTTCTTTTCTTTCCTTGTCCCTAAGACCCTGGATAATGCACAGAACACACTGTGGATTACAGATTTGCGAGGGACTATTTCTCTATTTCTTGGGTAGAATGTAGTTACACTGAAACCTGTTGAGTTACAGGGACATCATTTTAGTTTTTAAATTTTGCGACCACCACATGAAAAAGTCCACTCAACTTCATAGCACTGGGGTGAAACAGATCATCTCAGAAGTCAAACCAAAACTATTTGTATTTCTGGAAACCACAAGAACTATGTGAGAAAACATATCAAAGAAGAAATAGATATATTCTCTTAACAAATGAAGTTGAATTCATAAATAATTAAATGTACTCTTGCTCAGTGCTCTTATTTGGTCTGGTATAACCAGTTGTTTATGGTGGCTAACAGTAGCTCATTTCAAGGCAACTGCCCATTGTTCTGATGGCCGATTATTCCGAAACTCCAATAGCCAAAAAAATGTCCCACTGGACAGAAAGCCAGTTATTCCCAACAACAACAAAAAAAAAAAACACTGCTCCAAAGGCCATTTTTTCTAAAAATACAGAGAGGGGAAAGGATATAGAGTAAGAGATATAGAGTAAAGAGAGTAAAATAAGAGAAACAAATAGAGATTCTAGTGAGTTCTGAGTTCAGTCAAGCAGAACACACACTTCCACAGACACATCTGTTGCTAGCAAACAGGCAGTTAACAACTATGGTACATTGACTGTTTTGAGTAAACAATTACAAATGATCCAGTGGTCAGATTTGCATGACTGACACAAAGACTCACTTTGCTTTCTGTCTGAACAAATGCATCTCAGCATTTAGAGTGCAACTGTAATTTCCATGTGTGGCTACAGTGGCCCATTTTCAACAAAAATGAAGGTGTTGCTTTGCTTCAGTGGACTTGGGCTCATCACACACGACGTGTTTGCATGTCACGCATCTTATATTAATGTTCAGTCAGTGAGCTTGTTCTTCTTGTCCTACATAGAAGTAAATTACATTTCCTTATGGGTGGTCATTTTCACTTCTGTATAAGCCTTCTCATCATCCTGTCATTCTAAGAATCTCATGTAAAATATCATGTACTCACACCCACGCTCCAGAACATCCACCCACACGTAACCCACACGTCTGTGTTCTGTGCAATCTCTGCACCACTCATACGAGAAGTCCTGTTGTCATTATGTGAATTAGTCACACTACGTATGAGTAATAAAGGAAAGGTTCAGATAGAGAGGCATTAAGGAGGAGGGAGGAGGAGCTCGAGCAGAGGAGAGCTGAATAGAAGGTGATGAATGAGATGACTGAAGGCATTGAGAAAGAGCGAAACAACGAGAGAGAAGTGGATTTTAAATTATATGGTGGCTCATGTCAGCAGCTGTAATTAGTAGCTTGGTCAGGTGTGATGAGTGGGACAGGATGTATGAAAAGAGGGACAAACCACCACAGAAAAGAAGGAGAGTCTGTGAGGAACAGAATCCACTTGACACATGGCAATGAAATATGAACTCTGCTGAAGTGGAGAAAGTGAACGAGAGCAGTGTGCATGGGGCATATATGAATGGAAATAAGCTTGCAAACACACATACAAGGCTGTTGTTCACAGTATGTCGCGTGTCAAGCGTGTGGGTGACGAGTCTGAAGATTCAGGCAATTCTTAAGCTTGCTGGCTGCCTGCCAAGTCAAATGTTGCCTTTGGAGAAAAGAACAAGGGGAGAGCAGGCTGGGGTGAAAGCCAGACTACAGATAAACTTACAGCATGACACAAGTATCAACACATTCTGGATCTCACCCCCACTGAGCAGTACAGAAGGACAGCTGGACACAAGTCTCCTGAAAGGGAAAACACAGGATAAAAACATCCCTGCATGCACCAGAAAACACACCATTCACAGTGTTCCATTTATTTGTATTTTAAGTGATGGCACAATTTCATTTTGCAGTCCCCAGCACTTCGCAGTAGCTGAGCATTATAAGCACTCGTTTGGATGATGCCAAATGAACTCATTTGAATAAAGCAAACACCTCTGGTGGGAGAACAATAAGCAGAAAAGATTGGAAAATAAGTAGAAAAGCAAAAGTATATTCTTTTATATTTTATATGAGAATAATATATTTTGTTGCTTTTCCAGGTCTTACATCATAGAAATTAAATATGTTGGGTATCAATAAGCAATCAATCAAAATAAATCAACAATTCATTGAGAAAATAAGCACGAGATGAATCAATAATGACAAAAAAAAAAAAAGACCAAAAGCTGCAGTCATTTATACTATACTGTCATTCATATTTGTTGATTTACAAAAGACTGAAAATGTTTTTTAGTACCTCCCCTTTGTGGTAGATCACATGTTCCAAGATTGCACACTTATCATTGTCAAGAATTATTTAAAAAATGTTTGTAATATCAAGAAATTGGGTTAGTTAAATACAATTTTCTTTCTTACTCTCTACTCACTGAAGCTCAACATTAGTATTAGTACGTATGGATCAGTGAGTCAAACAGGCAACACTCATACAGAGAGTGGAAATATTTCAGTGTGCAGCTGTTGCTTAGATGAACAGTAGGATATTGAATTTCTTCAGAAGTGTCCCTTTACAAATTGCATTTCAGTCATTTTAAACTGACCATCTGATTAAGATGCAGAACACAGATATAACAGGGGATAACACGTTTTTCCTTCAAATATGCCAATTGTGTATGTGTGTCAAGATCAAGAACGGTTATTCCAGGAACTGTCTTCATGTCTGTGTGGTTTATGGTGTGACAACACAGTGTGCTACATTTAATCCTGTTTATGCAAACAAGATCTTCTATGACGTATTTCAAGCTTAAATTGAATTTATTTGAAATGGCTGCTTCACACCACACAAGCACCAACATTACCTCATATCCTCTGTGCTGCGTCCTTGACTTCTGAACACAACACAGGTATGCCTAAAGAAGGGGTGGGCGACTGTCAGAAAATGAAGATGTATTTGTCTGATCCGGACATAGCTGGGTGACAGGCAGGGCACCCCCCTGGAGAAAGCCTCACGCCCCGGGGCAAGAGAGTGACACGCACACACACACACACACATACACACACATACACACACATACACATACACACACACACACACACACACACACACACACACACACACACACACACACACACACACACACACACACAAACACTCTCCAAGGAGGAGTCATGGGGCAAAGGGGAGGAGGGGAAGGGATCAAGAGAGGAAAGGAAGCGTATCTCTCTCTCTTTCTTTTTCTCTCTCTCTCTCTAAAAACACACCTTCCCTCCTCCCATGCAAGAAGCAAGAGAAAAAGTCACACGCTCGAGTGTTCAGTCGCGCAGTAAGACACACACAGGTACACAGGATACTGAGGTTGGGTGAGAGAGGACAAGAGACAGAGAACAGCCACTGGTTGCTCATAGACACTCAAGGTTTCAAGGAGGGCACTGACAGCCTGCTCTATGTGTGGCTCCTCTCAAGGCTTTACAGTAAGTGTCCAACGTCCTTATTAATTCTAATATGTAATAGAAGATATAAGATAGAATAATTTTATTTTCCACCAGAGTGGAAATGTGTCTTTTAGGCTGAGAATTTGAGTTTTTTACTCATTCATTAATTTGTTTTTTGCATTACAACCCTGTCCTGGAAACACAATTTGAAAGTAAAGTGAAGAGTGCTTTCTAGAGTCAACATGTTACATGTTATCCTGCGAGCCACAGCTGTGTGCCTTTGACTCATCTTGATTTTCAGAATATATTTTATGCTGTGTCACTTGCTGCGATGGTTTCGGAGTGAGCTGTCACACTTGTGACATTCATTCCGAGTCAGCTGTGGTGACACACTTCACAGAAAAATAGGGTGAAACGTCGTCCATAAATCTCATCTCGCTACACTTTTATTTGCATTCCTTTTTTCTCCCTCAGAAAAAGGGGATGGTAGTCAGTTTTTTGTTTAGATGTAATTGTGCAGGATTTAGGAATTTAATGCCATACAATCTTTCAACACAATTTTTAGTTAAGTAAAGGTTTTGAGTTGAGTTTGTTCTCAGGACTTCAGGAGAAAACACATGAGTGCCTACCAAATATTACAAAACACAGACTTTATCAATCACAATCTCTGACGTAAACTAATGAGCCTGAAAAAGGAAGTTCTGAAAGGGTTTGTCGCAGTATTGTCTTTTAATCACAAGTCTTCTACCTTCTTCCCTTTCACTCTTCACTATTTCACAATTTTATCAGCCAACGTACTCAGCCTTTATTAAGGCTGAGGTACCTGACGACAATCTTCCTGAGAAGGGAGGGATGGACAGTAGCGAATAGACAGAAAGAAAGACAGTTTGGCTGAGAGCCAAGTCCCAGTCAGTTCAGAGGAAGTCTGGTCGATTCACTGGGAATGTTGATTTCCTTGTGAAAGTGGTCTTGCTCCGGGACTGACGTGCACAGGAACCTCCCTTATAGCCTAGGGGTTGTGATATGGAGAGTCACAGGATGCATGGGACAGTGGGGGCAATGGGGCAGCAAGCACGAAGGTTCCACTTTGAAGTTTGTTTGTCCGGTTGTAGCAGTCGTTGGGAAAGTTAGATTCTCTGCCACTTTTCCTCCTTCTTAACATGCCTAACTTGCCGTGGCCTCCTCTGTGCTCCTCTGTGCTCCTCTGGAGTCTAATTTTAGCTCCATTCAAAACTTCCCTTGATACTTCAGCTGTTGTTTGTATTGTCTTTGTTTTTTCCCTTAACTTCTGACACAAAAGGAAGAGGTAAAAAGTAGTCAACAATTAGAATTAAGGAAATATGATGGACATTTAATAACATGTTTCCCCACTTCATATCCTTATCTCTTCTGTAGGCCTCCTCCTCTCAGTGCACCACAGCTATGTTAACCTCAGAAAGGCCACCGCAAAGCTCAGGGATCATCACAGCAGCCATGCCAGAGACACAGGATGTAGACATGACATCATGGAGCGAGGCAGACTTTGAGGAGAAGTGCACTTATATCGTGAAGGACCAGCCTCTGGAGGAAGAGTTCAAAAGCAACTGCAGGTCACAAGCTGAGAGATCCTTACCCAGGAACCTGGCTTTGAAACGCTGCCACAACTCCGCAGAGGTACGCAGCAAAGCAGACCTTCCTTGTTTGGGTGTTATTCAAATTGTCTAAGAAAGTGGAGTTTTAAGGAGTCCATACCTATTTTAAGAACCAAAGCAGGAAAATAATGCAGAAAAAAAGCAAACCCCAATATGTCCAAGTGATAGGTAAGCATATGCTGTGGTTGTTTATGTTTTGTGTAACCACCGACTCTTTGCGTCACTCCAACATCCTTCCATCCACTCATCCATCCTCAGGCGGGAAGTACTTGACATGTTGTTGTCTAATTTCAGCCTTTCCTCTCTGCTACGTATGTGTTGAGGCAAGGAGAAAGGCAAGCCCTTCAGCACACAGCCTGAGGTCTCTATGATTAGTATTCCCAACCCTTTGTCCCAGGACACAATTACACCGTAAAGCAGAGCACCAGCACTGGGACCCACCTTACGGATAACACCATAAACAATCTTCCAGATTAAGTGTGTGGTAGTTACAGTGATTTTAATGTCTAGGAAATCACTGGTAGTGAGATAGATACACAATAAAAGATTAACCCAGTGCACTTTTCATGAAAAGGAAAACATTTGGTTTCCTCGTGCAAGATTCGGGTTGAGCCTCTGCAGATGAAAGATGGCAGTTGAGCGAGATCAGAGGAAGTAGCCCGGGCGTCTGCAGCAAAATACCTGTACTGCCACTTTGACCTTCTAATAAGGTCTGTCTGGAGTCTGGTTGACACCAAAGGGAAGGATATGTTACAGTAATCTGTGACATAGGGGCACCTCAAATGGGGTTCAGACAAAGCCAGTGAAAGCAGGGGTAAAACTAGCTGGATAAACTGGAGATAAACTCCATTGCCAAGCATGCAGCGGTTGATCCACAACATACACCATGCTACTACTCCAAGATGAAAGAGAGAGAGTACATTTCCATTGCTTTAGGGGATTTGAACACGGAGCTCATGGTGCAGTTGACTGGTCGGGGTGTGCCCATGACACCTTATACTCTCTTTCACACCCTGGAGGCTTGAGACAGAGGGGTGAGTTTCACACCTGGAGATAGCAGAACAAGAGTAGTGGTGAAATTTTAATATGGTAGAGAAACTAAAGATAACTTGGGCTATTGGTTTATAAAATATTCAGCATGTGAAAGAACAAACTGTCACACCTAGCAAAATTCTCATTTTCTCTGTGGAAAATTTGTCATGACAGTCAATATATAACAATAACATCTAATTGCTTGGTTGCTTATTTAAATTGCTTATTTATCTTAATGTGGATAGTAATTCTCAGGAGACAATTTTCCAGTGAATTGACATGATCCTCTTTGCTAATCACCAAGAAACAAGCAGGGGGTGGAGCATCAGATAAGGTCTGTATTCCCAAGAATCTCATCCCTCTAATTATGTTTTTCAACTCTGAGTGCATCCGGCTGCTTGCCCAGGCCTCCAATTTGTGAGCTGCTCTGTTGTTTGATGATTTCATGTCCTCCTTGTTGAACAGGTGCTTGGGGTGACCAGCAAGGAGCTGATTCCTAAGGGGACACGTTTTGGCCCTCTGGTGGGGGAAAGCTACACCAATGAAACGTTGCCGAAAGACGCTGACAGGAAGTACTTCTGGAGGGTAAGAAGTGAGCTGCATGTGTGTCTCTGGATTTGTCTGCCTGTATGTGAAATTTATCTGTGTATGTTCTAAAACCGTTCACATCCTGTATCTCCATCTGGAGACATTGCTGTGGCTGTGGCTGTGGCTGTGGCGTGGCACGAGTTAGCAGTTGTGGTCAATGCCTGACATCCTGTGAAAGTATGACTCTAGATCAGATGTGTTTAAATGTGCATGCCATGCACTGTTTGCCAGTTCTCTGCATGGCTGTCTGAGGTCACACACACAGCTGTTTGGTTTCAGTGACGCAGCGGTTCTCCTCTCTCCCCGCTTCTCTCGGCAGTGGTATCACTGCCAGTAAATACACCATACACATGTCCGCGCTTCTCCAGACTCACAAACTCTCACACTGACTAATCAAGGAAGTGGCTTTAAGCCTGAGAACTGTTGTGTTACAAATCAGCAGCATCAGGACATCTTCCATTACACACAAGTGGCGTGTAATTCTACAGTTTAGAGTCAGCAACGTTGAGATCATGCAACCCGAACTGAAACTTGCAACAGCCAAAACACAGACAATCTGTTAACATTACAGCCATGACTCAGGCGACAGCACAGCTTCAAAGAAGAGGGAGCATAAAGAGTGGTTGAGGAATAACTGTTTGAATGAGCTCAATTTAAATAGCTTTTAAAAAGGTCATCAGATGCAATAATGATTCCACCACAAAGTCAATAGGGGAGAGTATTAGTAGGCGAGATAGTATAATCAATACTACAATCCAGTCATACAGTGAAATTCTTGTTTAGTGTTTCGCAACCTCGAATTGACTTGTGTGCCACAAACACAGGCGGCACCGATGTCAGCTGAAAGAACATACAGTATTTACCATAAAGGCATCAGCAAACCTGTGAGATCATGGTTTCATATTTAAAACACGGCACAATACTGATTTGTCATCATCAACTGACTTATATCTCTCGCCCTGTCATCTCACACTGTAGGTCTTCTTGGATGGGCATCTACACCACATCCTGGATGGTTTGAATGAGGAGCGGAGCAACTGGATGCGTTACGTCAACCCTGCCTGTGCTGTGAAGGAGCAGAACCTGGTCGCGTGCCAGAGCGGTTTGAACATCTACTTCTACACCATAAAACCACTTCAGCCGGGCCAGGAGCTTCTGGTGTGGTACTGCCCTGAATTTGCCCAGCGCTGTAACTACCCCCCACTGGGCCAACTGGCTATTGACAGTATTGGTAAGTGTGTGAGTAGTTGTAGTGTTCATTTAGGAATAGCACAACAAGTATTTCTGGACACCGTGAGTTAACAGGAACTATTCTTATACCCGCACTTTCAGACACATCTTTTGTGTACTGTCATTGTAGCTCCAAATCAAAGCGCCGGCCGACTGACACGCTCTTTGTGTGGTTGTTTAAGAAGTTCCTCAGTCACACCCATGGCCTTTTTGTTAAAGCAGAACACAAAGGAGCAGAGTAGAGTCCTGAAAGCGGAGAGGGTCTGTCTCAAGGTATAGCCATAGTAACTGAGTAAGACGAGACCAATTTCAGGACTTTAGGCAATATTTCGGTTTCCCTTTTTTTTTTTTTTTTTTACTCCCACATAGAAACACAGCTGGCACCTCTTTGATTCAGCTTTCATTCACAAACACAAAGAGTGCACATGCTTGCAAAGAGACCACATGCACGCACCAAAATACTCTTTTACACACACGCTCACACACAAGAGGCTGCCTGAGGTGCTGACAGCATTCTGGCACGACTCACCTTATTTATTTGGCTCTTAAGGAGGAAGAGAGGTAGGAAGCGCTCCAGTGACTACTTGAACTTCCTGACAAGGCGACCCGCTGACAGATTGATATCTCACTGAGTGTCGGCTGTTTGTTTGCTGAGAGCTGGCCTCTCGCGAGGGGGGGGGAGGGAGCACAGGGGAGCACACAGTAGATAAGAGTTGTTCTGTGTTTGTGTGGGTTGATGTTAATTATGTCCAAGAGTAGGTGAAATGTACATGCATACTTCTGTATTTTGTCTTCCTCTGTTTGTCAGCTCGGGTCCTTTGTCTACTCTGGAGTAAGTCAGTTAAGCAGAGTCTCTCCTCGTGACTTACTGGGTATAAAGTTGAAGGATTTGCTCAGATTAAATCCAGATTTGGATCCAGAGTTAATAAATGTGACCTGTGTGTAGAATTTAGTGGAAATTAAATACTATTTATATGTCAGTTTGTCACTGGTAGCCTACATTTTCCACTCCGTCAAGCATCTTTTAGGATTATTTAATGAATGGGTGAAATCTGGGGTTCATTTCAGATAAAAAATTTGGTTCTTATCCTGAGTATCCTTCCCTGCCTGTGGTGAAAAGTACTTTCCAACACTCTAATGCAACATACTGTACCAACTAACTCCATGCTATCTGTATCCTGATCAGACAACTATTATTTCACATGTGGTGTCCACTTTCATAGAGAGCCAGTGCAAGTCTCGGAGACAGAACACATCTTCTTATCTTTAAAGCATTTAAACCTCAGGTTGGACTGAAAGTAAAGATGCACCGGGCTCTCATGTATGTCTAAAAATAATTTCACCTGTTTCTGATGTCACTTCTCTATTGTTTATTTGTCCCACAGAACAGAATCAAGCTCAGGAGAAGACCGCAGGGAAAAGAGGACACAGTGTCTCTGAAATCCTCAGAGACGAGCCTTCCAAATCCCTGACTACCTGCCCCAGACGTCTGGACAGTCCTTTGTCTCAGACCAACCTCTCAGCGTTTTTTCCCTTGTGTCCCCGTGTTGTCTACCCAATCCAGTCCCACTCAGAATCTATCCACGGCCATAAATATGCAACTCTGCCATCTCTGCCATCCTGTAGCCCTCCAGCTGCCAAAAGGCCAGCTCTAAGCAGTCCTGTCCCCTCTAGTTTGCACTTCACCTTTCAGCACAGTCAAGGCCCTGCTATAGCCAAACCTTACCAAGAGCCTTCTGTGCCTTATCGAGTTCCTCCTGCTCTGAAGCATGCTCCCTATCTACTGCCTCACTACTCACTCGGCCTTAACAGCATTCTACCTCATTCATACCCATACTACAGCGATCGACTGAAGCCTAACTTAACACTCTCGTCTCATTTACTACCTTTCGACGGCTATGCACACTTCCTCCATCCTCTGGCCAATGGACACAAAGACTTGACACTTGCACTATCCAACACCAAACAAGACCTCATTCTCTCACCAACCAGTGAGCACAAAGACAACAAGGACCTCGTATCCAAAAGGACAAACTACCTCAGGACCTCCTCAGATGATTTTAGAGATTTCAAACACTCTCCTCCCAGCAATGCCAATGCAGGCCGCACTATACCTGCCACATCCAGCACCTCACCCGTGGTCACCTCACTCCGCAGAGCACTGCCCTCTCTTGCACCTGGAGGACGCTCACCACCAGTGGGCATGGGTGCCTTTTCAGACTGCCTCCCTTCCAAACCCACCTCTGCCACTCAGAACAATACTGAGGATGCCATGGACCTCAGGAAGATGAAACAAGGCGGGGAGATTATTGGCTACAAGACTCTGTCTTACCCTCTCACCAGGCAGAATGGAAAAATCCGGTATGACTGCAATATTTGCGGAAAGGTCTTTGGGCAGCTGTCCAACCTCAAGGTTAGTCTTCTTTATCATATTTGTAGAGGAGGTGGGGAAAATGGCAGATCAAAAGCTAAATACAGTGACTATAAACTGACTTTTACCAGCCACCATGGTTTCTTGAGTTGACGTTCTAAATAAATGTAATAATCTCTGACATGCTGTCCTCAGGTCCATCTGCGAGTGCACAGCGGAGAGCGTCCCTTCAAGTGTCAGACCTGCACTAAGAACTTCACTCAGCTGGCCCACCTGCAGAAACACTACCTTGTTCACACAGGAGAGAAGCCTCATGAATGCAAGGTATGACTACAGTGATTAAAGAAATAGTTTGACATTTTTGGAAAGATTTATACCACTCTCATGTCTGTACAATACATGTTGTTGAACGCAGCAGTCAGTTAGCTTTGCTTAGCATAAAGACTGGAAAAATGGGTAAACAGCTTCCCTGGCTCTGTCCAAAATCTCATATGTCATATCTTGTTTGTTCAGTAATTGGGACTACAACAAAAAAAAAACATCCAAAAGATTAAAAACATCTTCTCCTTGGCTCTGTTTTGACACAGGTGTGCCATAAGCGGTTCAGTAGCACAAGTAACTTGAAGACCCACCAGCGGCTACACTCAGGTGAGAGGCCTTACCAGTGCAAGCTCTGCCCAGCCCGCTTTACACAATTTGTACACCTCAAGCTCCACAAGCGCCTCCACACTGGAGAACGACCTCACAGGTGTCCCCGCTGCCCCTGTGCTTATCTCCACTACTGTAGCCTCCAAGTGCATCTCCAAGGCTTCTGCCCTGTCTCCCCCTCGGCCTCCCAAAGACACTCACCAGAGGAGCTACATCGAGTCAACTCAGAGATCGAGAGGTTTGATATGAGCGAGGCGGCAGAGCAGCTCGAGGCCATGGCTGCAGAGGCAGAGATGGACAAGGGGAATGTTATTGACCTAATAAAGAAGATGGAGACTCAGACTTCTGGCCACCAGGATGGTGCCAGAGAGGGGACAGAGCTGAGCATCTACAAAGCGAAGGAGTGTTCTGCTGTTCCGCTGCATCATGGCAGCCCTCTACCTCTGCATCCAACCAGCATCAAACTGGAGTCGGGCTGCATTTCAGAGCCCTAAGACAGCCCTGCTAATCCAGCCATATAATCCTTACAGGTCAACTCAGCAGCTGTCTGTTACTGCCCTATTTGAAGTAAAGCCTTATCTCAATCATGGATTGCCTAGCCAATACTCTACAGTAGCATGTGAAGAATCAAAACTTTACCAGCATGGCCTGGGACCAGTGACTTGGTTGATTTAACGTATACATCTTTGTTAATTTATTCTGTTGCTAATATTAATCTAAAATGTATAGAAACAGAGATTTGTGATATTTTCTGCCATTTGTTTTTGTATCTCTGGAACATCTTCATGAACAACTAAAACATGTGATTATACATAAACAAAGTTTGTCTTTATTTGTGGTTTAACTGTGTGAGACTATTTGGTTTGTCCTAGTGAGAAATACTGTACAGACATGACTAAGTAGTGCAAGTGGGCTAAGTGTTAGACAGTGATAACACAGAAGAAGAAACCTCTGTTGTTCGGTGTAACGTGCAGTATAAACTGATGTGGGGAGTTGGTGACGTAGATAAACATCCTGTTATGAGTCTTGGAATATTTACCACCAGTAAGTGTGAACTCTTCAGCCTGGAAATAACACTCAGCAAAATAATCTTCTCTGTCACCAAGGTCCTACTACTAATTTTATACATGCACTTTCATATTTTAGTTCCAGTATTAATCAGCTTTATATCAGACAGACTATAAACCCACAAAAAGATGACTGTACAGCGTATTCCAAAATATAAAAACACAGGTGTTAGATTATGACACATCTCTTAACCAAAACACAAGCTGACTAGAATAAACATTTACCAACATGTACAGCTGACACTGCATTGCTAGATACAAAAAAAAACAAAAAAACATTAGCCTCACAACCCACTGTGGCATGAGGCCAGACATGCTCTGTAACTTTTTGTGCAGCAGCGTTCTATCATCCTCAGGTTACATCTTAAAAAGGGTGTCAGGTGGCGCATTGTTCAAAGTGGCCATCAAATGATTAGACTGCTTACAGCATACAGAGCATGAATCTTTAACGCTGATGACACCCTCCTGATATGGTCACAACCGTTGCCCTCCAGCTGCTCTGGAGCTGATCCCCAGCCTATGGAAGAAATGGGAGAAGAATGCCCCATCAGGAATCAATACAATTATATTATTAATTATGTTATCTGTTACCATGGTGCTAAATGATTCTTGCAACACAGACACCCTCCACATCCCTGTGCTGACCTTGACTTGTAGCTATGGGAAGAAAAAAAATCTAAACAGATCAATCCCATCTATTATTAGGAAACGGGTAAGATGCACCTCCAGCTAAACATTAGGGCAATTATGATTTGGTGTTCAGAGGTGGAGAGGAGGTGAGCTGTGTACAGTAACAGCTACGGTGGCCGGTCGGTAAACTGATGCCCCTTTAAAACCGCCCAGTGACGTCATATATTATTGACAGGGGGAGCAGGCAGCGGGAGAAGGAGGAGAAGAAGAAGAAGAAGGAGAAGGGGTAACGGATGTGCCCAGGGTTGGAGGATGCCCAGGATAATGTCCCCGGGTTTTTCGCTCTCCCACCTGTCCGTATCATGATAAACGCTGTCGGGGCGGTCGCCCGCAGGATGCCGTCCGCGGCCCGGCGGAGCGGATGCTGGATAGCGTGGTGCCAGGCGGCGCTGCTCGGCGCGTCGGCGCTGGTTATCGTGGCCGAACGGACCGCTCGTAAGTGGGCATAGAATTCCCCTCCGCTAGCGGGCTGTTATTTACCCTTAAGCTGGTGCGAGCTGAGAGAAAATGTATGGAAAACAAAAGGGGCAGGGGAGTGTTGCATTTGTGTGGAGTATTTTTCGCTGGCGTGAATGAATGAATGAATGAATGAATGAAAGCACGCTGTTGCTCAGCCATGATGCTTTCCCAGCAGCAGGTTCAGGAGCACAATTCAAACGGTGATGGCTATGGCTCAACCGTTACTGCTGAGTAGGCAAACCACTTTCTTTTCTTTTCATTTAACATTGGCAATGGTCAGCCCAGCTAGGTTGGCCAAACTGGGGCCCCCTAGGACCACCAGGGGTCATGCAGCAGGGGTCACAGAGCCGAAAAATCATTACATTTAATAGTTAAACTCAGAAAAAGGCTGTCCTTGATACCTATGGGAATCACCTTTTGGATTTCTCTTGCAGCCGCCCTTTAAAAACACATTATTACACAGGTTATTACTATAATTATTACAAATGTTTTTATTATTAATACCAATGTATTTGAATGAATGCACATCTGGAGTCTATCAAAACACTGTGCAGCACTCAGGGGTGATGATTCCCTGACTAAGCAGATCAATGGGGCAAGGGCAGGACACAAGAGAGACAAGGTGACTGCATGTGTACAAAGTGTGACTTTGTCTTCAGCAGGTATACCACTCCCAGAAGATAAAAATACTGTGCTGCTGCATGGACTGCACACTGGAGTCACAGAAAAAAAAACATTGGTTACAATGACCAATATAGTAGGAAGCATTGTCTGTCCCTTGACAAGTCATTATTTAATCATTATTTTCACAGTGCAAGAAGTCGTCTGTAACTAAAGAGAAATCATTGCAGGCTGTGTTAAAACCAGGAATCAGGCTGTGGTCTGCTCTTGGTAGAGCTTGTGTCATCTCATTAGAACAGCTTCCTCTTAAGCTTCCTTTAACACAAGGTGCTCTTTAATTTCCCAAGGACTCAGTTGGCCTCTGCAGCTCTCAACAAATCCTCACACACACATGCTGGATTTCATGTGCTGTGTTTTCCTTTAAAAACGGCATGACAAGGCTATATATAAATCAGACTGTGCTTAATGATATGAATCCTCTACTGAAAACAAACCCACTAGACATAGAAACACAACATACTTAAACTAGTGTATCTGCTGTTTGTGCGTGTGTGTGTGTGTATTAGTGTTCTACTGTTTAGGGTTTTACCTTTGGAATGAGGAGACGCAGTGGGCGGGCCTCACTCTCGGCCTCTTTCTACCGGGGACGGCAGTTCAACTGCTCAGCATGAAATGGTACTATGACGACGGGGATGACAGGCGATGCTACCTCTCTGTCATACACATACTGCACTTGGGCATCTTCAAAAGGTAAGATCTTCGCAACTCCAGATATTACATTACAAAAGATTGCATAATTTGCAATTATAGAAAATTCTATTCATATCTGTCTGTCATTGAAACCTTCACCAGGAGGTTACTGTGTATCACATCTCTGGTATCTGTGTCTGTCTCCCTCTTCTGGCAGGTTATGGGACTGCATGAGATCTGTGTTGCGCAGGCAGGACTCAGTGGCTGAGCTTGGAGCTGCTGTCATGCAGCAGGCAGATGTTGCTGCTCTTTGGCTGCTAGAAGCCCTCGTCCTCACGCTGCCACAGAGCCTGCTGCAGGCATATGTTGTAGTTTCCACTGATGTGGGCATCATGTCCCCAGGTACACTGATGTTAGCATGAATTATTGGCTCTACATCATGTTTGTGGCATGTCAGTTGAAGTCTGAATAAGAGATAATGTTTAATATACTTACTTTTTCTTTTTACCTTTAGTGGCCTATTGCTGTGGTCTGTGTGTGCTGTCTATTTCCTGGGCCCTGGTGCTGTACAGCAGAGCCTGCTGTCTGATACGACCGGGCCACCTGGCCATGCCTCCGGCAGCCCTGTTGTGCCAGCTGGTGTGGAGGGCTGGCATGCTGGGTGCAAGGGTGACTTGCCTCATGTTCTTTGCCAGGGTCTTCAACTGGTGGGTCTGTGGAGTAGCAGGTGAGCAGCAAGCTCTGTGGGCACTTTTTTTGTAGCCAACACTTAAGTGTGACACGTTTTGAAAGGAAGAGAAAGGGTGCAATGAAATAATAAACGATTGCAATATAGTAACATAATACACGAATGCAAACAGAGCTCAATGACTAACCCAGGCGGAGATTCTTATGTTCCTCATGACTCATGCTTTATAAATAATACAAATCATCAGATAGATTTTTATTCATTTAAACTTAAGTTAATGAGTGATGTAATTATTCTTGCAGTGATGCAGCATGTCCTCTTGATCTAGTTTTTTCACTTGCTTCTCTGCATCAGTGTGACACATTGCATATGGATCCCCTATTGTGCTTCTATCTCCTGATCTATTTTTACATTGACCTCCAGGTTTCCACTGGCTCACAGCCTCCTTCTGGCTGGTATCACAGCAACCAGACATCTGCACCGGCCCCTGGTGTTGGCGTGCCTTTAATGGCATCATGGGGCTGGTCCACATCTTCCTCTTCCTCAACGTCAAAGACGGACCCTCGCGCTTCCGCATGGCCAGTTTTTATGCAGTAAGACTTCTGATGAAATTGCCGTTTCTCATCTTTGTTTTCACTGTGGTTGATTCTGGTTGATGTTTTCAATATGCTGTTTTGTATTCCATGTACACCACTGCCTCATCGACTTACACACAGGGCAGCTGCACACACACAGATATACACACAGGCACATAGTTTGCATTGTCATCCTCACCTCTGCGTCCTCAGCTCACAGTGACGTAAAGCTATCTGCAGATGACTGATGGTGTGACCTTCTCTCCTCTTTCAGTTCATGCTTGTAGAGAACGCCACTCTGCTGCTGGCCGCCTCTGACTTCCTTAGCGAAGCATCATGGGACAGCATGACCCTTCCCACCACTGTGCTGTGTAGCTTTCTCCTCGGTGAGTCACTCTCTATCTGCGCTCTCTTTTTTAGTTTTTGGAGCAGATTTTGTCTCAGATGTTTTGATGTTCGTTTCTTATAATTAGACTAGTTTCAATGTCTAACAGTTTCTGTGGTATCTGAATAATAAAACCCCAATGGTGAATCAAATGGGTTAAAAGTAATTCTAAGTAGGACAACACTGCTGTCTGTATCACTGTACTATATATATGTGTGCTACTTGTTAAACAATAACAAGTAGCACAAGTAACAAACGTTTGGGATGTAGTCCAAATGTAACAAATATCTTAGATGTCTATATACATATATATGTACACACACACACACACACACACACACACACACACACACAGTAAATAAAAAGTGAGCTGTTGGATAGCAAAGGGTAGGATCATAGTGAGAAGGTCAAATGCTGGTTCCTCTTATGTAGTTACTGTACTTGCCTGTGAAGGTCCATCTCCAACAGCAGAATTAAATTTATGCAAAACCGGGGTGGATGCAATGTGATTTGGACTATACTGTATATAGAATAGCTGTTTTTCTTTAAAATAGTTGACTTTTCTGACTTTTCATTGTAGTGTAGTATTGTACTGTATTGTAGGTCCATATTATATATACTTTAAGGTTGTAGTGATTAATTAAAATTAAGATTAGACCCTAAACAAGACTAATCTAAATAACATGTATCCTCTGATGCCTTTATAAACTAACTATATAACCAAAAAAAAGTCAGTATTCTTCATTGCCAGTGAATTGTAGGAGAAATGTTTCCTGTAACAAGAATACAAAAATGTACAACATGTACTAAAATCCACTTGTTCCTGTTCTCTGCTTCCCAGGCGCTACCTCTCTTGTCCTATACTACCGGTTCCTCCACCCCAAGTCCACAGAGATCTCCCAGGGTGTGAACCACAACCACATGGGCAGCACATGCATAGAACAAGGGGAGTCCTCTTTCTCTCTCAGGGACAAAAGCCTGCCAGCTCCCTCCATTCAAAACCACGGCAGCTTCTCCCTCTCAGGTGTGGCTGGTTCTCTGCTGGAGCACCCAGGAACTTGTGGAATCCAGCCTAACAGCTCCTGCCCTTGCTACCACCACCACTGGCTCCTAATCCGACTGGCTCTGAAAACGGGAGACCTGAGCAAGATCAACAGAGCGTATGGGGCTGGCGGAGCAGCAGCCATACTGGACATGGAGGAGTACAACCAGGAGTTTAAAAGCAACGAGGGCATGACCATCACCGCAGGAGGCAGCTGCGAAGGCGTCTCCACCTCTGAGTCTCAGGGGAAAGGCCTCGCACCACTCTCGGACTGCAAAGACGAGTTCCAGAGCGTAAGCGAGCCCACGTCGACGGAACAACCTGAAGAAGAGGACGACAGTCTGGAGATGGAGAGCCCACTGGAGTCACCCGCATCAGATTTCAAACGCAGCTCACCCGAGGGCAAGTCTGTGTTTGGTGACAGTCCAGAGCCATACTTCTGCCCTACCGAGTCAAGTTCAACCTTATATTTCAGCGCCGATCCTCAGTCTCCCAGCAGTGGCAGTAACCCCCGTTTGGACCGGGACATTGGGGGTCTGGAACAGGGGGTGCGCCTCAACTCAATCCCCAGTGATCCAGCACTTCACAGAGATATACGTGGGCTCATGAGCCGGGTCGGGGCACGCTGTACTTCAACTCCTAAATTGGACTCTGGAGTGCTGGACTCCCCATCTAGTGTCCCCCATCTGACAGGTCCCAGGAGGCAGCTTATAATGTCCCGAAGAGATGAAGATGATAACTTCTAGCTTTCTCGAGACAGAATCAGGGAAAGAGCTACAGCAACTTATCCAACATTAAAGGAGAACACCAGCTTTTTTGGAAGGCTGCTTTTTCCATCTTCTCAGTGCTTTAGGATGAGCAGGCTGGCAGAAATTTCACCTCTATATGTCTATATATTTAACACACTGTGGAGCATAGTATATGCAACAATTTTGGGATAATGCTAAGCTAGTCTGTGCTTTTCTCAAATCATAAGCTATTTTCTAAAAGCACTGCTTTGTCCAAATGCTTGACACACAGAGGTGAAACCTTTTAGCAGTGTTTTCATCAGACACGGAGGAGATCATTAAAGAGCTAATTAGTTACAAAGGCGGTGTACGGAGCTCAGACACACCTTCTACCTGACATAAACATATTTTCAATTCTTTTGGCAGCAATTAAGTTAAGCCTCAAGAATCATACTGTGCAAAAAAGTGAATACTGGTTCTGCCAGATTGTAATTACATATTAAAGACACAGCCATGAGTTATATCAAAAACATAAGAAATATGCAGCTGTTTTATGATCTTGGACAACTGATCATCTCTATATTACATACTGAAACTGCTGTTATTCATGTTAATAATTGCCAGCAGGTATGAGAATAGAGAAATGAGTCTCCGATATAAAGGGGGCAGGAGTGTGGGACCTCGAAATCGTAACCATCTCAGCATAAGCCAGGGCTTTGTTGGCTTCTTAAAAAGCACAAGTATCTTCTGTACCATATGTCTATTGCTGTGATTTTTTGTTATTCCCATAAAAAAAAAAAAATCCCTGATCCCCTCAGAGAATAATATAGTGTATTTTTTGTATAATCATGTCAGCAGGCATTGCTTTGAGCAGGACTAGTGTGTCAGCCTGGCAAAACTCTGTTTGATGTTTTAACTTTATTTACATGTTGACCATGTAATTGCTAAAAATGTTTTTTGAATTTACATTATGTTCGAGGGGGAAAAAAAATAATGTCTCAGGCACTGACTTTAAAAGCTTTCCCATGTCTATTGTGTAACAAAATGAACAAAATATGCTTATGAGGGACTTGTAGTGACTTTTTTATGTGCTCTGCTATTTCTAGGGGACATTTTTTCTCATTACTGTTCTGTAAAAGGGATGAAATCCACAAACAAAGCAGTAAAACGATGCTGGGTCTCCCGTTGCACCCAGCTGACTGCCTATATGAAATTTTGAACTGTGAAGTGTAAGGCCACTGGTGGCTTTAAATAAGCAATAAATAGCCTACATATTGGCGTGACTGGAATACAAGTGTTTGTAATTATTTGATCAATGTTCTTATATTTATGGGTTGTTTTTTACATTTAAAACGTGCACTACTCTGTGATCCCTCAGGTCGAAATGCTCTCCTGTCATGTCAGACTGAGTTTATTGTACAAATGGACTCAAAGAAGGTATTTATGGCACTCGCCCTTTAAGAAGCCGCGCATGCGCAAGTCAGTGAGAAAGTTAACTCCTGAACTTCGTAGTCAGAAAAATTCAGATTTATAAAATAGCAGGGAAAACACCATTGAGTTGACATGGCATTTCGCCGGAGGAACAAGAGTTACCCTTTCTTCAGCCAGGAATTCTTAATTCAAAACCATGCCGACATCGTGTTCAGTTTGGTGATTTTCATTTTGATTGGATTGATGTTTGAGGTGAGATGAACTCAGATTCTCTTTTTCTTCCCCCTCGTCTCTTCTCAGCTGTTTTTAAGATGGCAAAGCCCGCTTGCACATTCAAAGATGTAACTCGGTCGCGAAATTGAATCTCGTTCGGCCGAAATGATCTTTTGCTCTGCAGGGAAATGTTTGTTTTGCCTGCATGTGAGCCTTGGATCACTTGTGATCAGTTTCGCGGATATGGTGGCTGCTTGCTGCTGGTTTTTTTTTTTGTTTTTTTTTACCAAAAAAAAAAGTTTTTAGTGAACAATGAATGTTTCACTGTTCGCAAAGTAGCAACGTATGGTTTTAAACTGAGCCAGAAAGTTCTAGTTGACAACAGCAAGGGTGTAAACTGCAACTTTATACGCTTATCGCTATTATAAAGTTTTTGGTGTCTTGCTCTGCATACTTTTAATTCCAAGAGGAATTCCTCAAACCGGAATACAACTGAGAACTCATATGTTGGCACACACGTTATGTAGCCACTCAAAACCGACATAATGTAACTTATTTATTTCCTAAAGTTCACATTTTACCCTTCATGACAATGTCTTGTTCCAGTTTCCAGTCCGCTTCAACATTTTGATTCCAAGATTTGTTAGTTACCACAAAGAGTCCAGTTAAGACGGGAAGTAAAGCGATTTTGGGATTCAAAATAAAATCGCCGCTCTTGCTTTTGAGTGTATTTCAGCACGCCAACGTCGCTGGGGGGGTTTTATTTTGAAAAACGTAAACGGAAGCGGTTTGACTTCACGTCGGTAGCTTGGCAGTGGAAGTTAACTGCCACGTCTCAATCTTTGAGCCGCTGCTGCTGCTGGCTGCCGTGAGGCTCAGCTGTACTGAACACTGTTTGACCTGTAGGGATTTCACCACAGACTCGCAGTGTCTCAATTAATTAGGTGTCTCATTAGC
Source organism: Dicentrarchus labrax (assembly GCF_905237075.1). Lineage (NCBI taxonomy): Eukaryota > Metazoa > Chordata > Actinopteri > Moronidae > Dicentrarchus > Dicentrarchus labrax. The sequence continues at coordinate 16,878,388 of NW_026136708.1, forward strand.
TAATAGCGTCTCCTACGGGCACACAAACAGGACTCCCCTGCCGCCGCTCAAGCATTTAGCAAAGTTTCAATCCGGAACCCTGCTTGTGATCACACAGCTGGCCGAGTTTAAAAAAAATAAAAAATAAGTAGGGGATTTCCTTCATATTTCTCGATTCTGAGAAAAAAAAAAAAAAAAAAAAGAACAGTGCTATTGTTTTGACTTTTTACCTTTTAAGGTTGACAGGCCACCTGTGGCCTCGGCGCGCAAGGAATGACTGGTGACATGTTGCACTGTGGTGCCCAAACTGGGGCCACGGGACCAACGGGGTCCTTCATCAAGTTCCCACTCAGATGAATTGATTAAGACATATTTAAGGCATTTCTGCCATTTTTGTAGTGTTAAACCCATCAGTCACTATTGTATATTTTTGGGTTTTGGACTAGTCGAGAAAAACAAGCAATTTAAAAAAACCTCTAATTGAGCTCTGGGAAATTACAATGGGCATTTCCCTCTGTGTTCTGATGTTATAGAGACTAAAATATGAATCAGTTATTTGCAAAACAGTAATTCAAAGATTAATCAGCCATCTGCTGCAGCCCTAAATATTTTTGTCTTATAGATACTCAAATGAAACAACCAGCCACAAGCAAAAAAAAAAAAAAAAAGGTCAGGGGAAATACTAGTCTGATGTTTGTCTCTGTTGGAGATGCTTGACATCAAATAATTTGGGACATTCTGTTAGGTCAATACAAGCCTTGTCACGCTAGACACATTTTTCAACAGCATTGCTTGAGGAATTCAGCTTCCAGCAGGCAATTACGATGCCACGGGGGCGTATTGACTGACAGTATAATAAACAACATTATATATTCTGAGATGCTAGGATTTGCTATCCCCCTACACACACACACACACACCTCTGTAACAAACCTCTTGAGGTTACATTCAGACAGGTTCTCTGAAATATGTTGCTAATCACCATCTTGTCTAATTTTCAGGCTACAGCCAAGACGGCCATACTGTTCATTCAGCCTCAGTACAATGTCACCACACTATCACCAGGTACGCGGTGCAGCTGAGGAATTCTTATTAACTGCTGATTTGAATTTGCCGTCTCTGACCCACAGTTCATACATTTCACAGTTTCACTTCTGCTGCTGCTGTTCCTGTAAATTGCATCATTACATTTCTGTCAAGTGAAACTGTGAATACAATGCTCCAGGATGTTTAACACACCTCCTGACTGTCCTGTGTGTGCTTAGAGGGAGAGGTGACGTTTTACCATTACGGATGGAAGGACTGCGCCACCATCCTCTTCTATTTCTTCATCGCCATTATCCTCCATGCAGTGGTGCAGGAGTATCTTCTGGATGTAAGTACCCAGGCACTGGGGCACAGTGAATCAGTCACTGTAATTTTACTGTAGGTCTGACAGTGAGAGACCCTGGCATTTTGTAGCTGTTTAGTCAGCAGCATGTACTGTACTGAAAGGACAAACAAGGAAACACATATTACAAATATCTCCCTGGTCACCAAGAAGAGGCAGCACAGCAATGAGGAAATACTGAAAGGAGAGTAATTCTTTATTTTTGTACTAATTGGAGGGGAAATATGAATTTCCTTGGAAGAACTGTTCAGTTTAACCCAAGTAAATATTCATTCATTATTAATGTATAACTGTAAACTTTGTAATTCCACATTTGTTGAATTGTGCACAAATTAGTAGTGTGAAAAATTCAACAATGGATCTAAGTTCTCTATGATTAGTATCAAATAACCTTTTGGAAATTAATTTTAAAATGTACCCATACATTTAAGTGTTACCAAAATGAGTTATCAGCAATATTATTAGTATTTTTAAGTGCATTTGATATCTCATCAATAATAAGAAAAGTTAATAAAATTATTTGTCCTTGAAAACCGAGAAAACTGAGGGAAAATGTGACATTTTTAGAGCAGGATACCCCTTTGAGAGAAGATGCAGATGAACTAAGAGATTAAAGCATTAAAGCCACTTTTTAGATAATTGCAAAAATGTAAACTTGATTGTTACAGGGGCCACGCGGAGGTCAATGAGTGTCCTTTTACGTGCCTGAGTAGTGGGTGGAATTTGCAACCCACCTGCCCATTTTGGCAGCAGTGAATAAATTAAAGTGTATGAAGATACATACTTATGGTGTTGGCATCCAACTGCACTTTGTGGGGCTTAAAAGGACAAAAATAAAAAAAGAGCAGCGCACTGACTGTTGCAGTCTGACATTGCTTGTTTTCTTAGGATAGAGTTGGAGCCACGAAGAGAGAGTGGCATTTAATCCATCTGAAAGTATGAGCCCTTGTGTCATTGTTTAGAAATAGGCCAGAGAGGAGGAATGGTGTTTTATTTTAGCACCGTCACCACAGTTTACAAAGTGTCTTGAAAGGCATACTTCTTCAGAAGAGGGTTTTCAACAGCAGCCATAAATAGTATCTGCTGTCTTTTCTCGTCCTAGTTATTTGTATTACCGTGACACTTCCTTGTGCATGACAATGACAAGAGTCAACATGCCACCCATTATGACTGGGATCCAGCTGCATTCACATGATCTGTTGTATTGTTCACGTTGCAGAAAGTGAACCGGCGTCTCCACCTCTCCAAGAGCAAGAATACCAAGTTTAATGAGTCGGGTCAACTGTGTGTGTTTCACTTGGTGTCGAGTGTGTGGAGTTTTTACATTCTCATAACAGTAAGTGAGATTTTGTAAAAACTTACAGTATTCAGTGACTATGTCCTACTTCAGGAAATGCCAGATGTATTCTTAAAACTTATCACGCGCTAATAAACAACAGTATAAAGTGTTCGTTTGTCTGATTTCTCCACCCAGGAGGGATATCTCTTACATCCCAGCAGCCTTTGGGAGAACTATCCCCATGTACACCTCAGGTATGACTGATGTCAGTGACATATTTACATAAAAGGTATCCATATATCTGAATACCGGGGTTGCTACTGAAGTTTTTATTCATTAAAAAACCCCTCAGAACTTTCCACAGCCCAACCAATAGTCAAAACAGATCCAGTTTACTATCATAGATATCTATGAAACCAGGAAATTTTCACATTTCAGAAGCAGTTTTAGCAGCTCTAGCTAACCACATCTGCATCCTTTCTATGTGTTGACAGGTATTTTAGTCACAATATTAATAGTATCAAAACTACATTTCGACACAGGGCCCTCTGTAAAAATGCAGGAGCAGTGTTAAGACCCTTACCAGCTCAGTTTATATCGTACTTTAGTGGTGTATATTTCAGAAAAAGTATGAAATTAATCAAAAAACCACAAATTAATTGCCACACCATGAATCTAGAGACTCTGGGTTGCTGGTTTTGGTCGGTCAGTAATCTAGCTTTGAGCCAAAATCTTAACATGCACACTAACCAGCTGTGTTAAACCTGCATTATAAAGTTTATGGCAGCCACCTGATTTAGGAAACTTTCATGTGTATGGGGAAAGGTTCATTTTTCAGGTGATTTAAAAAATAACAAATTTAACACAATAAACAGATACATTTTTGCTGGATTACTTAGCTAGGTCTACACTTTTGCTGTGTTATCCCCCCCCCCGGCCAATCTCCAGCTGTCCTATCCAATAAAGGCATAAAGACGGAGAAATATTTTTTTTAAAAACTGAAAAAATCCAAAACAAGGTTGTTTCATTTTTTGCATAGTCAAATAAATCAAACCAGAAATGTATCACTATGGCAGCGGTGTAAATTGACCGACTATCTCTCTCTCCTTTCTCTCTCTCTGTCTGTATTTCTGCTCCAGGTTTCAGGTGAAGTTTTTCTACCTCACTCAGCTGGCCTACTGGCTTCATGCCTTGCCAGAGCTCTACTTCCAGAAAGTACGCAAGGTCAGTAAGGAGGCCCTGGGAACTGGAGGAGTACTGGAGTGTGACTAGATAAGCTGTGTGTGTGTGTGCGTGTTCGTGTGTATTTGTGTGTCAGCTTGTGTAGGCTCTGCATGTATGTGCATCAGACAAAGAGTGAGAAACAACAAAAGAACTCCAGCAGGCAGATGTATAAACAATGTGTACACACAAAAACCATGCGTACACCTTTTCCAACACGTAAACTGGTATTTATGACTAGTTATGATTTAAGACTGTGCATACTTCAGACCAGGTGTACACACAGTTTAAGAAAGCTATGCGTGAAATGATGAGGTGGACTTCAAATATAAGATCTAACCTTTATAGTAAAACATCGTTGGTTTAGACTCTTTAGACCTATTTTTCAGTGTAAACAACATACATTTGTTACTCAGTCACATTTATTAACATAATTTAAAGTTATGAGTGATGAATTTTTTATTTAGGCTACATGCTCAATCATCTCCCTGTTAATTTGATTCTGAATTGTGAAGCAGTTTAATATGTGCTCTATACATTAATCTTTGATCATCCTTCCTTCCGTGATCAATTAGTGACATTGCGCTAAATGACCACAAATGTACATAATGACAGCTGTTCTCATGCTGTAGGAGAACCTGCTGAAACACAGTCAGTTAAATTGCACTCTTTCTAATGTGCCATCCACAGTGGTGGAGCAGGGACAAGTATTAGATATGCAAACAGATTCCACAATGATTGAGATTTATAAAACACAATCAGGTGTACATGCGGCTTTATAAGTCTGACGAACAAGAATTAATATGCATATTTCTCTTTATGCATACAGAGTGTTACGCATCCGGCCCCTTGAGTTGACAGTAATGGTATCTTTGCAAATAATGGCTGTTTGTTTTTCAGGAGGAGATTTCTCGTCAGCTCCAGTACATCTGCCTGTATCTGCTTCACATTTCAGCAGCCTATTTGTTAAAGTAAGCATCCAGCAGAAGGACCTTTTTTGAAAACCTGCAATTTCAAAGGCTTGTCAAGGAAAAATGCATGAATAGCGAGAAAATACTTGAGAGAGAAAAAAAATAATGAAACTCCCTGAAATTTAACTTTGCAACTCCTTGAATCAGTTCGTGGCCCTGAAATGTTTTTCTCTGCAGCAGCAGATTTCTCTGCACTACTCATCTTCACTGCTACTGGTATTATATAAAGTACTTTAGATGCTTATATGTGGTTATGATCTAGAAATACCGTATATGGTTCTCATGGGACCCTATATGGATGTTCCCCACTGGATTATTTTCTTTTGTTGCCTAATCTATCACCCGCTTCTCGTCTTTCTTGTGCAGTATGACTCGGGTGGGTCTGGTACTCCTCTTTCTCCAGTATGTGTCAGAACTGGGTCTCCACATCGCCAGACTCTTTTACTTCACTGATGAGAACCATCAGAAAATGTAAGTAACCTCAATGGGTTTAATGGTTTTGACATTTTTGTCATTCATCTCAGCATCTCAGCTCTTTTTTATTGACCACATCTTTACTGTGTCTTATGTTTCAGGTTTGACATGTGGGCGGTCAGCTTTGTGTTTACACGGATGGTCACTCTGACCTTGATGTTCCTGGCTGTTGGGTTTGGTTTGGCTCGTGCTGAGAACCAGGGGCTGGACTGGGAGATGGGCAACTTCAACACTGTACTGATAAGGTAATGACCTATGCCCAACATCTGTGGATAAAGATTAATTTTGTGGCACTGCTATTTCTTTTAACAGCTGTTTAACAACTGTAAAGTCGAAAAATACACTTGGCGGCCATAAAAAAGTGTTGACTTTTTAATATTTTATTGTTTTATAACAAAGTATCCAGGAATTTTGACACTGATTGACAGAAAATGACTCTTGAATTTCGAAGTAAAAACACATCTACAAATTGGTTAAATTGGATGCGGGGTGGGTTCGGGGTCAACTTACTAGAAAATATCATGGGTACAGGGGGGTCAAGTGAAAAAGCAGCATGCAGAGTAAGTTGTACAGTAGTTATAACAACTTACAGAAACATTGCATGCAATAGTCCACCTTTTACCTTTTCTTTCCCCTCTCTCCATCACTCTTTCCTGCAAACACACACGTCCTGGAAATGTGGACTTTCTACACAGTGCAGCCAAACACTAGGCTAAAAAAGACAGTATGGACTTACAAATGTAGGCAACAGTTAAAATTCAATGTTCAGATGTGAAGAATGCAGTGTGGAGTTTTTCAATTGCCAATATATATTATAATAAACCCAATGCCGCCCATGTATGTCCCAGTTACATTAGTTACATTTCAAAATCACAATTCTCTGAATGTACATTTTATATTTTATATAATATATTTTGACTTATTTACTCCACCGCCAGGACGGAGGCAATAGAAACTCCTTGTACACAGAAACAGTTGTTGCAAACCGGCCAGCAACAACTGTCTAAACTGTGGTCCCTTGTTGTCCCTGAAAAACCTAAGAAATATACTTCAGACACTCACACACCAGGGCCAAAAAGTAATTTTATTAGTTCGGCATGCATTGACAGGTCCATTTTCCAAAACACACAGTTACACTAATCATCTTGCCTCTGGGCCCCTTCAGGATGACTGTTCTACTGCTGGTATGTTTGACCCAATCTTGGCTACTCTGGAAGTTCATCCGCTTCCAGCTGAGGCGCTGGAGGGAGTTCAGACATGAACAAGCTGTTCGCAAGAAGGCTGCCACAAAACAAGCCCTACGGCCACTGAAGAGAGACTCGCGTGAGTATTTAAACAACACGCTCAAACAACACATTTTCAGGGAATGTGACTTGATTCCTTACTTAAAACGAGTTCCCTTCTTCTTGATTTGTCTCGTCATCCTGACTTCTCATCTCATCTGTCTCTCCTGCTAGTTGGTCACCATGAAAACGGAGTTCTTAAAGCTGAGAACGGAGCCTCTCCTCGGACCAAAAAACTCAAATCCCCATAAGGCAAAACACTGACTGGCCTGAACAGTGGCCTTAGCCCTGGCTAAGGTTTCTCATCAGCACAACAAGGAAGCTGGCGGCCACTGGCCACCAAGCTTCTTGTTGAGTATGTCCTGAGATGTTACAGAGACTCAGTCACTACAGACTTAGGCTTGAATGCTGGAAAATGAAATCCAAGGAAATCCCTCGAGCCCGACAGACATTTACTCATCATATCAGTATTTTTTTATACACCCACGCAGCCTGCTATCCCACCCTAAGGAGCACCATTGTATACAGAAAGATTAAAATGTAAAGTGAGAGCACACGTTACTGTGTGTGTTGAATGAATGTGTTGATGCATATCCTCATACATAAGTACTGTATTGGTCGTAGTGTTGTCTGATGTTGCAGCTGTTTTCAGCTCTTCCCATTGAGCCGGCTTCGCTTGTTTTCTTGTCTGGTCCATTGGAGCAGAAAAATGTGTGAGCTTACTGTATGCTGGCCTTAACATAATCTCTTTACTGTGTCAATGAAGGGATTTTGGCCAATAGAGTGGTCGAGTGGTCACGTGGGCTCCCCCCCAATGATTTATGTCTGTTTAAAATCCTACATTTGTCACTGGTCACTTAACAGATAAGCATCAAGTATGTATGTTGGATATTACTGCATGCCATTCCATGTTTTTTTTCTTTTTCTTTTAATTGTTTTGTTAATTACTTTATTAAATAATGCAATTTTCTGAAGTAAGGTGTGGACTGTGGTATTGTGACTACAGGGATTTTTTTCTGCATTTTCTCAATTTTCATTTAATACACTTTCGTCAACAAAGGCATGCAGAATTACATAGATTTTTTACATCTCAGTGTCCTTTCATAATACAGTAAACAGTGACTTTTCTGAAGGCAATTCTGAATGAGGTGGTGCAGGTGGGCTCAACGAAGGGTGGCACTGAGCATGGTGGGGGCTTTTCTAGCTTAATTTGAACGGCACCATGGTAAATGTGTCCCTGGTTTGACATTCTTTTTGATTTATGTGGCTAAGTTAACATAGTTTTCAAGATAAAATGTATGTATATGTACCAGTCAATTTTATACTTTTTGAAATAGATTTGAAGCCGATTTTAGGGTAAGCCTTGGCAACCGCTTGGTATATGCCCAATATACAAAAGGTATTTTGAGGTCATCCACACCAACACAAAACATTGTATTTGATACACTTTTCCAGAAACTGTCAGATTCTGTCCAATAGATCATATTTTCTGCTGCAGGTCCAATGTTTATTACGTTAAAGGCTTTGATTCATACTACTGTGGTCTGATTTCAGACAATCCAGCCTTCCCTGACATCATGACGATGGCTCTGCTACATCCTCACCTGATAAAGAATAAAGAAAATTGTCTACATTTTTTAAGAAGTTACATCTACTGGAAAAACTGTTTTATTGACAGACTAGAATTCTAAAATAGAGCATATTTTGCTGAATAGCTGATTTCATTCTTACCATTTTGGCCGGCTGGCTGGTTATTGGCCGTCCCCACACCCAGCTTCTGGTGCAAAGAATCCAGTGTCTGAGAAGGGATCTGGCTTGTGTTGGACTCCATGTACGTCAGCACATAGTGGTCAGCATCAGTCAACACAAAACGGTGGCCGAAAACTAAAAAAACACGAGGAGAAAGACACAGTGAGCTGAGCTTTTGGGCTTTATCCATTAATCCCCTACTGGAAAACGGAATTTAACTTAATAGACATTTTTCACAGCAGCCATTTTGACATGAAAATGGTAAACACAAGTGTTATCATTGATAGTAATTAAGGCTCCGTTCCATTTAGTGTAGCAGAGCCTTTCCTGCGATCCAACATGCACAATAGCAGCACCCTGACTCTGTCATTAATAACACCTGTGTTTACCCTACTATGTCATATCAAAATGGCTGCTGAGAAAAAGGTCTGTTATAATGTCTGATACAGTTTAATGTATCTAGTACTGTAGCAACATGAGCTATACATTAACATACCATAATATAACATAACAGAATGATCAGTGCAGGTTTTTAAAGGGACAATGTTACCCTCCACAGTGGCTCCAATAGCAAAGTCTGCAGGTGAGTAGAACACAGGATTTTCCACTGTAGAGCCCGGCTTGGGGATGCGCGTCTTTTCCAAGAACTTGCCACCAATGATGCCAGAGTTGCGAGTGGGCTTTTCAAAAACACTGATCATGTCATTGGACAGGAAGTAGGACAGTATGAAACGTCGGACCTCATCTTCGGGATTCTGGGAGTCCTGGAATGTCAGTAACAGCAAAAGCAAGGAGAGAAATTATCGATGGCTTTGAATTTTGTCTGGTAAATTACACCTTGATCTGTTTTGAATCCAGGGTTAGGGCCTGGGTGACTTGGTGACTTGTAACTACATATAACCAACCACTAGTCCTTCTGAAGGTTTAGTCAAAATTAGCAGCACAAACACATTCTCACACATGCTGACTCACCAGCCTGGCACTGTAGCGCAACACGTTGTGGTCGTTTTCTAGCATCTTTAGCACGTTCTTTTTGGGAGGCTTAGGAATTAAAGACAAACAATTCTGGAGAGAGTCTTCAAGTGAACCAAAACCATTGTAGGGAGGAACCTCCTGTAAACATGGACCAAAAAAAAGATCATAACAAAGCATTACAATGCAGATGATTTTTAGTTTTGCAAAGGAAAAAAGATGGAAAAATACATTTCATTTTCTCACCTTCTTCTTCTCCTGAGTCATGTCACTCTTCTTTGGGAGCTCTATGGGTTTCATCTCCAAGTTAGGGTGGTTCTGCTGGTAGTAATCCTTAGTGAAGCCATCACAGTCGTACAGCAGAAAGCGGCGGCCCAGCAGCGTCATCGTTTGACCTACCTGGAAGTCTTTGGGGGAGTAGTACTCATCCACTTCCTCTGCCGAAACCTCCAGCACACAGCTGGGAAAGGAGCCTGGAAAGAAATAAGGAGAGTACTGTTATGTAGCAGTTAATTCAGAAAATGCTTTTTGCGTGTCTTTAAATATATTCTATAGCACTATAAAGCTAAGAATGACACAAACACAGTGTCATCTCACCAGACTCTGGTTTGATTTTCTTGGGCAGCTTCTGTCTGCGCATCAGGACAGGGAAAGGATCCCGGCCACTGTTGGGTTCGTGGACCTCTCTGATCTCCACAGTGTCGTCCACCAGGAAATACTGGATGGTAACAGGCCTGGTCTCACCGTACAGAGAGTCGGCATCGTCCCACAGGGCAAAGAAATGCAGCACCTGACCATGAAGAGGTTAAAACTGAAACTAGAATTTGTTTGCCAATAATGCAAATATTTATTGACATGACAAGATCACTTTTTCGAAACATTTCAGTGGTTTGGAGCTACATTTATTTTTAGGTTGAGTTTGCAAGTTTGCATGTTTCATAAGGGTTTACGCAACAATTGGCTCAATCTCAAACTGAAGAAACCCGAAAAAGGAAAAAAGATGATTTTAGTTACGCAACCTAGTTGTTGTAACAGACACGACATGCCCACCTTAGTAGTTTTCTTGTGAGTGGTGTTTCTTAATCCATATTCACACTAAAAGTCATTTAATTTTTCTAGGTGCACTCTACTAAATTTAGAGATATATGCAAAAGCCAATATATAACATATATATTCTTATTCTTATCATGTTTTGTTTCCTGAACAGCTTGAATAGGAGATGTTATTGTACTCTGGCTCTGTCCAGATTGATATATTAGGGTTTGTAATGGTTACCCTGTGAGATTAGAATGGAGGGAATTTCCTTTACCTTTCGATCCAAGGTGAGAAACTGGTGCATGCGGTCGAATTCGGAGGGTGTTGTGTAGGAAGGCTTAGGGTTTTTGCGGCGTTTGCTATAGGGATCCACAGGCATCGACTCAGGGTCGCTCAGAAGAATGCCCTCACTTTCCATGAATTCCTTTATATGATGAATGAGAGACAATGAGAGTATATTTACAATGACATATGTGTTTTCTTGTGTCAGACACATAGAGGAAATAATAAAAAGAATACATATCGCACAGGTGAGTGTTGTACCTTTGTAAAACTGTCGCACTGTGTGATGCGGTACTTGACCCCGTACACGTCCAGGTCCATGCCAAGGTTGAGGTCTTTCCATTGGTAATGCTCTCCACGTTCATTCTTGGGCAGACGCTGGCGTTTGATCCGTTTCCCCTGTGGTATCCCAGAATTCTCCACCATGGGCTCAATGATGCACATGCTGTCATCCTCAAGGAAGTAGTAAATGACCACGGGGCGCACACGGTACTGCTCCTCAGGGGAATAGAGGATACCTTCCTTAAAGTATGCATAGTAGCGCAGCACCTACAAGACAAGAGGGTGGAGAAGAAAACACAAACAAGGAGTTCATTTGACAGCAGTCTTCAAACACTGGTCTTACACCTCCTGGTGTTATCGTACCTTCTTGTCAAGGGCCACATGAGCTGGGATGAAGTCTTCTGCTAGGCTGTGGTCATGGGAGCCATAAGTAATGTCTGATGTCTCAAAGGACAAGTCACTGATCTCCTGCTGGGTCAACTGCTCTGATATAAGAGGATCCTGCCCAATGCCCACGGTGGGGCGACGAGGCAGAGCATAGCCACTCTTATATTCCAGAGTCTGGGGACGATGGAAGGCTGACTTCTGCAGAGAAAGATCAGTGAGGAGGGAATCAGTTCGCTTTGGTAAATCAATAAAAGCATAAATAAACTGATGCAAATGCACTACACTCAAGGGCCAATTATGTAACAAAAAACCTTCCTTTAAAGAGAGTTGTACAAGATATGGAGGTGGACAGAATAACAGTAACACCTGTACATGATAATTAAATCCAACACAACCCCAGAATTAAAAGAGAGATAATCATCAAACACATTTTATTAAATATGAATTACAGACTTTAATTGAAGCTATTAAGTTATTATCCCTCTGCTGTGGCATCCTATTACCAGGCCTGAATAACACTCAAAACTGTGACCCAGTTATTAGACATAAGCACTGGAGGAATTCAGGATCAACTTTTGGATTATAGATTATGTATTTTCTTACTTATTTGTCTTAATCAAACCTTAAAGCCTGAGCTAATTGTTGGCTAGTCTTGCCTTTAACTTTATAACTAACATTCTTACCGTTACATCCCGAAAAGTGTATCCTGGTAGAAATGGCAATCCATGACTATTCCAGTTCCAAGGCATTGCTAGTCTCGAATTAGGTTTATCCATTTCCTCACCTCCACAAGATGCTATTATTGTCGCAATTAGTGGATTTAACTGCGGCTTTTGTTTGCGTGTAAAGCTACAGGACGGCTCCGCAAGCGCTAAGTTTATGGTATCCATGGAAACGGCACTACAGCAACAATGTCGAGACAGTTTATAAAAATAAACAAGTGTTCTTGAAAACGACAACCGAAGTTCTAGTTCTGTGGTGAGTTGCCCTCATGCCACAATCAATTCAATTAAGTTGTATCTGAAAATGATTTTCCGTGGCTATACGTTAAATAACTTTATTATAACCGTGTGACTTTTATTTATACACAGACTGAAGAGTTTTAAGTTTACCACCAGGGGGCGCGCAACACCAATAAATCTCCCTGATAGACTTCACCAAAGGTCATCATAAGCACACAATCTTATAAATTCAATGATGACCTTATTGTACACTGTTTACTCTCTATATTTGTATTATTATAACATAATATTAGAGCAGCCTTTTTCTGAGTTTCACAGTCCAGAGCAAATATTAAGTGCATAACTGGGCTATTAGTATGATTGTGCACATTTGAAGTGACATTTAAAATGCATTTTAAACGAAAATGTGTGATTAAACAAAACAGCGGTCAAGTTATTTTTGAACACAGTTTATTCCAAGCACAGGAGTCATATTTTGGTCTCACTTTACCAGCTATTGGCACATTGTAATCCCATTCAAACTGTAACACATTTAAAACTGTCTTTATAAAAACTATATAGAGTGGCAGTCTTTATGTGGATGACCCCAATATGTCCTGTGTACTCTCAATTAAACTCTCAGTCAGGAAAATACCAAGCTTTTTCTGAAAACTATAATTATTTCTACGCCTGAATCCAGGGCAGCACAAACATAACTGGATTGACAATAGCTTATTTTATTAAACTGGCAACATGACGTAAGAGACACGCGGTTTGCGCGTCTACTGTGAACATCTTTTCAGTGCTGGTTCCTTCTCCAGATGGCCATAAGCAGCGATTACCACAAGCATCTGGTTTAGCACTGGTATCTTTGAAATAAGGGTTGACACGGTTGACACAAGACCTGAAATTTGCACAATTTTCTATGAAAGAAACATTTCTGATACAGAATTGGCATATTATGGTTACGTACATCTACATCTGGGGAGATAGCAAGTGCAACGCGTGACAGAGACGTTCAGATATTACACATGCGCCAATTCAGCAGATGATAAAAGAAAATACATACATAAGATCAATTTGGAATATCCAATTTATAAATTATTTGACCAGTTATTGAGTTATACACCAGCTGCACTCTTGACAACAGTGACTTAATAGCTAGAAAAAGGCACTGCACTGTGAATTAAACATACTGTATCAAAAATAAGGTTAAATCACTAAACCTCTTTGAGGCTCTTTTTTTTAATGATATTTCTAATTATTTTCTTTAAATGCTGACATAGCTGTTTAAATGGGCTGATCCCCTTTTTAGGAAGCAAATACATCAACCAAACACAGAAACACTAGGATTGCATCCCTGAGGTGCCAGACAACCTTCGCCAAGTATAAAAATATCTCATAATAAACCATACTTGAGAACAAAAATACACAACATCAATAAACTATTAAATATTATAAAATAGATTTCATAAGGGTTGAGATGAATTCCCCCCAAAATATCTTTTGGTTTTATAAAGTTCAAAACGCAGCGTGGTTATTCACTGTGGAAAGATTGTCTTACATTGTCCCCACTGTCCAGTACACTTCTGTCTGCTTTATGCTGCCCCTCGCTTAAAGTCCACACTTGAATACTGGAGGGTGCCGAGCATAAAGCTCCAAGTGTCACAGTCTTTTGCAGCTGCCTCGCGTTCTGTATAAAACAGACCCATCTGAGGCCTTGGTCCTTCAGTCACCATGTAGTCTCCACAGGCCTATGTGTGTCTAAGACAGCTAACCCATAAATCCCCACTTCAAAAAGGCCTGCTGAGGTCACAGGCGAGGCAATGTAGCCTTTCACCCCTTGTTTCCGGCAGAAAGAGGCGGCTAAGAGGTGAGCTTACCATGCAGAGCGGGAGCTTATACTTGTACTGAATGGGGTACAGCTTATGATACCCAGAGGAATATGCAAACCAGCAGAGAGGGAGCACTTTATTCCCAAGTCTGCAATACCTTCCACTGTTTTCATCAGTGTGTTACTTTTGCATGCTTGCTTATAAAGCTTCATAATGTCCCTTCCCCTTTCCAACTCAAGTGCGTCCTAAATTTTCTTTTATCAAGCTTTCTATAAAAAAAGCCCTTTAGTAGTCCTCAGTAATACCGGTTGAGGCTCCGTGTCCCGGGGATGTCAGGTTGCCCGTTCATCCAGATCTCCCGGATGATTCGCTCCCTCTCCTCGAGCCTCTGCGCTCTTTCCAGCTCCTCCGCCGACGTGAACACGTTCATGTTAAGTGTGCGTTCAAACCGCCGGTGCCTCCGTGCCGACAGATCTGACGTGGTGTCCCAGTCAGAGTCCGAGTCGCTGGAATCTGAGGATGAGTCGGCGGGGCGTGCTCGTTTCTTGGCGGGAGGCCGCTGGCGGGGCTGGCAGTCGGTGCGACAGGAGATCTGGACCACCAAGGCAAAGAGTGTGAGGAGGAGGCCCAAACACACGCCACAGACGAAGAAAAGTGCGGCCCTCTCTGGGTGGTCTGTTATGAGGGAGAAAGATAGAGAACAAGAGAGTGAGGGGGGGAGTGCTATGTTTAGCTGATTTCTTACAAAAAACATGTCAAACATTTAATTGGATCTTTGTGACTGATGTTGGGTGTCTTTTATTTTTTCTCTGACCTGTTCACCCTGTTAGAAAATATTTCACTTGATGGCTCACTCACTGTAATGAACATAAGCGGCAGACTTACAGCTCATATTACACACTTCCCAGTGTGGTCCCCTGGTTTGGCCACAATGCCAACCCTGCCATGCACTGTATTTATGCTTCCATTTGTCTTCAGAAATGTATTTTTACATGTTGTTAATGTTGGTAAATGTATCCCACCACCTTAAGCTCCAGGGGGACAAGACGGAGCTGCTCTTCCTCTGAATAGGATTTTTCTTTCAGTACTGACTGAACCAAAGTTACACCTATTCCATCCTACGTAAGTGTGAGACCTGCTTTGCATCCACTGCTTACCCAGCCGTACACTGTGACTCAACTCAGTGCTGTTCTTTTCATTTGTACCGAGGTTTCGCACCATTAGACCCTCAGACAATTGTGAAGTTCCAAATAAAAAGAGGAAATATACTGCAAATATGAGTAACACATGTTTGAAACCGATTCAGTTTAGGTTTTTCATAAAAAAGTTCACACTTAAAGGTCATACATTATTTTGATTGGTTTAATATTTCTCAATAAAATGCATTCTATAAATGCAGGTCATAAAATGTTATGGCAGCTTACAAATGTAGAAAGAAAACATTTTATCAAGTTCAAAGCAGAGTTAGCTGTCCTTACATAGGACTAGCTTTCCATAACAGATTGAGGGCATGTTTATTTGACTGTAAGACTTATGCATTTCATTATGTACAAACTGTTTATTTGAGTCACAGAGAGGGTTGTAATAAAACAGGAAGTATCCAAACACCCAAGCGATTGCGGTGAATGTCCTAAGCAGCTGGATGAAGCAGATGACTGACAGTGTGTGTACGTTGCTGTTATCTCCGCTTAACATCTGCATTCCTCTGGCCCACATGTACCCACCTTTCAGTCCCAGGAAAAAGGAAATGGGGGATATAACCCAAAAGATAGCGAGCCACACACATGTATCACACATGAAACCCTGCACTCAAATCCCAATGTCACTTATATTGCTCTCTGAGAAGTAATTTTGAGCCGTGGAATAATAAGATCCGGCCTTATTCTTGACTAATAATGATAATGTAACGCTGGATCCCTGTCTAAGTTTTATGAATGTTGCACTACCTGATATGTAAGTGTAGGCTGCCAGTGCGTTGCTGATGAGGGCCATGTTGGCGCTAGAGGTGGAGTTGATGATGGGATTCATGCCTGGGGGCCGCAGTGGATTTTCTCCTCCTTCTCCTCCGGCTTCGGAAAACTTCTCCTCGTTGGGATTTGTCTCCCTAATCTTCTTCCTATCTGCAAAAGACGACAGAGCAGGAGAGTTCAGTCTCCCAACACAACACAGACTATATTCTATCAGGAACGGGAAATTCAAATGTCAAATGCGTTTGAATTCTTTATTTAGACACAGATGTTTTTGAAAAGTTTCATTTGTAGACCATGACTACACACCAGAGATCAAAATCTGTGGTTCCACATGCAGAGACACACAAGGAGCGTGTACCGGTACAGTCAGATTATGATGGCGCTGGTTGGGTCATTTACAGTAAAATAGGAGCATATTGTCTCTGAGGTATTGTGACTACTACAGCATTCAGACCACTTAGTCATCTCCAGTCTCTCGGTGGTTTTCCATTTTTAGGCAATGCGCTTCTGTAAAAAGATGCATCACCAATAAAGACACACACATGTTCACAGAGAGCTGCGTGATTCAGAAGATAACACAACATCCGCTTCTGTCAAATTCATTCTGACTCAGGTCATTAAGAAACAGAGGACCACATGGGAAACGTTTGCATTCTGGCAACATTTCAAAAGCTCCCCTTCAAAATCTCAGAAAACGATCTATTTATAGATGGGAACAACTGTTTCCTCCTCTGGATTTTCATCCATGGTACGACTTCTTTCAGTGTTTACATGCTGGCTTGTGTTGTGTATGCAAGAGTCGAGGAGTTGAGATCAGAGAACAGAGTGATCTGATTACTTAGATTCACACGCATTTTCTGAGCACAGTTGTGTCTACTTAACCTGAAGCGGGTTTCGGTGGGAGAGTGTAACTACTGTACCTTTAACCCAATGAATAAGTGATGCATCACTGAAAAAACAACAACCCTTAAACAATGACTACCAAAACAAACAGAAGCATTCAGTTCGGTGACCTAAACCTCTGTGTGCATAGTCATATTTACATGCTTGATTCTTTGTCAGTGTAGGTGAACTGTCATACACACCAATGACCTCTAATTGCAGAGGCTCTAAGGTGTGTCAGGCTCTCTTTATCTGATAAATGCAGTTTAGACTGGAGTTGCTCACTGAGGACATAAATGTTTCCACCTGGACCCGCTGCCGTGGTGCACACATCACCTAACATTCAACCAATAGACCACAATCTCTCTTTCTAACACACATAAAAATAGGCAGACAAAGCATGAATAGAAAACACTCTATAGCACTGTGAGTGTCGATGGTAATGTCAATCAATACCCTGTTTGCTCTGTTGATGAAATATTTTTAACATGAAAAACTCGACTTGAAATCATTTATTAATAATAAATGATTTTATTTTTATATTTAAATCTGAATTTAATGACATTAAATCGTGCATCTGTGTGTTGACACTCTTTCCCAGAACA
Source organism: Dicentrarchus labrax (assembly GCF_905237075.1). Taxonomy (NCBI): domain Eukaryota; kingdom Metazoa; phylum Chordata; class Actinopteri; family Moronidae; genus Dicentrarchus; species Dicentrarchus labrax. The sequence continues at coordinate 16,895,925 of NW_026136708.1, forward strand.
AATCATTAACAACATACATACGCAATATTTCATTTTCAGCATCAGCAACAGAGGTGTGTTTAGAACAGACTGAATAGGAACTAGGTAGTTATAACTGGGTACATACTTCCTGGAAAAGACAACCCAGTAGTGGCCAAATAATCTCTGAGAACTGCAGTGCAGAAACGGCCACAGCAACAAGCAGTTAGGACCAAAGATGGAGACAATAAAAAGTCAGAATCCTGTGGTTTACAACCCGGGTGGGGCAGTTTCTACAAAATGATCTTGTCCTGCCAAGTAGTGTTCAAATTCCCAAAGTTTAATTTTAAATTCTAGACAAGATCCTCAAGTTTTCAAATAAGTCAGACCAGTTAAGTAGTCAATAAGTTGAGAGCAACTAGAAAACTACAATTTGATATAATGGTGCTGCAATTAAAGTCATGATATCTTGGACTTGAATAATTCACTCAATATAAATGTCACATAGCTCTGTTGCATTGCTGTAAAAAGCCCATAATTAGAAGAAACATATGCAAATTGACTGAAAAGACGAGAGGAAGTCAAATTCAAGAAGAGGAAATGTAAGGGGCACGGAAAGGTTAGTTTAAATAAAGAATCTTAAGCCTTCGCATGATTTTGGGACGTTTTGGAAACAAGCTTATTTACTTCCCTGCAAGAGTTGGATGAGAAGAGAGATACCACTCATGTCTGTACAATAAATATGAAATATGCTGGCGCCAGCAGTCGGTTAGCTTAGCTTAGCATTAAGACTGGAAACCACAGGAAACCGCTAGTCTGGCTCTGTTCAGATGGGTAATAAAATCCACCTACCAGCACCTCTAAAGCTCACTAATTCTATGTATCTTATTTATCTTGTTTGTTCAATACGTGCAAAAAGTTGTCAGGGTACGGTGACTTTGTGGAGTCTCTACTGGTTGCCGGGCAACCTCATGGTATGACACGTCTCCAGGAAGTCACTGCACCCAGCCAAGGTTGGCTTCATATTTACTGCAGAGGTATGACAGTGGTATAAATGTTCTCATCCAACTCTCGAAATAAGCACATTTCACAATGTCAAACTATTCCATTAAGAAATATAATGTGTTGTGAAAACGGTTATCCAACTATTTAGTGAATAAACAAAGAGAAACGAGACGAATGAGCTGAGAAGATAAGGATACCTATATTTACAGTTAAATGTTTCTTGTTCCGCCTTCATATTCCTCCTCCATGTCCTTTTTTCATGTGTTTTATCCCCTATCAGTGCATCAGAGATGGAAACAGGTTCTCCTAGATGAGCTGTAAGTGGAGTGTTTGAAGCCAGTGCAAGGAAGTGAAGCCATTCATGCGTTAGGAACTGTCAACACTACAGCGCATATCTCCTGTCTGCTCCCTCTCTTAACTCCTCATTCATTCGTCTATCCTCCTAATTAGTACAGTGCCGGTAGCTGAGCAGAGTATTTAGTGTGCTGGACGCAGGCCACGATCCCTCATGAATAAAGCTTTGTTTAAGTTTCCTTCCTTGCTGGCGTCTCCTGTTTTTCACTCTTTCATTTCATTGTTTTTGCTCTGTCTTCTCCCTTTTTCTCTCTATGAGAGTTTGACCATATAACAGACTGATTTGGACTGCGGTCACATATAAACGCAAACATTGGCTCTTGGTAAGCAGTATATTTTTAAGACCGATGATCATAATTGGTGAAAACCGATGGCTGTGCTAGAATACATATGGAAACAGTTGAACCCGTGTGACTTTAAATATATATACATATATGACCTGACTTGAGACCTGAATTACTGTTTCTCTTAATGCCTGGGAGGCCTCTGGACTGTTTAGTGTTAACTCCTCTCCATGGGAGGTTGAGTGTGTGTCAGTGCGTGTGAGTGTGAAAAAGCTTATATCCTCACCTGGAACAGCGTCAGGGCTTTTGACTGAGCTCCCCTCCGGAGGGCTGTCTCCCACTATGTTTGGGTCATGGGCGCTGGGTGGAGGGGAGTACACCGGTGGTCTGGGTCCGTGCTCCTGGAGCAACTTCTTTGGGACTTCAAAGAGAAGGATAGGTGGAGCAAAGGAGGGGAGTTTGGGGATGAGGAAATCATAAAGATAATTAGATAATGTGTAATTTGAGAAGGAACGAAATAGCAGTTATTTCTATTTGAGTTCTACGTTGAATCTGACCAATATATCAGAGGGTTTTCAGAGCTCCCTGTTGTGACAGAAAACAAGGCTGTCAACCAGAACAATAAAGTTAGCAGCCATAAAACCAAAACAATGAGCAGAAAGATGCTAAAATGCTTTGTACAACTGAGGGGAACAGCAGAGTCAGGTGATAATTCTTTGTGGGTTTATCACTGTGAAACACACCTTTCACATAAAGGCAATCAAGTGGTTAATTGCTAATATAGAAATATTATTCAAATAATTCTGCACAGCCACAACTCATAAATATCCAAACTACAAGGTTCCTTTCCAAAAATGTGATAAAATATTATTGTTCAGATTTTTTTAATAGTATTGGACTATGTATTTGTCAGGCCCTAGTCTGGACCAGGGCTGCCACTAACAATTCTTTTCAATATCAATTTATCTGCCATTTATTTTCTCCATTATCCAAAAATAGTAAAAAGAAACCATTACAGTTTCTCAGAGCCCAAATGGACATGATCAAATTCCTCGTTTTGTCCAACCAGCAGTCCAAAACCAAAACCACAAATATTCAGTTTCCTATATGGATGATTGCAAAAACCAGCAAATATTCACATTTGAGATGCTGGAACCAGTGGATTTTGGAAAATTACGTTAACAATGTATTTATTTATGTAATTTATTATGTAATTTGTTGTGTTGTACTACCAATTAATTATTAATTAATATTATGTTGTTCAACTGACATTGTCAGCTCTATTCTATACTTCGGGACAGACAACATTTTCCACTGATTCCACTGTATATTATGTCAAAAAGTTGTATACTGTTTTCATACCTCTTTTTCTTTTCTACATAAAAGTGTGTCTCATTGATTACATTTTAATCTGTCAAAGCAATTGAGTTCTTCTCCACTCCTCGCTTGTGTGCACATACTGCAACAATACATTTTATAGGAAATTCTATTGATTGAGATCACAAGTTTCATTTAAGTGGAAACACTTGAACTGAGTATATTGCGACGGGAGGAGCAGTTGTAAACTGAATGATGGCTGTGATTCACACACTCCTCCTGACCTTGAACTCTGATTCCCGAAAGTTATGCTGCCTCCTCCTCGTCCTCACCCCTTCCTTCACATCCCCCAACCTCACAGTGTTCTGTGAGTCAGGGAGTCGGCACTTTTTCCCCCAGACACAAACCCACACTGCAGTGGGCTATACATTCCTGCCCGCTCACATGTGGTTTTGGAGGCCGGGCCACACTCCGGTCACTGTGTTTGCTGCCCTGTCAGATCAGTGGTGATTTACAGCTCAGCAGATGACTGTCTGTCCAGCTTTCTGTCCGTCTGCCGTTCTTGCATTTTTATTGCTCTGCACAAACAAACAGGCAATGACGAATAATCTGCTGCCTGCTTTTTGCTGACATCAGTAGCACTAGTAGTGAAACTCTGACATGTGATTTAGGGTAAAAATGGACCATTTGTTTAAAGGCTGATGAATAAACACACTGATCAAATTTCCAGAGACGGATTTTGGCAGTGGTCCAAGAGTCAATCAAAGTGCAGGAAGGAGCAGAGCAGACCCCACAAAGCTCCCCTCCACTGGATACCACTTATCCCCTGGACACATTACAAGATTTTTCCTATTGTAAGCAATGATGAAAAGCCAGAGCAGGAACATTTAACAACTGATATTTACTGTACAGATTATTTAATGACATACAGTATTTGTCTTCAGATAGTTACAGCTCATAGTAGAGACTGACAGGATCTGTTGGTGGGAGGAATTGCATACATGACGTAGCACACATAGCAACAGCCATCTTTTAACAGTATATATTTAAAGATGGGGACAAGGTCGATGTTGTTTTGTGGTGCACCTGCGCCCAAGCTCCTACGACATCATCTTCCTACATAGCTAGCTTGCTACCTGGTTGAATTTATGAAAAATAGATGAGATTGATGCTTATTTTGTAAGTTGACTTACAATTCAGTGTGATTATCACGATTAATAAGCTCCATAACATCTTGCAGAATCAATTTTTTCTGTGATACTTTGATGCAAAATAGATTAACTTGCAGCACTTGTGGGTTGTGAGGTGATTTGCAACAAGAAAAGCAAACTGAAATGCAAAATGCAGCAGCAGTAGTAAAGGAATCTAGGTGCAGAATAAGTTTTACATCATTACTGACACACTGAAATAAATCACATTGTGGCTGTTATATGATACATATTATTCTACTTGAACTTTTCTAACTATGAATTTATATCAACTGGTTTTCAGCCAATAAACCCTGAAAAGACTCAAATGTCAATAAAAACTTTTAAACTAAAATGCCCTTTAGGAATTTGAGTATTTGAGAAGTGCACACCAGTAGACTATAGAATCACTCACCCCAAAGCAAAACATGTTTGACTTTATTGTGACATGACAGAGTTGAGCCCTTCATTCACACATAAGAATAAGAATTACAGTCCGATCTACAGTGACTGTGACATCATATTAAAGTGTTCTTCCACTGTAGTACAGCTACAGTGAGAACAGTGATTGATTAACTTCTCTGAGAAAGCGCCTTGCAAAGTCACACACCAGTACTCTCTAATTTATTCTGCCATGCATACCATATTATCTTCTGTCAACTGAACAGAGGGAGCTGTATTGAGCAATGTACATGTGAGAGGAGAAGGTTTTGATGCTATCTCACTGCCGCCAATCAACAAAGCTGGTTCACTGAAACTCACAGACATCAAAGAGCCTCGCTGAATCCGGTTCCAGCCTTTTGAAAGAGCAGGAGGTTGATGCCAGACTAATACAAGTAGTAAATGATTTCTGGTCTTTCTTCAAATCTGCATAGAAGGCTTCACCTTACTGCATGAGGAGAAGTCATTCGGTGCCAGGTAAGTTGCCAGTTGTAGAAACATATACTCTTACATTTAAGTACCTTCCTGTAATTGCATCATCTCATGTGGCAAACCGCACCAATCTGTTGCCTAAATGGGTTAAAAAACCAATAATTTGAAAACCCATTTTATCCAGGTCTTGGCAAAAACTAAATAAACACAGCTCCCCACATGTGGAGGTGAAAAAGGCAGAAAAATGAAGAAATGTGATTCAGCCTGGCAGCTCCCCCTGTCCTTCCTCATCAGTCTGACACACTAATCATGGGTCTTAAAACTCCCCCACTGCCATGCTGCCACCATCCTCATGCCACGCCCTGATTACAGCCTTCTGATTGGCCCTAATTGGCTGCACATGTGGCCCAGGGTCACAGCTGAGAGACGCCATGATGAGACACACTCTCTCACACACATTTTTACACAATTAAGTTACGTATAATTGAGATACACCCGCGCACACAAAAGTGCATGCACCCTCAAAGCCACACCAGATGCCTGTGCATACATAGAACACATATGGACGGATGCATTACCTGCCATTTGTGCATACACACACAGTCCAACACATTTGTTTTAACATCAAAATATCTTATCCTTCCAAATAGCCATGTTATGTTTTTCTATGGGCTTACTTTGCTGGCAAAAGCCGGTACAGTATAGTAAATTGACTGCTGCTTGTCTAAAAATAATTGTCAAAAAGCTAAAACCTCTCGAAGCAAACGGCCGCAAACCACACGCAAGGAGCCAAGCAGTAAAAACTATACCAGTAAAAGAGAGAAAGAGGAGTGCAAGGGAGAGAAACCAAGAACATAAATCACACTCTACAGCCTGCATTGTAATGGCATGGTCACATAAATGCAAGGCAAATGAGTCCTTGTGATTCTTATTATAACTCCACTAAATGGGACCAGTGCCGGCGCTGTACCTCTCAGAGCCCTGGATCGCCACGGGGAGTGAAGATACGAGGCGGGAAAGAGTGCCCATAACAATGGTCCATGTTTACATTGGCAGAGCCCAGCTTTGTTTTCACTGGGCTCTGCAGGCTGGAGTGTGTGTGTGTGTGTGTGTGTGTGTGTGTGTGCACGTCTGTATGTGTCTGTTTGTGGGCCATGTGCTGACCGATGCAGAACACAGTTGGGACAAAGCCCTGTAAGCCAGAGGGGATATAATGAAATATTAAACCACGCTAAATCTGAGCTGAGATCAGACCTGGGCCAATACTTTAGCCTTTATGAGCATACATGGAGGGCTGCTGGGGACTAAATATTTTGGAGATTGTTTTAGGGCATTCTTTAATGCTCGGTTTGCTTTACCTGGCTCTAAAAAAAGACTGCTTGTTCTACACTATGACTTCTCTGGGATGCACTCGAAGCTGTCCTAATGTATTGACCATCATCTAAATTATATTCTATCTCTGGCAGAGATGTACTGTATATTCCCAAAACTGCAGTGAAGGACAAGGAGAGAGTGTGACAAACTGGACCACACACTTTTGACAAGAGATGTGATTCATTTGCAGCTACATGAAGATATGGAAATTTACAAATGAATAACAAATCAGATATCAAGCATTTGGAAAGTTAATGTAGTGGATAACTTGGAAAAGTGCATTGAAACAGTATGCTGGTATATGTATGCATGTGTGTAAGCAGTCTGAGCAAAAGTGTCTGGTTTCAATCAGCACACAGCCAGTGCCGATGTATTCTACAGCATTAAAGTGCTGTCTAAGACCCAACCTTCACTTGATATGCACACAAAGGCAAATCAATGTAGACACACTTAGACTCACAAACTGTTTCTTATTCTGTTTTAGCTCTTTTTACCAATTCTCACTCAGACACCACACAGACACAAGGCATGCAGACATCTGCCCGCTCACATTCACAAGCCCCCCCACCCAACACACACACACACTCTTGTGCACACCCACACCATTCTCACTTAGCTAATGGCATTCCTGCAGAACAACATGCAAGGTGAATAGGGCAGGAGCTGAAGGTGTTGAGATTGCATTCCTCCTCTGCCTCCCTTCTCCTTTTTTTCTCCAACCCCCAGCGTAACACTTCACTCTTAACAGCATCCAGCTGACAGAGGCTGATTGGGCTTGTGTGTGTGTGTGTGTGTGTGTGTGTGTGAAAGTTTGACATACAAGCGGTGAAAAGTCTATTCATTATGGAGACAGAATTGTGAAATGTTTCAAAGAAGATGGCACAATATAAGGATGTGTGTGTGTGAGCGGCTTAGAGAGATACTAACACCCAGAGCTGAGCCAAGCAGAGGCATTACCGCCATGTTTATCTTCCCCAAAAACACACACCCACAACCTCACACAGTGAAAATTAGTGTCCACATATCTAAATGCACGTGTGCATGCATGACCGGGGGCATGTGTGTCATCGGACATTAGTAACACACTCATTCCTGTCTTGTGTATACAACCAAATTTAAGGTCAGGTAATGTGAACCCTATCAAGGGACTGGTGGTCTGAGCTTTTCCTGGTTTGCTCCATTTTTATGTTAGTGTGGTCAATCTAACCTACTCCATAACTTTATTGGTTTTGTTATGAATGTGTGTGTGTGTGTGTGTGTGTGTGTGTGTGTGTGTGTGTGTGTGTGTGTGTGTGTGTGTGTGTGTGTGTGTCTGTCTACTAGAGAGTTACAACATACACAGGGACTGTGGTAACCTAAAAGGAGCCTTAAAGGAGCATACCAGTGGTTTTGAAAGTCTTAGCCCATTAACTATAAAGTACATCTAATTTACATGATCTGTCAACAATTTCCCAAAGCATGCCATAAGTTTTAAATTCAGTTCCCACCTTCAAGACAGCAATTGATTTACATTCATTTTACTGTACTAAACGAAGCACAAGACATCTAGAGAATTGTGTTTTTCATCCGATAGCACAGCCGTAAAAACATGAAGGCTTAGATTTGACAGTGTGAGCATCTGAGTGCTTCAATGAAGTGTTGGAACGGGAAAAATCAAATGGGGAAAAAAAGCCTTTTAAAAAACAATGACTATAGGTTTTGAATGTTACCAGTAGGCAGACTGCCATCAACCCTAAAAGCACCTCTAGAGCCAATCTAGGGCCACTGGTGGAAAACTGGCTATGCTAGGAAGTTCACTACACTGGTTGTTTCTGACTACACCAATAAGAAGCAGGCACAGCTCAGAAAACCTTTTACAAAAAAGTTATGAGAACCAAGCCTCAAATCCTGGAGATCCAGGAAAAGTTCCGCTTTGTCTTTTGGCTCAGATACACGAATGCTTAATCAAATCAGTGGTCGCAAGTTATCCAGTCAGCGTGGATTGTGTAGTTTAGAAAAGCCCTTCGTTGGCAGGAGCTTCTTCTGACAAGATGTGTGTGTTAAAGAGGCTCGTACTAATGCAGCGTTCTTTAATATAATACAGGTATAATCTACTGTGGGACCTTTATGCAAGGCAAGACATAACTGGATGGTGACACAGTCTTAGTGAGGGTTGGGAGTACATTCCAGGATGGAGAGAGTGGAACAGCTCAACCCCCCATCCTGCCTCACTGAGCCCCCTGCCCTACATTCAGCTGCAAAGCATAGAATTTTTTCCCCATTTACTTTAATGGATAACACACATCCTTCTGCTGTGAGGCACCCACAGATACAAATGTATGCACACACACACGCACAGATGCCACAGCATGGGCTATGAACGTAATCACTCTCACTTCACCACAACCATCAGCTACACTCCAAAATCCCAGCTGTTTTGGCTATTTAAACACTCCTCATACACCGCACATGTGCATGCACACACAGTTGGTGTCATTAACATAGATGCACAGACAGGAATAGATGCTCTGTTGACAACGTGGGGTCATAACAATCAGTGAGAAAATCACTCAGTTGTGGAGCTCCCCGTCCGAGACCCCACACAGACACACAGAATCCCACTGATTCAACACTGATAATCAGTCAGTTTGAAATATGTGCAAAGAGGAGGTGTTGAGCAAAGTAATCATATTAAACAAATACACATCCTTCTTTCTCTGATGTACTTGTTTTGTCATCAGTGAATCAAACCCTAAGCTTCAATTAGAATCATCAAACTGTAATCTGAGAACTGTTAAAAACTGGATTTAAAATTAATTTAACAAAAGGGTTAAAAGCCATTAATCCCTTTTTTAATTAAATGTGCTTAATTAAATGGATTCTGGTGCATAATTAGCAGCCCATTTGTGATTTTTTTTCCTCCTTTGATTCTTAACTTTCTGTTATCAGAAAGAAATATGAGCTGTGTTTGTACTAAAAGGACTTTGTATAATTGTAAAGTCTGGTGATCAGCCAGTATTCCTGGTGCAGAAACTTTTTTTTTTGTTCATCAAGGGGACATTAATCATGGTTTCATCACCAATCTTCTCCCTTTTAAATCTGGAAAGTCTTGAAAAATGTACTATCCATAGCCAAACATGACCTCTGACCCTGCCAGACTGAAGCTGCCTTGCTGAACGCTGCCCTCAGATAGCTCTAATGTTTGTATTTCCACGTCTTTATCGGCTGGACGTGGGAGTGGCGGGTCCACTGTCAAAGTCAGCAGAGCCTCATCATTATCTGATGTTCCACTGGATCAACAAGGATGTGACCATCGCTGAATCATCAAACCATGCCGCCCGCCTAAACTCACTCCTTCATATCAGAGTTATGAGGTAATGGGATGCTGACTTTTGATTGGGACAGAGAGCTGCTGAGGTCGTCAAATGACTTGTGAAAACAGTCAAGACAGAGATCGTCATTTGTTGCTGCTGACACGGAACAGAGAGAGAACAGAAAGTGGCAGGACTTGTCTATCTAGACACATTCATGACAGAAATAATGCCAGCAGCATTCAACAAGCATGTCCTAACATATGTCACGGCTGATCTAAACAATGGTGCTATCTTTAGCAGAAGGCAACAACTGCTCGTACATGGCAGTTCATAAAATCAACACTTGGCAACGTTGAAATCCACTGGGACCAGAGGAATGAATGATGTTTTGGTGAAAGATAAACTGTGAATAGCTTAACGTAGCCCTTTCAATATACCAACGGGTCTCTATTCAAGCATATTGTGCACTCATCTTTGTTTATGTGTGACAGTTTGAAAGGTTGAGATAAATGTTGACTTTCGACATTCTTTCTCTTTCAATCTCTTGCATGGTTGAATACAATATAAGGCCTGTAATTAGGCTTTTGATCACTAGTGACTGATAGAGCCCTAAAGTGACAATAAGGTGGAGCAAGGTTCATTTCCATCTCTGGTATGTAAGATGGCGCCCTGATTAAAGTATGTTTTCCTGCTGTCTGTCTAAATAGCATGAGAAGAACGTCGTGACGGTGGTATATTGTCCAATAGGGGTGGGCGGATCAATACCTTTTTTGAGTAATGATAGTCGCGTCAATAAGATAAATACCAAAACAATGTACCCGTCTTTATGTTAGATCATGAAGATCATGGGCCCATGAACACTTTGCTCTTCTGTTGCTGTTCAATCACCTCATTAGTTCAGATAATCCACACAACTAACAGGTGTTAGTTACAGTTAAATACACTCTCGTGTTTCAACATGTATGCGATTAAGTACACAACAGGAAAAAATGGCGATTGTTTGGCAAGTCATTTGGTGGTAATACAAATGTAATCAGAGGTAATCTGTTTGTGATGCATTCACCTGATAACTGACACACTGCTCTCCCCTACACGATAGATCAGTAGTTGCGTTAATGTTGAATAGTTTGTTAGAAAGCATCTGTGATACTAATTTTGTGGTATCACCCACATGAGTCTGAAACTCCACACAAAATACAATATGAATACTGAGTTCACCTAAGTTCAGAGGTTATATGCATTCCCAATAGTACCAATAGATTTTAAAAACAGACTTCCAAAACAACATTAAACTGGAATTTAACAATTTTAAAATGGAAACAAGTAGACAAGATAGAGCTGTTTTAGAAAAATTTAAGAGAAGCTCTGCTTCAGTCTATCTGACAACAATCTTCATGAGGTGCACTGAGGTCAGCACCTAAGTAGCTGAATGGGCCTCTTTGATAAAGCTAACTCCATTACACAAGTTACTGAGATGCACAGAGACAAAGATAATAACATAGGTAAGGTTGTGGCATTGTAACATACATCCCTGGTGCATTTGGTCCCTGAAGCTCTCTGTTTTGTCCATGTGAATGTTCTAATTGCTCTTATTGCTTATTGATGCCTATTATTATTTATCCCCTCCAAAATCAGTGCAAATGGTCAGCAACAGACAGTGACCAAGGGGCTGGTTAAGTAAGGTCACTGGGTTCAACACACTGTACATTTGAGGTGCTACATTTTAAAAAGGAAATCCAACTGCGTCAAATGAATAGTTAACACTGTCGTGAGCTGATGCAGTAAGTGCAAGCATAGCCGAGATAATGCAAGAGTATGACCTCAGAGTCACATGTAGTGTTTAAGACCCTTGCCATAACACACTGACTTTTCAGTAAACAGCAGAAATTACTTGATTAGATTACAAGCCATTGTTCTAAATGACGGAGGATATATCCATAACAAAATAACACAGCAGCATCTGTGTGTCATTATATGCTCTGTGATTTGATGCAGGTCATCACACTCCATCGCTCCCTCTTTATCATTTTGGTAAAACACTACCACCTGCCTCATGTAACGCTTGTCTATCATAGGTGCTTCTGTGCCCTGTCATTGTCAGGTAATTAGACGAACCCTAAGTGAGAGTGAATCACAAGCAGTGAAGTTCTCTCCAAGTTATACCTTACCTCTTCCACAGAGAATAAAGAACGATGAAAACCTGAGCGGTGTGTGGGAGTTGGCGTGTTCATATGTGTATAAGAAAGGGAGCTATGTTTTTCTTCCCCATGTGTTGACAGGGTGCTGGGCCTTATTAGTGGTCAGGCCTGGACAGAGATAATGACGGTGAGGTCTGGGTCAGCCTGAGTCTGTCATCGGTCTTATCGCCACAAATACACACACACACACACACACACACACACACACACACACTTTACCCCGCACCTTTTGTTTAGTCTGCTACAGATCAGTACTATTGACATATTTCAGAAACAACACTGAGGTTTGATAGTCACCTCTACACTGGACTGAACCTGTCCCCTCTGAGCAGATTTTTGACATTATTCTACTATGAGCTATTATTAGAACAAACTCTGAAAATAGACATTAGTAGGCGGGTGCTATCACAGGCTACACTGAGCAGCTGTTTGTAATCAAGAGTGAAGAGAAAGGGTGATGAGAGAGGAAAAGACAGGAAAAGGAACCTTCATAAACATTTCCTTTCCTTTCTCCCCTTACAGTTATGGTTTCTTGGCATACAGGAGCCCTGAATACGAATAATGTTCTAATAGGGTTTCTTACATGCACACACACATTTTTTGCACACTCCAGCAGTATACTCATGGGGTCCATAGGTTATGATATAACTCTGATTTTGGAAACTTGAGTGTCTGATGTGGGTGAAAACCTTTAGTATTTCTATTCCCATTGCAGAGCCTTTCTGGGTACAGCTGGTTATCTGTTTGTCCTGCTGTGTCCTGTCCTCTTTTTCTGCCCCTGTCAACTTAGCCATGGTCTTAAAACAGCTTGAGCTACAACAGATGCAGATGCATGTCCTCAGGGTGGAGAGAAAAAGAGCACGAGAGAAACAGACAGAGAGAGAGGAGTGATAGACACAGAGACCACCAGAGACACTTTTACAACAGCCTTTAAAACAAACACCTGCTGCCGTGGCTGGAGTGACTGGGAAACATCAGAGATCCTGCAGTCTGTAACACCCGGCTGTGATTAGATAATGAAACGAGCTAACGGAGTTACAGCATTACAAAATATCTCTCAAATCCTTGAGTCTCAATTAGATATCCTGTTCAAACACAAGAAAAAGTACAACTCAAACGTGCAGCCAGGGCTGTAGTGCAGGGCCAATGCACATAAAACACTGTTTGCCCACCTTTCAAATTCTCAAATAGCATTTATGCAGCATCATTGAGGATTTGCGCATAGTTAAGACCTGTTAGTGCCCTTAACCTCTGTTCCAGCTTGCAGTTTGTTGCAAATTCTAGCATGGCTCAGTTTGCTATCCACTGGACTGACCACTAAGACCTTTGTATTTTGTGAGCACAGAGCAACCATCAACTCATTCAATCACTGTAGAAATTAAAGGTGTTCCACGATCCACAGTTCGTTTGCTGTGGTCAGAATTCGTAAATGGGTTGGGGAAATTGATGCGTTTGCTCCTTGGTGCAGTTTCTTTTTACTAAGGAACAAATTCAAGAGCTCCACTATAAGCCACATGAGAACATTGGTTATATGTGGCTGTGGTGGGAGTCCCACAGGAAGAAGGTCCTGAAGAAGGTCCGCTCTGCACAAATTTTAAGAGGGCAATGTATTTCATTGCAAGCTCAGGTCAGACCTTGATTCATTATCCGTCTAGCTGCTGGAAACTGTTGATTTCATTTAACCAAATCCCACACAGTGCACCTGACTATGGGAGATAGTTAGCTCTGACTTACAGAGTATGCCTCGAAGCTGTGTCAGAACGAGGTTGGATCACATTCCCACCATAAATTAACCGCTCCAGAATTTGTGACCAGTCCAAGACCGCTTCCTCTCAGTTTAGATGTCATTCAAGTACGATTGCTGTTTTCAGATCTACCCTAACAAATCGCACCAAGGAGGAATACGAACCAGGGTCAGATTCAACTGGACTAAGCAACGCAGGTTTGAAAATGCCATGAAGCAAGAAAAGCTAGCACAAACTTTTCCTGAAGTTGATTCCTTGCAGCAGCCAAATGAATCAAAGTTAAGAAGATGAACATGCTCCTGAAATGTGGTGCATAAAATAACCACAAAGTATGCAGCAGACTTGCAAATAAACTGGTCATCATATCAATAACTCTGGTTGTAACACATTGGTACTGTATGACGATCCAGGCAACAAGTACGTAAGTTTGGTTATGTTCCATTTTACTTAAAGAGAACAGTTCACTAAATAGTTGGCCATATTACCTATTGGTTTTGATGCTTTGGTTAGGAAACATCAATTGTTTCATTTTAAAAATTAACCCTGGTTATTGTGAAAAAGAAATCTATATTTGAAGCTAATCACAGATTTTGATAAGGAAAAAGATACATGTGAAACAAGGGTATACTTTACTCATCATTCTTTATCCCTACAAGCATGAATACAGTAAAAAATACCTCTCGATCCAACAGGAATCAATTCCTTGTTGCAGCTGAGAAGATCTGTCTTCTCAATCCCCACCCCAGCATGCAGTATTTTCATTCCAGCTGTGGTGTAAATCTTTCCGGTATCAAAACGGCTACAGAAATCCTCTGACTGCGGTTTATAGAGTTAGAAAATGCAATTTGATCTGCAATGGTTGTGTCTTATTTTTTTCACATTGCATGGCTGCGGGGGGTTTGGTGCAGATTTGACATAAGGCAGAACCACACTAGTATACGCTGACACACAGGTCAACACTTGACACTTTAACTCACACACACATTACGCAGAACACCTTTTCTTAACATATATTCAACCCTTAGACAGAAGAAGTCAGGATGTAAGAGTGGGATGGACTTCCCACTCTTACATCCTGACTTCTTCTGGAGAAAAAAAGCTTTAAATCAAACAGTCCAAAATATTTGTATATGTCAATATAGGATACATAGCATGAGGAATACATATGACACTTGGAAAGGATAAAGATGAGGAACATACAGACAGAAATTTAAAGTAATAGTTCAACATTTGGGAAAATAGGCTTATTTGGTTTCTTGCTGAGAGTTTAGATTGGCTGGGAATAGTTGCCAGGTAACCAGCGGAGTATCCAGGAAGTTGCTGCTCCTTGCTAAGAAATAGTCCGGTACATAACCCTTTGTAAAACAGGGAACGGCTGTTTCTACACTTTGATTTCTTGATGTATTTAAGAAAATAGTATATTTTAGTTAGTTTTATGCAGTATATTGTGAAATGGTTCTCGCAGAGTTAATAATATGCCAACGTTCTGAGGAAGCAGAGTTTAGACTAAAAGCACTCTTAAGAGGTAGAGGACCACCCATGAATTCATCAGCACTGACCTTTATAGGGCAACTGTCATATTAACATTGACAGGCATTTTATTAGGGGAATGAAAGAGTAGAAATCTTGTGATCAAAACATAGAACATGTGGTTGTCTGAAACTTTTCTAAAGGGGGTCTGTGGGTCCTTAAAAACTCTTTAAAAAGTCTTTGTACTTTTATCAGGCAAGAAATCACTTGTAGTTATTGCAACCTTTGTTCTGACATGTCTACTGTTTCTCTATCTATGGCTGAATATTTCTTTTATCTGTCAAACCATTGTTTAATGTATTCATCCATAATAAACATATCTAAGAGAGCAGCTTCTCTATGCTAAATGTTCTACATTGTTCATTATCTTTGGCTAAAAGGGCTTAGCGAACTCTACCTAAATGAATGTTATTTAAAGGATCAGTGTTCAGGATTTAGTGGCATCACTGCTGGAGTATGTATTTGAAGACCTGGGAATGAGAACAGGCTGTAAAGTGTGTAGGAGAAACTGTGGTGGCTGCGAAACTCGCAAAAACGCAATGGTTTGTCCGTTCCGAGCTACAGTAGATAGATCACATGGCCATGGACAGTGGCAGTCCATGGAAGGCGACCCCTAGCGTCTGTAGATAAAAATGGCTCATACTGGTAACAAAAACATAACATTCCTATAGTCAGGTGATTATACACTGATGAAAAGATGCCTATGAATATTATATTCCATTTCTGCCAATAGATCCTCCTCAATGTTACACACTGCACCTTTAAAGAACAAAATGCTGCTTCCTTGTTTGTCAAAAGTGCCAGTCAGTCCACTGGAAAACAACTTTTCTTCCCAGAGCCCTGATAAGTGTTTGCTTCCATCAGCAAGCTACCAAAATTTTGGATTCCATAAAAGTAGCATCCCAAATTCTGTCTGGTTTGGCTAAGTCTATAGCCAGACCTACAGAGGCCTGGATCCACAGTGGCCTTGCTAAACAAACACAACTTGGAGGTCTGGCTTCGCTTTAGCTGACGAATGTCATTATGCACGTCGATTAAAAACAAACACACTGGCAGAGAAAGACGTCCAGCTTTTTGGTGTGGGCCTAAGGGTGGAAAATCCCCATCTGACAGGGTTAGACAGGGAAAAAGGGATAGACAGAAACTAAAAACTAAGGCTACTTTTGGCTGATGGACAGAATAGTTGATTTTTTTCTCATTTGTTGGTTAAGCTGTCTAATGCCAAGATGCCAACTTATAACTTGAACAGTAACTGAATTGACAGCTGAATGCTCAATATATTTTGACTTTCCCTCCTTCATTGTTATAGAGAGCAAGTGAAAGAAGAGAGTGGGGATTATCCAGCCTCATCCAGCCAGCTCTATTACTGTTATTAGTGGAGAAAAGCCAAGATCCAAATAGAGACTGCCCCCCTCAAGTGAACACAAGACCTAATACTGGTCAGACAAAGCAACCACTATTACCATAACTGATTAGACAACTGCAAGCTTCATGATTTTAGATATTTATGACATTCTTGGCGCTGACTACACCGACTTTTTCAGTATTTTTTATTTTTTAAGAAATACACACAAAGAGCATTATTTCACAATGTCCCCTATGGAAAAGACAGTGTATTTGCAGGACTAGATGGCTGAGATAAAAAGTAATGAATTACCACATCACATCAGTCACTGAGAACACTCAATATGAATCAATGATACAGAAGTCAGCAGTTCCCACACACTTTGGACAAAGCGTGTCTACTATATCACACTTGAATCACATGAGAGCACATGGGCCAGTTTGTACCAACGTCAAGGACTAGCTGTATTAGCATAGCACCTAATCATAAACCCTACAATAGTGCACACACACACACACACACCTCAAGAGTACCAGAACCCAATCGGGCGCTGGTGTCATGTTGCAGACAGGAAACAGATGGCCTGCTGGGAAAAGAAAGCACGCCAAAGAAGGCCAGAGAGAATGCTTCCCTCCCTCTTTTTCTCCCTCCATCCCTCCCTTCATCATCCCTTCATCCTCAGTTGGAAGGAAAAGGAAGACTGAGGCCGTGGTGGTGTTTGGAGGCTAGATCAGTGGGCTCTGGCTCGAGATCAGAGTGATGGAGTTCTCTGGGAGATTTTTAAATAACAGCCCAGCATGGCTCTACTGTACTGGGCTAAGCTGGGACTCAGCCTGCAGGCTATTTAAGACAGGACACATCCCAATGGGTGAGAATATATTTTAAACCTACAGGGAATAATATTGCTATCAAGGGCTGCGTTTAACATTCGCACCGCAAATACAAGTGCTTCATTTCAGAGGTGGCAAATATACACACCTTCTTTACTCCAGTAGAAGTACAGATACTTGTGTAAAAAAAGACCCCGATAAAAGTACAAATACTGATTCAACTTCTTTTTACGTCTTTTGTGTGTGATGTTTGGAAGGTGTGCAATGGTGCTAAATAAAAAACAAAACTGGTAATTCCAGTGCATTTCAATCTTAACATAAAGAATGTAAACAAGGTGAAACATAGCCGGGCTCTGTTTTAAGTTCAAAAGTACACTTCCCAGCACCTCTGAGGCTGACTTAAGTTGTATCTTGTTTGTTCAATCCCTACACAAACAGAAATGTAAAACAGGCCAGCTAGCCTGGCTCTGTCCAGTGTTCACAAATACTCTTACCAGCACCAACCATGTAAAAACAAGTTGGTTCCTGGTTACGGTACATTGTTGGTGTTGGCATTTATCTTTTTGGCTAGCTGTTTCCCCTCTGCTTGCAGTCTTTATGCTAAATTAATTGCCAACTGGCTCTAACTTGATTCTTTAAACCACAGATTTATGTATGTCCTCATAATATTTCAGAATTTACAGTTTATTATAACTTGGGTTTCATTTTTGGAGCTTTGGCCATTATTTCTATCAGTTCCCTAGTTCATTCCTGAGGTCTCAGAACATGATGGATTCTACTACAAAGAAGTCTGACATGGCAAGAAACATGAGCAGTCAGACCATCAGTTTTTTTTAAACCACTTTATTTTGAGTAAAATCAAACATGAGACCGTAATGCAAAAAAGAATCCACCTGTGCAGAGGAAAAATGTGTGTGCATATGAAGGGATTTACAACAGATAGTTTGGTTCAAAATGTAACAGTTAAGCTGCTTTTTTTCCGTCTTCCAACTACATTTGGCTAAAATGGGGTTCTTTCCCCAGCAGAGAATTTCTTAGCTTTGTCACTGCATTCCCTGATCTCAGTGATTCACTTTGCACACTGTGATTCACAGTACAATGTTATGGAAGATAGAAATAATGGCCAAAATTATCCAAGTTATCCTTTAACTCTATGTAATTCTTCTTATAATTTAGTGTTTTATATGCCTACCAATAATGCATAGAAAGAAGTTTTACAGATCATTGATACCTGAACACCATCAGACAAATTCAACAGGGGACCTGTTAAGTTCACTTCCTCCAAATAACCTCCTGACCTTCGCCTGGCGCACAGGACTGACACATCAGCTGCTGATGACAGATAACCTTTGACCCAGAAAACAGTAATCAGATCAATATTGTCTTGAGTAAGGCCACATTCCACAGAGAACACGTTGATAAGTGGACTGACCCTGGCTGTTTGAGGTCCTGATCCATCACGTTTACTTGAGCTCTTTGTCCTGTATTTTATGAATCTCTAATCTGAGATCTTTATTGTTGTGAAGCCTCTCAATGTCAGATCATCTGATGACCACGCAGTCTCTAAAGGTTTTCAGTCAAGGACTCTTTATGATTTGTAATAGATTAATTTGGCTGATGTCAAGCTCCTATATTTCTCCGCTATTTGTTGTATATGTATACTGCTTACACGTCTTGACGTTTAGACGGTAAAAAGATCAAATTCAGCCCTAAAAGCTTACTGCTTTATTAGATATCACTTACACAAATACACAGCAGATGTTCTTCCTTCAACTGGCATCTGAAAATCTGCATCTGCAGCTAGTCATTTAATGCTTCATTCAAAAAGCCTAGGCTGTAAAATCTACAGACATCATTAAGCATGTCTGCTAATTTCTAAAACCTGAAATACAGCAGCGATAAAACTACTAAGGCAACGCAACCTGAAACACATGTTTACTGTATAATGAAAGCTACTAAATGTGGGCCGACTTAAAACACATGTTTAGATAGAAACCTCCTATCAAAGTCTCTTCATTTCGACTTCGAGTCTTCATTAAATTTGCACCCTGTAATCCTGCTGCATAACATCTGAACCTTTATTGGAAGTCTTGGTGGATTGTTGAGGAGTGTTTGGGCTTTTTGAAAGTCTCCAGACTTCTAATAAGGAGTCAACCAAGCCAAAACATAAAAAAAACTTCAGTACTCTGTCTCTCCTCCTCTCACTGTCTGTCTTTGTCTCTCCTTATGTTTCTCTCTTGCAATTCAGTTAGGTCGTAAAAAGTACCGTAAGTTGTTGGTATGTTAGCCAAAGCATACCATCAACAGTTCATACATTCAAACTATATTTTAATGATTAACTACTCAAAAATGCATCATTAGAAATGTCTCCCTCTCCTCTGCCAATCTCTGCCTCCCTGTCTGAGTCAACAGTCATTTCTTTTTCCCACTATGCTCCTAAATCCTCCTTCAAATCAAGTTTCCCTGCCATCTTATGCCCACGCAGCACATGTTTCAAGACTCATAGCTTCTCAGAACAAATTGAGTTTAATGGGGGTGAGGCAGGGTGAGCTAAGGGGGGCGAGAGGGGAAGGCAAAGTGTGGGCTGTAAAAACACACCACATGCTACTCCATGCTATGAAGAGAACAGCAGCATTACTGCCCCTGACAGTATTTCTTACACCAAATCCAACAGTAACATATGCTGGCATGAACTGACACACACTTACATTACATCTTAATTTGTCATTTAATGACTTAACAATCAGGTTTGTATTAATATGTACAAAAACTAAACCAGTATAAATTGTAGTTGTAAGTCCATCTTTTACTCTGAGCAGTCACAGACGTCACTTCACCGACGTCTACACACAAACCTGGCCGGACAGGCAAGTGAGCAAATATACACACCTTTGACTAAACACTGACACGAACACACATAGTTGGTATGCACCTGAACACTGGTCTTTTTCTGCTCTCCTCATGGTGCGATGCTCTGGTTTAATTAACTGGACTACTGTAAAGGTTCTTCTAAGGCCAGCACATCCAGGAAAACACACACACAGAGTCACAGGGGCAGCGTCCTTCACCCTGACCAGGGTGCCTTGAAGAGAAAATTAATTTTTCCAAGGTGAGCATAGCTTGCTAAAGGGCAACTAAAAAGGCAGAAAGCCTTCTTAATAAAGCCATTCAAGAGGTTCTCTGGCATTCTGTCCACTTGTCTATATCTTCCAGACCTGAGCATGAACTGGATACACACATGCTGTCTGGATAACTACTGCAGCTACCAATCTACTGTATAGCTTGTTATCATTGTAAAGCTATTCTTACCAAGACTAACAAAGATACATACACAGCCGATTAGAGATGCCCTCCGGACATGTTTTAAGACGTATAAAAATACTCACAAAGAAAGTTTCCTCCTTCAAACAATGTGAAACCTCTGCACATACAGCATTATGCACAGTGAAGTAATAATAATAAAAAAACAACAACTCTGCAATAGATGCTTACCCTGCTGTGTTTCTCCATCGACTCACTGAATGCATCGCTTTCAGTATCTTCAGAGCAGCACAAGAGTGAACGTGCAAGTGTGTGTTTTGGATCTCCGTGTGTTTATTTCTGTCCCATGTGCAAAACCCTCAGCCGTTTTTTTCCTCTTCCACCTCCCTGACCTTTTAAATCTAGCAGGATCCAGGGGACTTACCCCCACAATCTCACTGGGAGATAAACGACTCCCCACAGCTATGAGGTTCAAATCCCTCCATCCAGGACCAGTCCAGGCAATAACACAGACATCAGAGGAGGGATACAACATTTCTTCTCCAGGAGAAGACTGCCTGCAAAAGCTTGCACAAAGAATTGGCCCAATAGGAAAAATAGAGTTCTTGTAAATGAACTATACAGTCAGGGTTTCTACCTTTTAGAAGCAAAACTGTGGTCTGTAAAGTCTCCTTGTGTGGTGTATAATAATTGAGAGTGGTGGTCCCTGGCAGCTATGATGAAGGAGTCATGGCTGATGCCTGGGACACATGCAGTAGAAGAGAGGGGGAAGCTGGGGCCATACAGATAATGGTATGAGGATGTATAGGTATTAGTGAAATGGTGGGATATGGGGGACACGAGGACCCCAGCACCCCCAGCAAGCAGCTGCATGTTGGTGCTGAAGAATGCCAGGATTGGGGGGGGGGGGGCACATCTGCTTTGGCTATTAAGAGACCCCCTCACTCATCCCATACACTTCAAAATGACTTTTATTTTAGAGATTTTTTTAGAGAAAGACTAAAGGAAGGAAGGAGGGAAGAAAGGGCAATAGGAAGGAAGGAAAAAGAAAACACCCCTCTAGGAGAGCTGAAGCCATTAGGAATGCATGCTGAGTTTTAAAAACAGAGAACAGAGAAGAAAAGGATAAAAATCAAATCAAGGGTAGAGAAAAAAGATGGGGGTTGGAAAGGAAAGAGGGCTTTTGCTTTTCTGTGAGAGAACCAGGCCAAAGCTTAGTACAGCGCCAGGTTCCATTCAGACTAGACAAAGTAAATAAAACCACTTGATGAAAAAGAGCAAAAGGAAGCCAGTGGATGGCGGAAAGAGTGTTCCAAGCAGGGGGGTATGAAGCTATACAAAGTTATAAAGATGCAGGGAGAGAGAACGACAAGGTCTGACTGTCTGTTTTTTCAACTTAGCAGTCAGCCTTATGCGATGGCCGGACATAGATCTACACAGATTATCACAGGATTGTCAAACATGAAGTCATATCTCTGTGTGGGGTGCAAATGAGAGAAAAAGAAAAACAGAAAGAGAGAGAGAGACAGCGAGAGAGAGAGAGAGAGACAGAGAGAGAGAGAGAGAGAGAGAGAGAGAGAGAGAAAGAGAGAGAGAAAGACAGGAACTCCCATTCATCTTCCCCATTAATCACTTCTACTGTCATCTCAATATCTCCCTCCATCTCCAGAGGACATCCAGACTGCTAATCTGGAATAATAAACAAAAGCGAGTTAACATCCCACTAATCAAAATGAGCGCCCGAGCAGGCTTGGTTTATTCCTTTTCCTGTTCCTGTGCCGTCAGCTTCTCTGGCCTGCCCTCTCTTCTCGTAACCCAAACCACACACTAATTCATAAATTACAAACAAAGAGTCCCTTGTGGTTTGGGAGGGACCAGGCCGGCACTGAAAACTGGCGCTACAGGGGAACGGCAACGCGTCAATTAGAAGGAAACCTGGCTGTCAGGGAGAGGTAGGTGTGGATGCATGCACACAGTCTCACACACTTAGACTTTCAGAAGCACAGACCTACTGTATACACATGCTCACAACAGACTGTAAAACACACACAAGCACACCATTTGGAAGCCATCTAAGCAATTTTGTCATTTTGGAGCCCAGGAGCTGACTGACGCCATTGTCTGGTGTAAGCGGCTCGCTGGGTTTCTCTGTCCCTGTTTAGGAGAGGTGACGTGGGTGTTCAGGTGTTGTGCAGGCAGTGTTGGAGTTAAACCTGCAGTTGTGTTGAGCTGAAGGGAGGCTTCTGTGGAAAAACACGTGTTGAACTGCAGGAGACCTTTCTACATGTTTCTTGTGCATGTGGATTAAACACTAAACATGTTTTCAGTGAGTTCAGCATTAGATGAAAGGAACCCATTATGGCTGATTACTATAGTTACTTTATCACCTAAATGTTCTCATTAATTTCCTATTTTACAATAAATACAGTCTGAATCCCATATAACTAAACTGAGAATAGCTACAGCAACCACTGACATCTAACTGCATGTTCAACCAACCAGCCAAACATCTAGTACATAAATCCAGAATATTTAACTTGCCATACAGTAATTAATCCAGACAAACATATACAAAGTAAGCCAGCACAAGACAGGAAATGTCACAGGCAGAGATGTATTACAAATAGAGAATAGAGAGAGAGATAAATGTGACAATTTATTGTGATATATATTTCATATCAGCCAGCCATACCCAATATTCTCTGACCAATAAGAGTAGAAATGCAGCCAAAATATGAAATTAAATTAGCTGACTGGCAGAACATTTGTGGGGAAAGTATTTTTGATAATTGATTCATAGTTTCAGTCATTTTTCAAGCAAAAAGCAAAATATTTGCTTGTTTCAGCTTCTCAAATGTTAGGATTTGGTGCTTTTCTCAGTTTTATATTATTAACTAAATATCTTTGGGGTTTGGAGTGTTGGTCAGACATAAAAAGAGATTTGAAAAAGTCACCTTGGGCTCCGGGAAACTGCAATTGACAATTATTTTCCACATGTTTTAACTCAATGGATTCATTGCTCAATCAAGGAAATAATAATAATAATTAACAGATAATAAAAAATGAACAGTAAGTCCAAAAAATACTTTCAAGACAGAGTTTTGGAGTGAAATGACATCTCTTCAGTGATCTCAACCCTTCTGCCTGCTCTGAGTTAGCACCAGTATTTGCAGTGTGTGAACATCTCGCTGCCCCTGTTGGTTTTACTGTATTATGCACCCTGTGGTTAATTACAGTGGAATCAAACTCCTGCCAGCGGAGCCTGTTCTCTACCAGCAGCTCATTAGGAAAAAAAAACACTATGGAAACACACACACACACACACACACACACACACACACACACACACACACACACACACACACACACACACACACACACACACACACACACACACACAAAGAGAGAGGATGGATGAAAAAATGAGTTTCACTGTTCCTATTAAAGGTACCAATACTGAGTAGGGTGTTGTCAGGTATCAGTCTAATCATGTGCATGTGTGTGCGCACTGTTGTCTGTATCTAAGTGATCTCATAGTTGTTTGTCAGTTACCTCATCTGTCCA